>NC_142245.1:33363667-33673156 GCF_052056855.1 Sturnus vulgaris
GTTGGCACTCGGTATTATAGTCTTGTTTTGGCTGATATATACAGCATATCGGGAGATGAAGAAATTTGCTTTCTCTGCAAACATGATGACTTTCCACAGATCAGAATTCTTTCCCTCCTGTTGAATATTGCGGGGGCTTCTCACAATTGAGCGGAACGAATTTAGGGCTGTAAGTAATTGGGAGTTGGCTGCTTGCATACAGGAAAAAAGGAAGACAAACAAAATGTCACAGTGATTATTTTTATCTCTGCGAAGTGTGTGAAATTAATTTATGAAAGCAACATTTTTGCCCTTTTGAAAGTATACGTACACAAGTTAGAAGTCTGGGTGGTTCTCTCCAGGCTACCAGGAAAGCAAAACATCTACTGTATATCTGCCCTTTAATCTAGCAGATCTTTATTTGCAGATCTGGCTGAGCATCATGTTTCTGTATCTGAGCTTCTGCCAAGTGCAGAACCAGATTTGGTTCTTAGATATACTGGTTCAAAGCTGGAGGAATCTCACTGGCTTCAGCACATACTGATGAAGAAGAAGAGGAGCAGAGAAGTGGACATCCTCTCTGTTCTGCCCCAACCTTTTCTGTCAGTAGGGATGCATCTGTCTACACGGAGTTTTGCTACTTCGGAATTATTTATTTTAGGTATTATTAGGTGTTCTGTCCATGGTTGGACAGATGGGAAGAAAGGAGGTAATGCTCACAGGAGCTGAATCCTGTCACCTTGCATTGGGGTTCATCCCTGGTAAAAGAAGGTTCACTTTACTTAGTCACTCCACTTTGATAAAGCTGTGAAAGCAGAATTTTTGCTCAGTACCACGCCAGCCCTGCATGTTACCAGTCATCATGAAACCATCCTAGCCAAGGTCAGTAGGAAGACCTGAAATCCGAACGTCACAGAAAATAAAACAAACCTAAGTGGAAGATAAGCCGGCCTATATGAGATTGGTTTATGCAAAGGTAAATTGATATTTGTTTTACAGGTAAGGAAGTGTTATGAAAGCCAGTTTTTCACAGCATGAAATCCAGAAAAGACCACAATGGACAACAGCGAGGAGGCAAGGAATCTGCTTACTGGGAAAGCTGAGGTTCCTTCTATCCTCCTTAGAGACTGCCCCAAGCTGCTGCTCTTTTAAATACTCCTCTGGGGGTTACCCTTAGAATAATGTAGACTTTTGAGGTCAAATAGAAGCAGAACTGTTAGGGGAAAGATTTTAGTTTGGCTGTTTAAATGGCAGATTCTCTGACACAAGGAAGGGGTGGGAGAAGGGGTTACATTTTTAGGTGGCACTCAAGAAATTCAGCTCGCAGAGAATACAAGATGTGCTCCTCTTGGGAAGAAAAACTAACAGTGCAGTATTATAACCCTCTTCTTCCTCTTTCCCCCATCCCATCTGCTCCTCAGCTTTGCTTGATTATTTCCTTTTGTCCTTAAAATTCCTGTAGTTACTCATCTCTCTCTAGACTTACATATTTCTTCAACCTTCCCTTGGCACTCAAAATGATCTTTTTTTTTAATTACACCTACCCTGCCCCTAATGCTGTCAGCTTCTCCTTCACATCACTTATGAAGAAGTGCTCCAAACTCTGTAGAAACCCCATTGTACATTTTGATTCATTGGTACTTAGAGCTGGTGGTGGCTCTGACATTTTTTAGCTGATGGGGAATCTTAGCAGAAATTCTTGTAAGAGAGAGATATGTGTGTGTGTGTACGTCCATTGCCAAAGGTTTAAGGGATCAATGTCATTAAAAACAAGAATGGCATCAAGTATTCATTATCAGTGTAACACTATCAAGGTGAGAATGTTAAATCTTTGTATGATGGAAAACAGAACAACTGGACATTATTTTGTACAGGGTCTTGTAGCTTTCCCCTGACTGCTGCTTTTCAGGCTTGCCCCATCACTGTGAGCTCAAGGATAGCCAGGGAAACCTCCTCCACTGAGGGCCACCACGTAAGTACCCTGTGTCTCCCCTGCCACAGTGCTCCCTGGTGTGTCACCAAGCTGGGTTTGACTCTAGCAGGGCCAACATCTGCACTTCGTGCATAAGAGAAATAAGGCTCAGGAAGGTTTCACTAAAGCCTGTGAAGTTCTGGTAGGGATGGGCCAACTGTCTCTGTGGTAAGAGCACAGATACTTCTCTGTTTAAAAAGTGGGGTAAAGAGCATAAATTGGGCCAAAAAGTAGCATTGACTGCGGGCAAGGGAAGGAAATGGTTGTCACCAAGATGCTAGGTACCTTAATACCTTGCTAGATCCGTGAGCTTCCATTTCAAGCAGTTAGAAACTCAGAGGAATGGGGATAGAGATGCAGATAAGAACTGCTAAATCTGAAAAATCTAGGTGGCAAACCCACATTGCTTACACAGTGACCTTCAGATCCCCTCCCTCCTTCCTGTCAGTGCTCTCTCTGTGAACAACTCCACTGAGACCAACT
Organism: Sturnus vulgaris; assembly: GCF_052056855.1. Lineage (NCBI taxonomy): Eukaryota > Metazoa > Chordata > Aves > Passeriformes > Sturnidae > Sturnus > Sturnus vulgaris. The sequence continues at coordinate 33,366,102 of NC_142245.1, forward strand.
CACTGACCACGCTCTTATTCCAAGTGATTCAGGGTACCAGAAAACAGCACACCAGGATGTCAGAATTGCCATTTATTCATTTCTATGTCAGAATGCTTTCTTGCCCTTAACATTTTAAGGAGGCATGAGGGCAGCTTTACCAGAGTACTGTTCATCTTTCAGGACTGCTGTTTGCAGAATTGTTCCTGCACCAGCATTGTAACTGATTTGTGCTCCGAGTTTGGTTACATTTTGTAAACCTTTTTCATACTCCTTCCATCACCAGTAAAGTCAAATTACCAGTACTGGGCCATCTGCTCTATCTATAGGCACAAGATACAGTAAACACATGGAGACTGTAACGTAAATCCAAGTCCTCATGTGAAAGCTCTGCAAATATTAATTATTACTGTCTTAAAATATTAACTAAAGAAATGTAATCCAAATGCTAAAAGGGATAAATCTGTCAAGGTGTAGAGATTATGCAAAGTTTCCTGAGATTTTCTAAATATGGCTAAAATGTGGAGCTTCAGTTTGCTGTCTTAATTAACAAGACTATCGAGCAGTAATATGCAGGAAGGCCTTGCCAGGAACAACCACCATTTATGGAAGGGCATGTTACTTCAGGGAACCAGATGAGGAAGTTGGGTACTCTGGAAGCACTCCTGCATGTCGTGGCATTTGATCAAAGCACGTTGTAAATTTTCTGCTTCATCAAATGATAACTTCAACAGAAAGGAATCAACATAGCAGGAGAGACAACCAGTATATATTTCCCTATTTGTTATTTCTTTTATATATACATATATTATTTCTTTCATGTTTATTCTTAAGAGTAAGGGGTAGAGAAAGACTTTAAAATAAAATGGATTTAATGGTACGGTTTCTGAACCATAATTTAGATTTTGGCTACATATTTTCCAAGTGTATCAGTGAATTCTCCCTTCTTTCAGCCAGAGGTATCTCCAAAAGTTACCAGGGGAGGAGATGCTCCCCAAATAAGGTAACCTTTTTTTAGCAACATTTCCAAATGTAACACCCCTATCGTCTTAATTATGTTACCACAGTGGCCAATTTGGAATGGGTTGAAAAAGCTTTTGGAGCCATTCCATGCCAGATTCTCTGCCTTTAGCATGGAGCAAGTTTAATTTGCTAATTATACCTGAGGGCTTATCTGGACACCATGCCCCTTCCAGCCAGAATGGGTACAAAGTCAACAGTTTCAGTGGGCATGACCTCATCTTGGCTGATACCACACGTATCTTCCAAGGTGAACCTTTACATTCCTGAATGTGAGCAGTGTATAAACTAGTTTATGCCAATGACATGGGAGTTCTAACAGGGGAAATGTATCAATGTAATAATTATGAGTCATCTCCTTCTTAAAAATAATAACTGAAGCAGAAATATTGTACTCACATAGACAAGGTGAACCTATGTATGATTTTTGAGTTGCTTGTTTGAGTTGGGGCGTTTTACTCAAAAAGTGTAGTTTAACTTACCCCTCACGGATGATGGAAGCTACCAGCAAGGACTGTGATACTTCAACCCTTTGCAAGGTGAATGTGTGGCTGTCAAATCCCCACTTTGGTAAGCTCAGCTTCAGATGAGGCACTCAGCTTTCCACAAAAGGAAAGTTAGTTCCCTTCTGAAAACTGTAGGAAAGGTTTGTGCTTAGTTCAATACATGCGAATTATTACCATTATTAAGACCTCTCTCAAAAGAAGCTGAAGAGTTTTGCCCAGTCCTACTAGAGGGACTTAGAAATACTAATCATCACTGAAAGTACATTTAACTGAAACACTGACTACTTTTTGTTGTAGAAAATGAAGACGATTTTATCAAAGCTACTACAGAATATATGCAATGTATGAAGGGGATGGGTTTTTTTCTCTGCTTCTTTTTTTTGTTTGTTTGGTTGGGATTTTTTAAGTGATGTTTGTCTACCTACAGTGGCAACTATGTCCTTTGCAATACATAATGTAATGTGCCGCTGTTGGAGCCCTGGTACTTCAGTTATTTTAGGGAGTTATGTCAGAATGAAAGGAAAAAAACACTCCTCAGTGCTTTACATTTAAAAACTACTGGCATGACATGTGCTAATTCATTAAAAAAAATCTCATTCATCAAAACAATTCATTTTTTGTTTGAACAGGCTGAATAAACAATTTCTTACTGATTTAATCCTGGCAGCCTTTCTAGTGACAAGTGGCTCCAGTTCATGTACAAGCACCACAGTGTCCTTAAGTATCAAGAACAAATTGGGTACATAAAGGACATTTAGTGATCACCTCTGCATGACTGCCCAGCATTCCCACTCGCCTTTTTCTCCCCCTCTTTTAATTATTTTTCTATTGTAGCAAATGCCATTAAAATCTTGAGTTTATCAGAACATTCTGAGAAACATCTGGGTTGGATCCTTTCTTTTCTTTCTCCTGCCAATGATGGGCTGACATGGCACGAAATGTTGTCCTGAATCAGCACTAGATTGTGTACTTTCAAAAAAGGTCACAGAATAATGCTGGAACAGTGAACAGCCACATGGAAATGTGCTTACTGTAGAGCTCATTCTTGTGAAAATAGGAAAAAAGTTACAATATTTTCAATTCTTTGAAATATATACTTCCATTTTAATTATTATCTCCCTTTTCAACCAGACAGTAAGCATAAAGGCAAAATCTTTGTGACATGATGAAGAAAATGTGCTAATATCTAACAGCTACATAGCTGTGTGACAAAAAATTAAGTATTAAAAATACATCAACAACTAATTCACTTTCCCTGAATTGATTAGGGAGTTGGACTGGATGATCATTGTAAATCCTTTCCAACTGAAATATTCTATTCTATTCTATTCTATTCTATTCTATTCTATTCTATTCTATTCTATTCTATTCTATTCTATTCCATTCCATTCCATTCCATTCCATTCCATTCCATTCCATTCCATTCCATTCCATTCCATTATGTCACTTTGTTATTCTGTGACTCAGGTCCAGTCAATCTGAGATGAACCTCCTCTCAGACTAAGTGTCTCCTCTGAACTTCAGCATGAGTCTCTCAGTTCAGCACCATTAGGCTGCTCTCCACACCACCTTTTAGGACTGCTTTGCCTTGAAACTGCTAGGAAAAAATGGCACCCTCTTGTACTTGAGTTCTGTTTCTTTTGCTGATATAGTTGTGCTACCATTTTAGCAATGAACATATTTTTTCCTGGTTTTTTGTAGGATCAAGGTCTAAAGAGTGACAGCTTTCATGAGTCAAGGTGGTTTTCCCTTTTGTGCACCATCCATACCACCACTAACCCTCAAACTCTACATGTGATGCCCAGTTCTGACTGAAATAGACGCAGCCTGTTCCACAGCAACTGGAAGCCAACACAGGGAGAAAAAGCAAGGAGATTTGGTCTGCCTCATTGGTGGTATCCACAAAGACATGGGAGCCAGAAGAGGCCAAAATAGAAAGTCAGCTTATTTCATCTAGTGAGAGGCAGGGGAAAAAAAAGATGATATCTTCTTTCATATTCTAGGCTATTTTTCAGACTGCTAACAATATGATCATCTTTTTTTTAATCTTATCAGGTATGGTTTACCAGTATGGATGAATACAAGTGTTTTTATATCCATATATATGCTATTAGTCAGGCTTTATCAGAAGATTCCATGTAGCAGCTTATGATGGCAATGATAGGGAGAGATGTAAACTTCTCAATGGCACTCAGCACTTAATGTTCCCCTCACAGACTAGGAATCAGGACTTTCCCAACTAGAAATGCATCCACCTAAAGATGGGTTGACAACAACTGCAAAAATTAGCTCACGATTTCAAGAATTAAAATTATTTCCCTTCAAAATAATGCACAAAAGTAGTATTTTTTCCTAAACCTTCCCCATGTCTCCTTACTACATGTCACCTAAAAACTACCTGGCCTTGAGCTGAGTAGTTAGTACTCGTATTAGTCAGTACTTCCAAATATAATTCGCATCTTTATGAAGAAATCCCACCTTTAAATGGAACAAATTGAAAAACTAAGTAACAAAAAACCCCAAACCTTTGAAAAAGCTGTGCTTTGCCACTCCTGGACATACTATAAACTTAGATGTCCTCCTCTTCTCCTCATCCAAGTGCACACAAGAAAAGAAGGGACCGGGCAGTAACTGAGTGATTTACAGAAAATCAAACCACACATGAGAATTTCCAGAGACTTTTAGTTGCATATGCCCAAAAGAAAGCCCGTGCAGGATTTTTTTGATGTTTAGCTGATTGTTTTCTCCATGAAAGTAATTTAAAGCTGGTGGTTTGAGCCACTTTCATTTTTTAATTAAAGCTCAATGATGGTGGAAGGCAAGAAGGACTCTGCCAGTCTGATAAAAGTGTTGTGGATGAGTCTGGAAGAGAGTCATCACAGCATACAAACTGCGTGGGCTGGGCACACATAGGGAGGTTGTCACCACTATGAGAACATTAATCTCACATGGGGAAAACACTCAGGACTCCTTTTGACTCTACAGTCTTCAGTGACCTCCAAGTAGGAATGCAGCCAGGGGAAAACAGAACAGCAAAGTGGCTAAGGCAGAGGGGGAAATGGAGCCAAGCAGTCCAAGTTCCTACACAAAGGAAGGAAACACATAAGCTTCAGATCTCAATACCTTGCAGATTCATGGCAAAACCCCCATATTTTCAGGGAATATTAATGGAAGACTGGCTGCAGCACTCTAAACCCTTGAGAAAACTAAATGTTACGAGAGAAATTTGACCAGTCTGATTCCAGACACCACTTTCTTTAGTGTCCCCAGCAAGAGGACGAACACATTACACCTTCCAGAGGATCTGTGAGCAGAAGGTTAGCAAGGTTTTGGAGTATTGTTTTCACTGAGTATTAAAAGGATATTTCTAATGCATCCAGAGTGCTTCCACCATTTCAGACTTGAAAAGTGTCTCCCCCAACTGAGTGGGATAATGTTCACATCCCTATCTTTCCCCATCTCTTCCCTCTCTGACTTTCCTCCTCCGAAAAAGCTCAGTTCCCTCTTACCTTACTGAAAGCCAGCTTTGCACACATCTTTTCTTCCTGTTTGCATCTTTTTGTCCTCCTCTTCTTTTACTCTCAAGCTCTCCCTTCAGCTCCAGCTTGCTTCCTGTCCCACATCACTTTCCCCCATCTGCCACATCCTCCACACAGTCCCCAGCTCCTTCTGCTGCTGCAGGACCAAGCAGTGCTGGAAAAAGCCCTCCTCTGCCTTGGGAGGAAGTGGCAGGTTTAGAAAGGCTAGTGAGCCCTGGAGAAATTTACAGCAGCAACTCCTGCATGCCTGCTTGTGGGTGCAGAGAGACCCAGCACCATAAATCTGTACTCCCTCTGGATTTGGAAGATTTTGTTGGGGTAATCTTGGGAGAAATTATTTGCTTGGAAAACATCTGTTGCCATACAATATCAGAATAGAGCAGGAAAAAGGGAAGCTCCTCACCTCAAACTGTGTCACTTTAAAAGCCACCACTCCCAGTTTTATCAGCAAAACAAAGAAAGTCTTGTTGGGGCAGTGGGCACCACTTCCCCTGCAGCTGGTGCTGGAGGTGGAATAGCTTTCCTTGCCAGTTGTGGGCTACTTCACAGATGTCCTTTTGTTCCCCTTTCACACTAGCCACAATTTCCTCTTAAACTTTAATCCTCTCTCCATTTCTAATGTATGCAAATATATGCCAAAAATCAAGTCAGAGTTACAAGACAGAGCAAGTTATTGGGGTGGGGGTGGGAGAGAGGGAGACAAGGAGGCAGTGGAATTTCTTTGTTAGTATAAATGTTTCAAGGATCAAAATAGTTTAGAAAAATATCTGAAAGCAAAGAGTGAAGTGTCTTTATTATCCATGCTAACCTGTGGGAAAAGGAAACTGCTGAATTTTCTATTCTGCACAGTTTACATGAAAAGGGCTCACAGAGCAAGGAAGAAAACGTCTGCTTGTCCTGCCCATATGCCAGCTTTCAGCCAATGTGCTGATGGAGGAGACACATTCTCTCTCCTGGGACTACTCAGGATTCCCATTTTGGCTTCTCCTAGGTCCAAACCAGCAGCAAGCTGCAATTCCCATGGCTGCTCAAGTTCTGTGAGCAACTGCTTAGAGGACTAGTTCTCAAAAAAGGCAGATACACATGATCATCTCCAGCAACAGATGAAGATCATAGAGAAATGCCTGAAACATAAGGGAAAAAAAACAACCTACAAAGAAAAAAACCCCAAACAAACAAAAAACCAAACCAAAACCAACCAACAAACAAGCAAACAAAAGACAGCAGCATTAATTGTTACTTAAGTGGGCAAATTTCTTTCTGGTGGCATGTCCAAGGGTCAGGAAGTAGGGGGAAGTAGGTCAGGAGAAGAGGAATTGATTTCATTGCTGATTGCCATTACTCCAGCTACTAATGTGTCTTCTCATTTCTCAGTGTGTAAAAAAAGGCTTTGGATGTTGGAAACTGTGAATTACTTGAAGATCTATGAAAAATACCAAAAGATATTAATTTTACCAGGCATGAGAGAAAGTTTATATTGGGTGTCTACAGCAATTTATCTTTCCACTTTCTGAATGGAAACTGTTTCCAAATGACCCAAACTCAGTGCCACCATAAGTGGGTACAAAGCAGCTGCATTCCATGAATTTCTGTCCTCTCATCATCGTGTAGTGACAGTTTTCCTCACAAAACAGAAAACTAAAATAACTGCTGAGATATGAGCTCTTGGAAAGGAAGCTTAGTGTGCAGTTCACACACGTCTACTCTTCTCTTTGTCTTCTCATTTCCTTTTAATGACACCTACTTCTTTCTGTCCTCCACACCTCCCTCTCACCTCCTTCTGTTCAACATCCTCTTCTCCACTTCTGCCATCAATCATGTTCTACTGTCTACCAGTCTTTCCCTCAGTCCCCTGAGTCCTCCACGTCTGTGAATATCATGTCAAAAAGAAGCCCAAAACAAACCAGTGCCCCCTAACTTGTAATTTTGAAAACCTCGCTAGTAACTTTTTGATAGAAAGGGACATTTTGGTCACAGAAATGTTGAATTCTACTAGAGAATAGGTAAAAAGAGGGGGAGATGAAAAGCATGATTGTTGGTTCAAACTGAAAAACATACACTAGAAGATCTCTTTGAGTTCTTTGAGCAGAGCTCAGACAGGAGTTTTTTTTACGAAATGGTGCATATAACTTTACAGAGCAATGAAGCCAAGCCACGGTGCTGTTGGGGCCTCACTGTCTGCGAGGTGTCCCCCTGCAGTTCCACCACGTGTAGAGCTGCTGTGGTCCCCTCTTGCTCCTCTCCTGCTCCTCCCTCGGGCTGTCAAGGCTGGAGTGGTTCAGGCTCTGTGGGCTGGCAGAGCAGCTGTCACTGGCATGGCATCATCTGACATTTAAAGGGCTGTGCACCTCAGGCACTGAGCACGTGTTCTTGCTGGCCAAAGGAAACCTGAAGCCTGCTGGCCAGGATGTATCTTACTAATCTCCTTTTAACAAATTTATGGATAGCAATCTTATGAAGGTTTTCACTAGATTCATCTATTAACTTGAGAAGCTATCCATTTTAATGCAAGAATCTCTATTGCATTAAGATTTTTATGTAGGTGCATCAGATGATATCTGAATGACTCAGCATCTTTTAACACAGTCATTCATCATGAATGCCTCAATGACATAACTGGTGCTATCGTTTCTCCTATTCAGAAATTGAAAATTAAGTGTGGAAGGTTAAACTTGTTGCCTGATTTAAGCACCCGTAGGAAGCTTCTGACAGGCCTGAAGTAACAAACAGCTCTCTGGATTGCTCTGTCACCTCTTTCACGAATCCAAATCTGCTTTCTTAGAAAAAAAGGCACAGCCAAACTTCATGGAAGCAAACTAAGATGATACTTTTTTTAAAAAAGTACAGAGATGAAGAGTGTTTCAGATAATGATAACAAAAGGGAAAGGGTCTGAGCCTAACTGTGAGTGCTATATTTGGGGTAAAAACAAACATAAAATAAATTTTAAAAAATAATAAGACTGATAATCTTTTGTAAGCATGTGTCTGTTGTGTCTATAGGTATCAACGTGCTGGTATGCAAGACCTCTCCAATATCACAAACCGTAACTTCTGATTAGGGTCACTCACTTGTTCTGAGTGACCTGAGCTTGTGAGAAGATGTTTTTTTAGTAGGCCATGGTATGAAGATAGGCAGGGTTGTTGTTTTGGGTGCTCCTGGCTCCTGCTCTGATGTTCCCCCAACCTTGTTATAGGCTAATGCCTTTCAGAACAATTGTGGTCTTGGAAAAGCCATCCTCACTCTATTTGGGAAGGAAGACCATGTATCTAAGGCTGCCACAAAAAACCCCCATACATGAGTTTTCTGAAGGCTTGGTACCTGTGAGGTCCACCTTGAGTTATATTTGCATATAAAGGCCACACATAAAGCCAAGAGCCAGCAAAAAGTATTCTCATCTCAAAACTCACTCCTGGCAAACTTCAAACTCTTGAGTGAGATTTCTAATGCTGGTACAAAAAGCTCATGAGCTCAGTTCTTTGTTGGGAGACCAACTCCAGAGCCCTGCCTAAACCTCAGTAAGAATCAAAGATGGTGGAATAGATCTTGATGCTATTCTTGAAGGGCAGATGAGCAGTTTCTAAGGTAGCTGTTGCACGACATTTAAGGTCAGTTAACTGCATGCATTAGTGGCACCCCTTGTTAGCCACGGATACGTTCTGCAGTTCAGAAAGAAGTTACTACAGATGGACTTCTGCAGACACATGGAGCAAGGTACAGAGTTCAAACTCTAGGCACAGTATACATTCATGCCTGCTGTTCCAAAAGTTCTGTCACTTGACCCACACAGAATATTTTTAAACTTTAGTTTTTGGCTGATAAGTATTTCAATTTTGGTTTTTTGCTGAGAGAACCTCTTTTTTTATTTTATTTTTCAGCAGGAAGGCAAATCATCTTTGAATACTGCCAAATATAACAAACATCTACAGATGGGTTGGTCTGCAGCTGGAGGCTTTAACTTCGTAGTATTTATTTGAAATATCAAAGCCAGCAGAGCAAGGCTAAAACATAGTGGGCACAATTCACAGTGTTTTGGCTCTTGAGCAAATAGCAGTTGAACTTAGAGGTTGGAGTTTTTTTTCTTGCTGAAATGGAATTTATGCAGATGTGCTTTGCACTAAATTCATTAACAATTACATCCTGGTGCGGTTTTCACATTTTTGTAAGGGATCTGCATAAGCACTAATTAGATCTAAAACAATGTTACTGTGCAAATTACAGTGCTGATTGTTCAAGTCTCCTTACATTCTGCATCTGCTTTGCAACGATGATAACATAGGTGCATGCAGTACAAATGCCAGCTTTTTACATTTAGTGGGACTATTTATTTAAAAGACAGCATTGAACAGATAATGCTGCAGTTTAAATATCTCAGAGATGCTTTTAGGTAATATTGTAAAGTAAAATAAATACTAATGCTAATAAGTTGCATAAACTAATTGCCATTTCATTAGTCATGAGTGATCTCTGAGGCAAATCCACATTCCATTTGGCAACAAGTACCAAGTGGGTATAGCTAAATGAAAGCAGTGCTTTGCAAAGGCTGAGTTTGTACTTGAATGGGGGGAGGACAAGAGTGAACATCTCAGTTCTACTGCTTCAAGCCGTGGAAATGAAATCTCTGACTCACCTATTCAACTTCAGTTCCAGATAGCATGTGGCAGTGAAAGGTCACCAGGAATACAACCTATTTTTAAGGAAACACCAGCACTAGCACTTGACTAGGTTGGTCCCCACTCCCTGTAATGCCCCCAAATGTGACAAGGCAGCATGAAGCTTTAAAGCCACTTTAAAACAAAACTTTAAATTCAGCCATTATGCTGCATTCTTTATTAATTTTATGCAAGTTGAAAAAGCAGTACAATAGGATGGGGCTCGAGGTGTCATGATGACATTCATGTATGCAACCATTGTGATACTGTCTAGCCAAAATCACTTTCAGGAGGAGTCATCTTGGGTTGTCATGCATTGGAAAGGGCTGCTCAGGGAGGTGGTTGGATTACCATCCCTGGAGGCATTTAAAAAATATGTAGCTGTGGCACTGGCACTTAGGGGCATGGTTTATGGGTGGAGGTGGCAGTGTAGGGTTGATGTTTGGTCTCATTGATATTGAGAGCCTTCTTCCAATCTCAGTGATTCTGTGATTCTGTCATAAAATCTGGTCTCCCGGCCAGCTATACCTTCCCTGAGAGTGCTAACCAAGCAAACAGATGTGCCAGCAGTGTCCTGGTATGCCTGTGTCTCCCAGCCTTCCTTGCAGGTGGAAGCAGTGCCACAAGGCCAGTGCATGTGTGTGAGCCCAAAGGCACTGTACTCACATTCACTGCCCTAACCATAATGTTCTGTGAGAGCAAGAGTTCTTCCCTGATCAGCTGAAGAAGCCATGGTTTAGGAGAAGCAAGGGTTTCCCAACACAGATACTAGAGTGTGAAGGATGTCTCTTCTCACCAGGTTTTCTACAGCTCTGATAGGAAAATAGGGTGATGGGAAAATACAAAGGTTTATCTTTTACAGGAAATAATGGAGTGATGTGAGCAGACCAAGAGAATTACCTGAGGGACTTGGGCAGGGGCTGTGCCTTACCCTGGGAGATCCACAGGCTAGCAGTAACCCGTCTGCAAACACCTAATAATTTTCCTGATTCCCTATATGCTCCTACCTGTGCTTAAGCATTTCTGTCCATCTACCCATTCTAGCATTTCTTGAACAAAAAATTCAACTTTCATCTAACCTGTAGATTTATGCACATCATATCAGGAATGACAATGTACAATAGGACCTTTCTGCCTGGAAAAGAAAGGGAGATTACAAGAGTAAAAATAAAAAAAAAAGAAGAATGGTGTAAACAGGGTGAATATGGATTGACTGTTTGTTGTCTCTTTTGAAACAAGACTACACTGTTACATGGCCAGTCAAAAATACATGAAAGATGATTCTCCACCTTGACCCAGCATGTGGTTTAGCTAGAGATGGTCTGTCACAGGAAGCTGAAAGTTTATGCAGACCTAAGATGAAACTGGACAAAATCATAGAGGAAAAATCCACTGAGGATTCCAAGACACCACCTTTGGCTCAGAAGATCACTGAGTTGCAAATTGCTGGAGTCTGGATGACTGTTACAGGGGAATGTCTCACTACCTGCCTCCCTTGCTCTTATAGTCTTCCCACAACAAATTTTGATCACTGCTCAGTGCAGAATATTTAAAATAAAATTGAGACATCACTTGATCTGACACAGCATGACTCTTCTCATGTCCATCACACCTTCTGTCAATCACTGAACTTGAACTACTGAACTTCAAATATTTACTGCATGTGGTGACTCCTGTCTCACCTCCCCAGACACACACTTTAGGCATAAAAACCAGGCATTATTTTGAACACACTGTGGAGAGGATTCATGCTAGACTATTCCAGATATTTCTGCAAGATCTACCTTGCTCAGCAGGTGTTCTCTGCTTTGTTTCCCTTATGGAAATGGCAAGACGAGATGTCCTGTCCTGGACCTCCAGCTGGGCAGGGCTGTGGACCACAGGTCTAATGAGGAAGCTTACGGGGAGTGTCTCCCTCGTAATTGATAGAAAGAGAGTTTTTGGAGAGATATTTTTATCAAATTAAAATTAGTATTAATGGATAGCCCTCTGTCTTACATTTAGAACAGTCTTAAATGCCTGGATCCTGCAGACTTTCATTGAGCAGGGCTAGCAACATGCCTAATCTCTTTGGGTTTAGGCTCTGCAACCACTTACATCCAAATCTTATATGTATTTTTTAAATAAAAGAAGTTGGAGTAATACTAAAAATAAAATTGTATATAGGACTGTACTTAAACGGCAGGCACTTTTCTGCTTATTTTATAAAAATGCAGTAGTCTCCTAAATTTAATTAAGCCAGTGTGAGGACATGATGAAAGGGTTCTTTAAAATAAAAGACTTTGAAGTTTCTAGAAAAGACTGAGGTATATAACTCTGAATAAGGGAATCCCATAAGATTTCTCAGTGCTGAAATTAAAGTGCAAGCTCTTACCTCAAGGATGCTATTTCCATCATCTCCAGGGTATTATTAGCTTTTGCAGCACATGCTGCTGTGAGTTACACTGCATTTCCCACACAGGCCGAAAGGACAGAGGAAGAAAGAGGATGCAAATAATCCATAGGAATATGGTGATGTAAAGGCTGGGGTTATGTGCATCATGGTCTCTCTCTACCCATGCACTGGAAGACATTTTTACTGTGTGGTCTCACCTCCTACCTTAAACACAAGCCAGCTATTCTTTTTCTTCATTTCACAATTCACACCGGGTCAGCTCTAGCAGGGAGATAAATTCTGGTTTCTCACATGTCACATTTAGCCATTTTTACAAGTTCTGAGACCCCAGCAGCTGCTTTCCTTTAATCAAGAAGAGACTCAGGAGTCTGAGTTCTCCAGTATGTTATTGATCCATTGCCAAATATATGTAGAATCTATCACTTACTTCTCCATCAGACCCTCTTCAGTAGCTGCCCTACATAAAATACATTCATTGCTTCCCTAAGTAGTATTTATCTGATAAGGTAACTGAAAGTTTGTGGTTTAAATCTGCATGATGACATGTGCTCTTGTCTTCTTTTTGGTTTTCCTATTTTAAACTCTCCTCCTTACATAATGAAATTGCATCCTTCACACAATTTTTGGTACTAACCCCATGCAAATCTATGTGTTTGGCTCGCTGGGGAGGAGAACTGAAGCTGGTGGCAGTTTGGTCCTTTGTGGTCCGTTCTGATTGCTGGTATCACACCTTGACAAACCTGGAAGGTGAGAAGCAGATTCTTCCCTGCTACATGGGGCACATTTATGCTCCAAGACTCCTGCAGTTGCTCCTGACCTGCCTTATGTAAAACTTACCGATTTCTGGAGGATTATCCTGGCTCAAGATATCTTGACACCTAATCATTGTAATGGCATTGGGGTGCTTTCACCGACTCCCTGGAAAAATCCAGTTATTACCATCAAGCAGCAACAGCGTGCACATATTGCAGGGTGGCAGAACCCTTGTGTCATGAATGTAATAGAGAAACATTTGCCTCCAGCTCAGACACATTCTGTCAGAGCATCCTCGACGCATCTCTCCCGAGGAGTCAGAGCTGACACTTGGGATGGCTGGCTGTCTACTCATCCACCCACTTCTTCTCAGGGTTTCTCTTTGCCTAGCAGGAGTGGGTACAGGGTTCACTGAGAACCCTGAAAGTAGGCTATTAAGTGACCTAGATTATTGCAGGGGGTGCTATTTCTGTGCTTCCCAGTCTATGTGCTTATGTTAGTCCCTTTGTCTCCGGGGCAGGCTCTACCTAGCAGGAAATCTGGTAGGGCAGTGGAAGATGTATTAGGGAGAGCAGTCTGTCTGGAGAGAGGAGAGAAGATAATGGTGAATAAAAATAATGGACCCCAGGAATAACTGAAATACAAAAAATGCAGTTGAAATCCAATCCTTTCTTATGTTTGTGGCTTAACATGTGTCAGTTGGCACATTAACAGTAGCATATGGGTTGCTCTGATGTGAGTTACTGCATACAGTATGTTATGTTCAGGTCTAAAATGTGTAATTCTTTTGGATTAGTGTTGGCAGATTTCAGTGTGCAGCGTACAGTAAATGTTCATAAATTTAATATATTTATAAGCTTTTCTGTGGAGCTCATTGCTGTCTGATCTGAGAACCTCCCAAGCAGCTCTGCAGAGCACAGCACTGGTAACTGGAGCCTCCTTTGCCGAGGCAGGGGATGCCACAGGGTGTCTGCTGAGGGCAGAGCCTAGACCACATCCTAGCCCTATGACCTCCATGACTGGATCTTTTTCCTTGAGGTTCCTATAGGGAAACACCCATGTCACTGAAGAACACACAGGTTTGCTACTGAGCTGGTGGCAGGTAATGTAGACTTAAAGCTTTCCAGCATGTCCTGCCTCTTTGCACAACAATTGAAGATTATCCTCCAGGTCATTTCCTCGCAGCTCATCTCACCATTCCCACAAAACCCAGTCTGAACACAGAGGATGCTTTCTGAGACTATCAACTTTTATGGAGAGTATCAACAAATCATCACATTCCACGTGACCTCTGTCCAGCAGGACAGGAATCATTCTTTCTCCAGAAGTGAGGTGGCTGGGCTAGATCTTGCTTCCTGGCTCCCACCCCAGTGAGGGCTGGCAGATGCAGGATGAGGGTGCAGCCACCCACCCTGGCTGAGTAAGGTCTTGAAGAAAGAAACAGCAATGTTCCAGAACCTAATGTTTTTAAATAAAGGAACAGAGGTAAATTCTGTATTTCTTTAGAGCTGTTTTCAGTGGAGTCTCTTAGTTCATTCCTTTCCCTGAAATTATTAGTAGCCCCAAGTTCTCAGTGAAGCAGGAAAGTTCTGGCTGTGGCCAGTTCCCAGAAGTCTTTGTCCATCATCAGGACAACAAAATCCTTGGCAGAGAATATCTTGAAAGCATGACATTATTGCTCAGCCTTGAGAAATGCTTGTTCATTTGGTTGGGGCAAGGAACAGTTTTTAGAGATGTGCACAACGTTTTTTCAGCCTCTTGCAAAAATCGGTCAGTTTGACTTTTATGCTTGGAAAAAGCATGTGGCTTCTTGTAAAGCTGGCTGCTAGTAAGGACTGACACACAAGAAACCTCTGCATCATGGTATTTCAAGCATTTTATGATGACTAGAGAGAAAATAAGACCAACCAGTGGAAAAAAGGCTGAAAATAATTTTTGTTAGCAAGAAAATATCTAATAATGAAAAGCAACCACACAAATCTGCACAAAGTTCTAAAATCAAGCATTTTGTCCTGGCTCTGGGCCACAGCCCAGCTTCTCCACTAAGAGCTGCCATGACGGACATGAGCCCCCTGGTCATACGGGAGATCTGGAAAATGTCCCCATCTGGCTCTAGGACAGGCTGCCCCTGTGGCAGCTGTGGCAAACATACAAGACAAAAAGGAGGGGGAAAAAAAACCCCACCACATAAATTAGTTTCTGAAAATGTGCTCTATAACCAATATTTTCAGTACTGATTTAGATACTGTACATCAGGAATGAAGATGGTAGTGGATAAGGTTATGCAGCTTGATAGTCTGCTTGCTTTCCTCCAGTACTCTGGTTTTTGGCAGTTTGTTTATATTTTTACAGTGACAAAATGCATATTTTTTCTTCTGAATCCCACCTGTACCTGTTCATCCTCAAAGCCTTACTGTGACTGTCTTAACAGCTTTGAAAACAGATTTCTCACTTCAGGTTCTTCTCTTTATCTTAAAAAAAAAAAAAGAACCCTCAAAAAAAAAAAAAACCCAACCCAGCAATGAGGTTTTTAACAATGAAATGTCGGTTTTCCTGGGAATTTTTAAGAAGGAAAAAGAAGATCTCTTTTGTTAATAGTAGCAGTCAGTAACTAAAACCTGCTTATCCATACGAAGTCAGGCAATTATGCATCAATGACTGACATAAACAGTGTTGACAGGGCTAGGTTTTAAACCTATGGCCCAGCACCCAGGTTTACACCCCCTTTAAATAGGAACCAAGCTATAGTTTCTCAAAAAAAGTGTGTGTGGTCGAAGGGGAGAAGAATTATTACCCCGAAACAGCCAAGTGAAAGAATAAGGTGTACCTGCAGAGCATGTGCTGCATTGCATGGCATGAGAAGGCTTTGTTAAACAGGGACTCAACTCCAGCTTTTCTTCTTCCTCAGAGGGATGGAGAGAGAGTGTGAAGTGAAAGGAACTGGGAAGATGTGGGGCAGCTTGGCTCCCTGCCAGGACACAGGGACGATGTCAAACCCCCTGGGCTGAGGAAACTTTTGCTTGTTACAAGTTTTGCTTGTTTTACCTAGTTTTAATTGCAAAAGGTCTCCCCAGGCAAATATACCTTCCTGCCTGCTGATGTGGTTTGTTCTTGCTTGGTTATCTCCTCATCCAACACCTGCTGCATCCTCAGGAGTGGGTGGAAGCCAGTGGGCACAGAGGAAGCAGCTCCAGCACCTCCTTCAGAGCCAGGATGCACAGTTATCTGGGAACAGGCAGCCTTTGCTTTCTGATAGCTATTCTTGCCACCACTTATTGCTGCGTGGACTTAAGTAACACTGACCAGCTCCTGACAGACACCCAAAGCAGCAAGGGGTCTTTGTAGAGGAAGTGCAAGCACGGGGAGTTGGCATCTCCTCTCATTTTCTGCTTTCCTCCCTGTCTCCAACTGAGGCTTCACTTGCCCCCCTCTGCTGACATTCACTAAACTCACCCCTTCCATCCTAAGAGGAAGTCTTCAAGGCCAGATTGGATGGGCTTCAAGCAGCCTGGTCTAGGGGAAGGTGTCCCTGCCCCTGGCAGAGTGACTGGAACTAGGTGATTTTTAATGGCCATTCCAACCCAAGCCATCCTGTGATGATGGTTTCTCACTGGATGTGAATGGATTGGGCTCACAAGATACAGGGTGAGCATGAGCAGCCATATAAACTGCAATTGGGTGAATCTTACTTTCCTCTTGGGAGTCTGGTGACTACAGTGCTAGATGCCCTTGCACTTCACCACT
The DNA here is from genome assembly GCF_052056855.1 of Sturnus vulgaris. Taxonomy (NCBI): domain Eukaryota; kingdom Metazoa; phylum Chordata; class Aves; order Passeriformes; family Sturnidae; genus Sturnus; species Sturnus vulgaris. The sequence goes on from NC_142245.1 coordinate 33,382,688, forward strand.
TAACTCAGGGGAGGAGCTGCAAAAACAGTGCCCAAAAGCCTCTACAAACCCAGTTTTCAGCCGGTGTTGTGTAAAAGGGTGATGTGACAACCACAGCCTGCTCCCACATTTGCCTGAGAGCACTCGATCCTTGCAGTTACATCACTCCCTCAGTGTTAGGTATAACTTCATATTGTGAAGCAATACATATAATATTGTGAGCAAAACATCCCAGTGACACCAAGCCCAGAACAGACCAGAGAAGATGCTGGTGGCTCTGCAGTAAGTTCCTGTAACTCTACGTACATAAGTGAGGCTAAACAGCAAAGAGTTCATAAACCAGACAAGAAGTTATGACTGCTAACAGGCTTGGAAAGCCTAATTTTGGAGGAAATACTGAAGAGGAAAGTAGAAAACTGCTATCAGCCAGTAAAATTTAGAGCATAAACTTGCTAATGTTTGAAAATATATATGGGTAAGAGAAAAAAGAAAAGGGGCATTTGATTCAGCAAGGGTTATGAAAAAAGCAGAAATACAGAAAGCAGTATTTTCACAGAAAAATTAGCAAACTCCGTGTTATTTTTGCTTATGAAATCACCCAACAAAGATCCAGGAACTCAGAGTGGACAAAACACTCAAAATGGAGTAATCCTCCATCTGCAGTAAGAGGGTTGGGAGGATTGAATACAGCTCCACTTCATTACTCAAACATTAGAAAAACAAATTAAGTTATTGCTAAATTATTTGAATTATAATACTCCATTTCCACTACTTTTGACTTCTCAGAAATTTCTGCTCTGGATTGAAACCTGTGATGATTGTTAAACCAAAACAACTTTTTTGTCTGAAACCTGAGCAAACTTTCCTTTTCATTACTCAAGAGAATTGGAGCAAAATAGGCACTTTTGCTGGTACACCTGTAACTGCACCCACACCAAAAGTGGTCGAAGTGGCAAGCAAAAAGGTCTTCTGATGTGCAAGCATAGCAGCATTTTTGGTGGGGTGTGTGTCTTGAAGAAAGTGCTGAGTGTCTGTTTAAAGATCACAGATATTTCATCAGGTGCACTTGCAAGACTTTAAAGCAGAGCCAAGATATTTGTGTGGGTATACTGTGGGGAAAAAAGAATGACCATTTTAAGGGGATGATTTCTCATATATAAGAGAGTGGGTAGCAGTGACACAGGAGACTGGAGTATCAGCAAAGCTCACGAAGCACATGTGTGTTCACAGGCAAATTTACAGGGCAGAATAAGCATTTGTGGATGAGGATGCAAAAAAATACAGCTATTGCTTATGGTATTGTGGTTTCAGGATTTTAGGCTCCAAGGAAGACTTTAGGAATGGTTGCATTTTTTCCCCCTTGCCTTGAAAGAAGGGAAGAAACTTGGGTCAATTCGTGATGAGGTAAGGGAACAGATTAAGTCTGCAGTGGGTTTTCTCTCCCCTCCTTTTCTCCTGAGTGGCATAAAAAGGAGCCTCCATATTCCTCTCCCACATGCTGTCCTGAATTTCTCTCCTTTCCTCAACACTTAACTTTTTCTTGGAATGCCTTTACGTGCCAGATGACAGCAAGTTACTGTGCTAATTGCTTTATTCTTCAATAAGGACATTTACTATACCAAACTCCTACAATACTTATGTGTAAATTAGAATTTGGCCTTGGAACAGCCCTCTTTCAACAATTAAAAAGCTTTCTTGAATGGATAGATTTATAGATTAAAAAGGCTTTGTCTTGGATAGATTTTTTTTTTTCCTTTTTCTTTCATGTTTCAGCATTAAGTGTACCTGTTTTCATCCTTACCAGCCAAAAGAGTAATAAGTCTCACAAAATCGCTCTTGTTTGTGAATAAATCTGAATTCAGATCTATTCCATAGATGTGGAATTATGGTTCCTGAGTACAAATTCCGTTCTTTAAATCACAGTGATTTTCAAATACAAAAGCTGAAATTTTAGACAAATATTTATCAACCTGTCTGCTATTCTGAACAGGGTTGCAGCTGCAGGGGAGCACTGAGAGCCATGGGGAATAAAAGAGGAACTTACCACTTAGTTCTTTTTGCCCAGAGAAGAAATGATAATTTTAGTTATACTTTGCTCGCTTACAACAATAAAAACAAAACGAAGCCACAGAAGAAAACTGTCATGTTACACCCCTTCCATCTGGCCTGTGCTACACACCCACATATCCCGTCATTCTACAAATTAATCTTTCACACATTTTTAACAAAAAAAAAGTGTTAATGTTATAGAAGAGAAAATAAGGTAAACACAGAGCTGTGTAAAAATACATTAACATTAAAATATGGTGGCAGTTATGGATTTTCTTAATTGAATAGGAGAGTAAATATTCACATCAAATCAATGCCAATGGCATGCAAATTAAAGCTACATTAGGGCAGCCTTGATATAGGCATTACCATTTTTGACACTTCTGTGATTTAAAATAATGTGCAGACTTTATTCGTTAATTTTTTCCTCCCTTTTTTATGTTATTTTTGAGTGGGTAATTTGCCATTACAGAGCAAAATCCTTCTCCTGTGCCCTCTTATGTTACACTATCTTATTTTCTTCTCCTGCCTGGATGGTCCTGTGAACACTGGCTCAATGTAATTTAGGGTTAATATTGGAGCCTCCCCACGGCAGGACAGACCTCTTTGAGCAGCTGCCCCCCGGCCATATCTGACCCCCCAACACAAGCCAATAACCTGTTGAAACAGTCTGAGGAAAGGTATTCGATTCACTGTGCCAGATCCTACAGGCATCCCCCTTTCCCACCTCTCTCCCCAGATCTTTCTTCCGTGGTCTGATTAAAAATTGCTTATAAAGAAACAGGACCACAGGAGTGGGGTCCCAGCACCTCAAGAAGGAGAAACCTCTGAGAGGCTACAGAAGCTCTACGGCTCCAGAGGTGAAAGTCGGAGGTATGGAACTTGCTGCCTGGCACAAAAATAAACTCCAGTGTGCAGGGAAGCGGGACCCACGGATGTGTGTGGGGCAGAGATGAAGGAGTACATGGTGGATGTGATGCCAGCAGCTGGTGATGAAGCTGCACTGAGCTGTGGGCTGTGCAGATATTCCCTCCTGCATGACCAGAGGGAACGCCCCTGCCCCGTGAGGCAGCAGCAGTGTCAGACATGTGCAGCCTGCACTCCTTTACACTTCGCTTTATTTGGAAGCTTCTCTCTTCCCTGGCACTTTTTCAGTCCTCGTCAATCACTAATGTTTCTGCATGCTGTCTCCAGATTTTATGAAGATGGGTCCCAAATCACACCACCGTGCCCCCAGAAGAAGTTTCATGCACAGGCCAGCTCACACAGAGAGAGCCAGCACAAAATGCTCTCCTCCTCCTCGACAGGGCAGGAGATGGGTCTGATGGACTGCAGGAAGAGAGTGCAGGAGGAAAATAAAGAGCAGTGCTATGTCCCCAGTTTGACTGTCCACCCTCAATCCATACGGACTCAGGAGGGGACTAACTTCTTTTACAACGTACCCACCCAGCAAAAAGCCCTAAAGCTCAAAAAAGACTCGATGGAAAGAAAAATTTTAATGCTTCTAAGCATGAAGTCCCAATAAAAAGAGTCTGTGCTGGAACTCATATGACTCAATCCTATTCAAAGCTAAGAGCCAACATTCAGGTTCTCTTTCTGGTCTTCAACATCCCAGGAAAACCAGGTGCAAGTCATTTGCAGGGTCACACTACCAGTGTTACCTGTATGCCTCCAAAGTTGCTCATCACACTCCACACAAAAGTGGTTGCAGTAAGGACAAAACTTCCACAGCTTAGGAGGTTTTAGCACAAAAGAGTCTGTGAACCTTTTCTTCAGGGGGCATCCACTAAATTGACCAGCCAGATTAGGACGGAGGAGTTTGTGAGGACCCTTTCCTGCTCTGTTCCTGTGAGCCCTATCTCATTCACCAGTGCTGATGTGACTGGAGAGCAGGGGTACAGGGGCTGTAAGGGAATATGTTTCAGTGTCAGTGAGCAGCCTGTACCAAAGCTGAGAGCTCTGAAGGTTATCCCAAAGCTTCTCATAGCCACCGAAGACTACATTTATACACATCAGCCAATTTCCTCCCCCTTACTGCCTAATTTCTTCTAACCTTAGATTTACCTCTGACTCCCATTTTCCTTTTCTTTCTTCTGAACTATCTTTCCACTTCCCTCCTTTATCTGACTTTTTCTCTTACCCATATATTCCCAGGTGGCTATGTTGTTTTGGGGGTTTTCTTTTTTATTACAGGGAAATAAGAGGACTTCAGAGTTAGGACAGCAGGTTGCTGAGTTCTTATAGCAGCCTGACTCTTATTCACTGCCTGAAAAAAAAATCCACCTCATGGTCCCATTTCTGCTTTTTAATCTGAAGAGCTGAGGGGATAAATGCCAATTTCAAAGACAGTTGGCTGTAATAGTTAATGTTTGTGCAACACTTCACATGTCTAACCATTGTATCCAATCTTCAGCACCAGAAAGATGCAGAGCTGCTGCCACTGCCTCCCAGACTGTCTGTGAGCGTGATGATTAATGAGCTCACAGCCCTATTTTGCTGTTGAAGTTAATGTTGCTTCCTGAGGGCAACACGCCTGATGAGAGAATTTGCAGCAGTCCATACGCTATATTGATTCAAAATGCCACTGTATGTTTTAATTAGCTTTTAACCATTAAAAAGTGGGGTTGGAAATTAAAATGGCACATATGCTTATGCAGCACATGCTTGTACCTAAAAGGTGAGCATTAGGTCGAGCTATCGACCCGTGGGCTGAACCACAGCTGGCAGTTAAACCCCATTTTTGTAGCAATTAATACATTTCCATGGCTTTTCTTTTTGTTAGCTTTATGCCAAATATCCACTTACATCTATTTTCAAGCCTTGAGGAATGCATTTTTCACCCACCCACGCTATCTTTTGAGAGTTATAACATGCTAGGAAAGTTTAATTTTGCAGAGCTGAGGTTTAAGAGCTAACGTGAGGGAGTGGGCTCTGCTCAGGCTGGTGAGAAAGTGATGTGTTGGGATAAAAGGCTGCATGCACTGCAACCCCTCCTTTGCACCACCAAAGAATTTCTATTAAGTCATTGACAAGGTGCTCATAATTTCCTAGTTTGTATTGTATTTATCCTTCATCCTCTTGATGGCAAAGGGCTGGTTGAAGTAATATCCTGATTAGTAGGAGCCATTTTTGACAACTTATGGAGGACAAATGAAGTATTTCTTCCTTAAAAGAGGATGAAAAGAGAATTATGGGCCAATTACCAAACTTAATAAAACACATTAAAAACACCTAGAAGACAACAAGGAGATGAGCGTCAGCTCACACTGATTAATCATGAATGAAGCATGCTAAACAAAACCAGTTCCTTTCTGAAACTGGTTAAGAGATCTGGAAAGCAGGGCAGGTAATCAGCACTGTGTCTTGCCTTCAGCCAGGCTGTTTGCCTTGTCCTGCTTGTGACTAAACCAAGGAGCATGCTCAAGCCAGAACTAATCCGTGGTGGAGAGAGTGGCTGAAAAGCCACGTACAGCAGATCATTACCAAAAATTCACTGCCAAACTGAAGGGCTATATTGAGTCCACTTCTCTAGATAGCTGACCTAGATTTGATACAACTCCTTTTTTTCATTAATGATAAACAGCTTTAAAATACAACTTTTAAATTCGAAGATGAACCATCTTGGAATGAGCTGCAAGCACACTGGAGGAAAGAAACATTCAAAATGGTTCCAGCATACTGGAAAACAGACCAAAAGAGCTGGGGGCATGGCAATTAGGATGAAAGCAAAACGTTCTGCTTTGGAAGGAATCATAAATTGTGCAGGACCCATAGCTAGGGCATGGCCACGAAGGATGTGGACCAACTAGAAGCTGAAAAATACTAAATACAATGTGAGAAACATGACCTACAAGGAACATGTAGGGCTGTTTGACCTAAGAAGACAAGGCTGGACAAGGTATGATGGCTGGCCTCCTGCACACGAGCTATTAATGTGCAAAGGAAATAAACTCTTCTGCATGATCACTCTGGGTTGGATGGAAGTAAGAAGCTCCTTAGGACAATACTTGCAAGGAGACACCAGGAAAAATATTATTTCTGGAAAGGCTAATGGAGAAGTGGGAACAATTGCCTGGGTGGATGGTGGGGTCTCCTTCACTGGAGATTTCCAAAAATAGGATGGACAAGCATTAGCCAGAAACAGCCCAGATACAGATGATCCAGACAGCAATCCAGGCAGGTAGATGAACTACATGACCTCTTGAAATTAGTTCAGTCCTATATTTTTTAGATTTTTATTTCTATATTACCACTGGTGGGGTACAGAACTACTTTGTGCCTCAACTCCACACCAGTGAAACAGGAGCATTAGTGGCCAAATTAAACAAATCAATGAGAATCATTTGCGTCGAGTTTGGCTGTCTGATTAATCACTTGGAGTTTGCAGCTTATACAATGTATCATCTGTGCCTGCTTTATCATCAAAAGCAGATATTTGCCAATCATAGTGGGGAGAAAATCTGACATTATTGTCATGACTGAATGCTCTTAAATGCATTTAAAGCTTTACAGACTAGCTGGTTGTAATGCATATTTAAATTCTTGAAACCAGTGAAAGATCAGATTGAAGAAGGAGAGAAAGACGGTAGAACAGTGACACTGTGCAAGTTAGTTTAAATAAAGAATCTTATCAAATCTACTGACTACTTGTTCACATCTGTCCAAATATAACTTATGCCATATGTCCTACTATATAAGTCAGCTTGGAGGCAGGACACTTCCCTAAGCAGCAATTCACTTCCTGAGAGAAGTGAATTCACAGCAATTCACTTCAGGAGAATAAAGAAGAGGGAGAAATGATACATCACAGAAAAATCTGAGAAACAAACAAAAAACCTTCTAAAAGCTTCTGGGAAGTAAAAGTCCTTTTTCTACCCTAATAGAATGGTTAGCTGAATCTTTTGTCTTCTTGTATATTAGGAAAGGCATCATACCTGATATTACCATAAGCTGCCTTTGAGGAAATCAGATACCTCAGTTTTTCTTCACCCTCTCACTTTGTCAAGGTGGTAATTATTGTCTCAAAGACCATCCTCCCATCATGGAAACAACTCATGGTTGCCACCTCTCGGGTCAGACTCCCAGGTACAGCCAGTCAATCTCTCCACCTTGGGTCTCCAAGGACCTTGGTGCTACACCAAGAGCAAGTTGGGGAGGGGAGACCCAGCCCTGCCCAGCCTTGGGGCTCCCCAGCAAAATGCTTCCTGATGGAAGCTTTCAGCTGGCAGTGTCAGATAAAAATATCACCATCAAAATCCCGTTTCAGATACCAGAAGCCTCCTTATGGCTCTAAGAGTTTAATTTTCATTTAAAAGTCAATAAATAGAGGCATAAGGGTTTAAGATGAATTATGCAAACCCTTTAGCTATAGCCATTATATTCTGCCACAAAAATGAGCTGCTGTTCTCACTTTGTTTTATGGGCTCACTGTAGCCTGTTGTTATTGTAGCTGCCAAATAAAAACCAGCAAACCATGCAAATGAAAATATAATCTTTTATGGTTTCATAGTCTTAGGATAAACTGGTATGTGCAGTTTTAGAGAAGGGGTTTCTTTTAAAGTCTGCATTGTTATGCCCCTGTCCTGTGAGTCTTTACAAGTGGAGTGGCTTTTTGATCAGCTGCTCCCCCATCTCCAACTGCAGCACTGTCACAAGCTCAAAGGCAAGGAAAAACATAACAGCTTCCTGTAGATATGAAGAAAGGGTGGATTACAGGTTGTTTCATAAAACTGCTAAGTCCACTTGCTTTAAAAAGAAAAGATTTGCCACCTCTAATTTCTTTAAAACCTCCTCATTCCCTGACAGGAGCACATACCCACAACTTGCTCCGAGTCATGTGTTTCCTGGGGGTCTGTCACCCAGCAAATGTGCCAAGAGAGAAAGCCATGAAAAGTAATCGTGACAATGAACAGCAGCTGAAGCCAAATGGTAAAAGCACAAGACTCCACACAAAAATACCTGGGACAAAATGTGCACCAGTACAGAGAGAGAGAGAGAGAGAGAGAAGATGATAGAACCAGGTCAGGAATAGGGTCTTATTCATGCAATGAGAAAAACGGGACTGTAAGCATGAGTTAATGTGCTTTCAAGTTAATTACAGCAGAGCATTATATTAATGGCAGAATATTGAGAATAAGAGCATGTGGACTAACATGCAACATTTAGTCCATAACTTTTCCACCCAGAATTGATATTCAAAGCTTGTCTTTTTCACCTTTGCAATGGCTTGTCTCTTTCTTTTGTCTGTCTCGGTTTATTTTCATAGTCACATTCACTGGTGATAACATTTTATATTTTGTGCTTCCTAGTGGGAGCTATGCTGGATGCTGACACCCACTCTTGTGCAGAGATTTTTGCATATTTTTTTTCCTCTTCCACCCGTTTTACACAAGATGGTAACATATGGCCTTGGGTGATTAAATGATTTAGTGAATGAACTGAGCAGAAAGAGCAGGCTGATTGGAAGAAGACAGCTTCTGTTTAGGCATAAATGTCTTTGTAATCTGTAATGATAGGAAAGAAATTACAGAAAAAGCATAAGAAAATTTAACAGAGTTTTGGCTAAACATTGTGTTTTTCAGGTCTGCTTTAAATATAGTGAAACAATAGCATAGTGGCTATTGTTTTGTTTCTTCTGCATGTCTTTGTAGAAGGGGCACCCCACAAATATACACAGAGGCATACACCTACACTCTGCATATAAAGAGACAAAAATTAAAGCAACGGTTTTGTAAAACTAAGGTGCCATTTTATTTATTAACTTCTGAACAAGGCAGGCCTACAGAATTGGTGTGGGCCACCATGCTAGCTGAAATGACTTCACACCTTCTAGCTTTCTCAGAATCACTCCATCTACAATAACCAGCCGCACCCACACGATCTCAGCAGGAACCACAGGAGGTTTTGTGAAAGGAAGACATCTGGATGCCTTCTGAGCAGTCCCACCCAGTCCACTTCTGCCACTGCAAGGGCTCAGAACACAAATAAACCACCACTCCCATCCTCTTCCTTTCGGGGCATCATGCCTTGTGTCTCTCTTCTGTCTTAACTTGAGGGTTTGTGTTTGTTATGCATCTTTGGGATAATACCTACGTGTTCTCGTGAGCATACAGCGGCTCCTGGTGTAGTTCTGTTCTGAACTAAGCACCTGTTTGTGGTTGGCTGGGGTTGAGAGACTGAACTCCAGCAGCCAGATGTTCCTAGGCTGGAAATTTGAAGCCTTTTTACCCAAAAGAAGAGATTTTTAGAGAGAAAACAGTTCTGGTGCCAGTGATGGTGTGCATATCATTAACAGTCAACAAACAAATCCAACTGATTTCCAGTTCACGTCTTCACCCACAAGACCAATTCCACCTTTTAGCTTAAAATTAGACAAACCTATGCTCCACAAAAGGACATCTGGACATAAAGTTTATCAGTGGCATCTGTCCTCAGCTTGTAGTGTGAATGTTAGAAGCCACCTTGGTGATAAACCTCAGGGCAGGGCACTCCTTCTCCTACATGTGAGAGCATTTGAGATGAGAGAGGAGGTTTTGGCCCACATGGTAAGAAAAGCTCTTAGATGAGTACATCCTGATGCTTATCCAGCATAGTTAGGGCAGATAAGAATTACTGATCCAGTCAGCCTCTGGCACTATAACATGTACCTTTAGCCAATTCATGCAAAGGCTGTATTATATTATCTTGGCACTTCCTCAGCACTGGTTCCCCAGAGAGAAAACTCTGTTCCATGGTGACATCAGCTGAACCTCAAGTGTGATGGCAGCTTCAAAAACTACTTAATTCTTAATTTTTCTGAAAACCAGACTGCCATCAATTAAGTTACACTACAATTAAAAAAAAAAAAACAACAAAAAACCAAAAAACCACAAAAAAAAACCAAACAAAAAAACCCCAAAAAAACCCACACACCAAAACACTCCCGCCCAAAAAAAACCCCAAAAACCCAAAACCACAAAAACACAAGTGTATTTTATCACATGATGATAAATTCTAATTTTCACTTCTTTGGGATACATAATACTGTAGATATTTTTTTCTGCTTTACCTCCAGTCCTATTCATCAAAACTTTCTGGGAGAGTTTTAATCTACCAAGAGGATACCCACTTTCCATTGTCCTATCAATGAAAACAGAGGCAATGAGCAATGCATACGGGTGACAGTACACAGCTTGAAATAACCTGTAGGGCATAAACTTGGGATATTTGGTGGCAGACGAGCAGTTTCCATTGTCAATTTCTTTTTTTGCCATGGAAAACAAAATAATTGGGACGTACAGTAATTAGGACAGCACCACTCTACAATTTAAAGAAAATGTAGAAAACCGTGTGACAGTAGCTGTAAGAAAGCATTAAGGACCAGATTTTCATCTGGTTCTGCAGTGTAACTGTGTTGTATTAGCATCTGTATCTATTGCTCTGGACCCAAATGTCACACAGGCACTTTGACTCTTGTCAGCTCGGGCTCTTCTGCTGGACTGTCCTCAGGAAGAGTTTCTAAGAGCACACAGCCCCATTCAAGCTCCAGAAACCAACGCAACAAACACTTTTAAGGCTAGCAGGCAAAGCTGGCATCAGCAGCTCACTATGTATTAATGAATCCTGAGCAGCAACAAACAATACTGGGAGATTCACCACCCAAACTGTGTTGGAAAAGACGCCAGGAAACCTCGATGTTCTCCGATCAGAGGCAAAAGCCAGGAGGCTGTAGCCGAGCTGCAGGCGCTCCTGGAGCTCCACGCTGCAACGTCAGCGCTGGTTATGAGCCAAAGGCCTTCAGGCCTCCTTGTTGCCTGGAGGATATAAATGAAAGTCAGCAAGTGAAAAGGTGCAAGAAGTGCAAAATTGCATCATGTCTTTCCAAATTGTGTTTGTGAAGTAAATGAGACTCATTTCTCTCCATGCTATATTGAGATCATTTTTATTTTCCTTGGCTTAGGAATGTTCTTAGTTCAATTTTCTTGTGTGTGTTCTTTACAGTATCTTGGGATGCCTGAGGTGATTTATAAATATGTGTAGAGACCAGGTGTACTGCCAGATGTTTACGTCCCTTTACAACAAGGCTTCACCATCCCTTCCAATGGAATGCCTGTCTTATATTATTTTTTCTAATAGAGGATCAGCTGGACTATTGGGTATTTGTGAGTTTTTCCCCTCTGAAGGTTTTTTCCTTAATTCACTCTCTATCATTTTGTTTCTATATTTATCATAATGCTAAGTCTTTAAACCTCTCTAAGTACTTTTAAAAAAATTAAGAGTTCCTTTCACGTTAAAAAAAATCCCAGAAAAATGTCAACAGTTCCAGGTTTAAATCAATAAAGTCTTACTCACTGCCAAAAAAGATTTTTAATTTTAAAGTGTTACCTACACTCACTTTTTCTCTGCTTCTCTCAATCTCCTATTTAGAAATAGTAAAAAAAGTGTTTTATTATAACAGCTGTATAAATGGTAATTGCAGATCACTCTCTTAAATATAACTGTAGTAAGAAGTAACCTGTAGCCCCAGGGTGAACCAGTATACACAAAACAGACAAAGCGAATTGCTGGAGGTCATATAGACAAATGCTAGAATGGAAAAGAAAACACAACCTGATTTAATTAGGAGTCAGCATTGTAAATACTAGATGAAGGACAGTAATTTTTTTCTCAGTACATCTTAAAATGTAAGGAGGAAAGTTCTTGTGCATGAGGAGGAAATAATAAATTAACAGAATGTACAAACAGTAATTAAAATAAATTAAATTTTTTATTTAACATTTAATTTTAAATTTCAGGTCCTGTAAAAGTCCGCAAGGATCTGAGAAAGTCCATTTGCTAAATGTCCTTTTCAGCAAAGAATTTCTTTGATTTTTCTCACATTAAGCAGACTCATTTTTCAAAGAGTTTTGTATTATGAAAATGCCTAAATTGCCTCCCTCAGTAAAGCTGTACTTGTGTAAGTAAATATTCACAAACTGAGGTCTTACTAACCAACCCGGAGCAGCTGGTGAGATGGCTTACTTGAGGAAGCAAGAGGCAGCATGAAGTGCAGAGATCTAGGACAACACAGTTAATGTAATCATTTCAGGCACAGTCACTGACAGTTCAAATATATATAACTGCATAAGTTATCTGTATATTTAACTTTAAAAAAAAACCCAAACAAACTAAACTTTAGAACTATTTTCCTAAGTATTTCCTGTTAATGTACTTTCAACATTTATTTTTGCAATCGAAAGAAAAAGCAGTTTAGTAGCTACAGGGAAGATGGTCAAGAAATGACAGGCAGCAGGGAATACAGTACTGATTTTTCTCAGATGAAGCGATTATTAGCACTGAGGAAACAATCAGGAAACATGAAGAGTCAGCATCTTAGCTGCTGTATCCTGAAGACAAGGACAAAATCCTATCAAGTTCCAGCTATAATGGTGCCAATGGAAAAATTCCCCAAATTCTTAATGATGGAATTGTATCCGTATCTAAGAGGAGCTGAAATTTAATGATTAAAAAATTCCTCATCTAGTGTGAGCAATTAGCTCACTGAAGGATGGAGTGAAAAGTGTTTTCTTTTGTATCTATACATATTTTATATATTCATATATGTATGCAATGCTTGAAGCATATGGACACCTAGATGCTAGCTGCTGTGTTATATACATAGCAGTGCTGTCAAAGCAATTAGGCACAGCTAGAATTCAGTCTGTTTCTTTATAACAGTTTCATGTTACTGAAGAGACAAAGTGCATGGTTTTCAGCTCTTACATCTACTCAATCAATTTTCGTTATTAATACAAAACTGAGTTCTTTCTCTTTAAACTCCAAGTCTCTGTTGGTGATCCTTGTTTTCTTTAAACACTTACCTGTATTTATTACCTCTTTACCTGAAACCGAAGGGGAGATGGGGAAATACCCAAATCTCCTTGGATTAGTCCTTTGCTAAGGAAGGCCTTAGCCCTTCAAACCTGGCCTGCACTGCCCTGTCCTAACCCGCCATTAAGCCGTGGCATTCTCCAAAGCCGCTGACCTCAATCTGCCTGTGAACCATGCGGAGGTCTGGAGAGCTCGCAGCCCCTCAGGCACCCAGCGCTGCCCGGGAGCGCAGAGCCGGGCACACACACAGCCCAAACCATGCCAACCTGCAGCCACTGCAGCCATGGCGGGAGCACAACGTTACCCTCAGAAATTCAACGCTCCAGGTGGAAGCTCAGGGCAGAGCACTTCCTTGGGAGAGAGAAGCCACTGCACTTGCACTCTTTGTTATGAACTCACAGCTGGCTGGTGCCAATCAAGAAGAGAGGCTAGGACACAAACGGCAGAATTACGAACATAAATATTTATTCTTGCATCTAAAGTGCCCCAGCCAAACTGGGCACACCCCTGAGATTTTGCTTTAGGAGTTTCACACAATGGTACGATATGAATCACCTAATTACCCACTGGTGCTTATTTCTAATTATCCAATCATAAATGTGGCAGGGCAAAGCTACTCTATTTTTGCACATCTTGCAGCAGCAGCATCCTTGTGATTTCTGCTAATCCAGATGTTCCTGCATTCAACTTCTGCAAAGTTACCGAGCATCAGCCACTTGAGTTTCTCTTAGAGACGGATCCCTTCGTGAAGTTTGGCAAAGTTTCCTCAATTAGCCGACTGTGTGTTCTTAGTAGGGGCACATGACGCCTCTTGGAATACGCACTGTACATATACACATACCCAGCGCACATATAACCATCCACAATACACTAACAATGCTCTTGCCCCTAATGACTGCATGGTCTCAGCACTTCATGGCACGCTCTCTACGCCAGCCGGCCCCGCGGCACCCAGCACCGCCGGGACGAGGCTGCAGGAGCGCACCGGGAAGGAGGAGCTCACGCCGGCCGAGCTCCCGCCGCTCCGGCCCGGGCCGCGCCGCACCTGCCGCCGTCCCGCCATGCACCGCGCCACCGCCCCGCCGGCCCCGCCCCGCGCCGCTCGCCCCACCCCGGGCCCCGCGCGGCCCCGCCCCCTTCCGCCTCGGCTCCCCGCCGGGGCACGCCCCCTCTGCCCGTCCGCGCGCCGCCATTGGCGGCGCCGCCGGCCTTCCCGGGCCGCCCTCCTCCAATCGGCGGCCGCCGCGGCCCGTCAGTCAGCGGCGGGGCGCCGCGGCGGTTGGCGGCGGCGGCGGCGCGGGCGGGCCGCGCTGTCAGTCAGGGAGCGGAGTCCGAAGTGGGGAGCGGGGAGGGAGGGGGCGAACATCTGTCTGCCGCAGCCGGGCCCGGCTGTGCCGCCGCCACCGCCGCCGCGCGAGCGCCCCGCGCCCCCGCCCGCCCCCGGCCCCCGCCCGCCCCCGCGCCCCGCCGGTGCCATGGGGAGCCGCTGAGCGCGGGGCCCGCTTCGCTCCGCCGGCTGCCCCGCTCGCTCCTCAGCCGCCGGCAGGGGGGAGCCCGGGGGGGGCGGCGGCCAGCGGGCGCGGGGGGCGGGCGGGGGGCGAGGCGCGATCCCGGAGCGGCAAGTGAGCGAAGAGGAGCCGGCGGGCGGCGGCGGGAGCGCGGGGACTTCGGGCCGCCGCGCAGTGTGAGTCCCGCTGCCCCCATCCCCACACACCCGCCGCGGCGGGGCCGGGGCCGCTGCGGCCCCGCGGGGCGGGCGGAGTTGGCGGCGGGTCCGGCTGGGGGTGGGCGGAGGGGCGGGGGCAGCGCTCCCCGGGCGGCGGGACCGGCCGCCCCGGCGACGCTCCCGGTTACTTTTCTTTTGTTGCCGCCGTGACCCGGGGGCGGCTTTTCCTGCGCGCCGGGCAGCTGCTTCCTTCCCCGCGGGGCGGCTGCCGGCGCGCCCGGCCACGGCCCGGCCCCGGGCGGGGGCGGCGCTGCCCGCGGGACCGGGGCCCCGGACGGGAGTGTCGGGCCGGGGGGGTACACACACAGCCCCGGCCAAAAGTTGCCGCCGCCCGGCGGGGATGGCGGGGCCGGGCCCGCCGGGAACTTGCTGCGCGCCGCCGCCGCTGCCTCCCCGCCCGTCCCGTCCCGTCCCGGGGGGCGGCGGGCCGTCCCCGCCCGGCGGCGGGCAGGTGACCCGCCCCGCTGGGTACACGCGTGAGTGTCACCGGGGGGGCCAGCGCGGCTCGGGGCTCCCGCTCGGGCGGGGGGGCCGCTCGGAGCCCGCGGGGCCGGGGACCCGCGTCCCGGGGCCGCCGCGGTCAAATAGCTGGGCAGCCCCAGCCCCCGCGGGGAAAGAGCGGCGTAGGAGCCGAGCCGAGCGCTCGCAGTGTGCCCCGGCCAGGGGAGCTGCTCCGCGGCTCGAAAGGAGCCGGAGTTGGTGCTCGGTGTCACTTGCGCTGCCTTAAACGCTGGAACTGAAAGGACCGGCGGCGGAACGGGGAGCTGTGAGGTGGTAAATAGGTCCGGTTAATTTCTGCTTTTAAATTAACCCCTGGGCTCAGTAAAACCGAGCCGGTGTGGCTTTCTGGGGTAACCCCGTGGCTGGGGTACGCTGTCAGCACATAAAGCGGTCCTCCAAGTTAAGACAGAAGTGTTGCTATGCTGCACATACAGTAGAGCCCCATATGTTTAGGATTTTCTTTTTTTTTTTTTTCCTCCCTGTTAGAAAGTTTGAAAAAAAGAGACTTTGAAGTATTTTGTTTATACTAACAGAAGAGAAAAGTTCTCCTAAGAAAAAGCTGGTGGCAGGAGTGTAGAGGAGTAGCATATGGCATTAAAAGGAGCACAGCTGGAGGTAGCATTTCCATCTGAACATGATGTCAGAGCAGCTGACAGCCTGCCATCCCTCAGCCTTTTATTCTAACACACAGACAGGGAGTTAGTGTGTGCAGATCTGTGTGTGGAGAAGGTATCTCATTCCTCTCTAACATCATCTCCACTTTGCATCTGTCTCTCCTAGTCTGCTTTTTTTCCACCGATCTAACAGACCTGGAGCCAGCAAGACTCAGAGGAAAGGACTTAATCAGGTTTATGTGTACTAAAGGTAGGAGTAGCAATAGATTAGATACAGCATATTTCTGTTTTGGTGTGTTGTTTATTGAATTTTAGAAAAAAAAATCACATTACTTTTCTAACCAAGTTTAGAGGTAATATATGAAATTGAGTATTAAATAGATAAGTGGAATTAGTCAAAAGGCTTGGGCTACAATTGGAGAGTATCAGTTCTTGAGCACATTGTTAGAATTAACTTTAATGCATATTGTGGGAATATCTTGGTTTGGAAGAAGGAGAGAGCAAGTTCATCTTTAATTTCTGAGACCAAAACTGCAATGGATTTCGTGGCAAGCCTAAAGAGAGTTTTGCTTTATGTTCTTGTCTTGCATCTTTTAAATTACTTTACAGGGGTTTTAGTGAAATATACAAGAATGTGTGTTTTTACAAAAAGACCTTCCTGGCTAAAATGTGTTTGTAGGGAAGTCTTTCGTTACATGGTTAAATATCCAGCAGCTCAGAAATGTAGTAGCATACAGCTGTAGTGCTTCTGAAAGATTGAAATCAGTTATGTGTTTAAAAACTTTTGTACCCAGGAGAATGGCTTGACTGGTTTCCTCTTTTCTTCCTTGCATGTAGCATTTGGAATCTTTTATTTAGTGTAACAATAATTATTTGAAGGAGTTTTTGTATTTGCGACTAATTTAGAACTTGTAGATTTGAGCTGCCTGAATTGGCCAGACAGCTGTAATCGCACTCCTCTATTCTTAATCTCTTTATCTGGGCAGCAGCTGCCATATGGCCACAGTCAGCTGGATCAGATGTTTATAAGCTTCCTTCTTCGTCCCTCTCTGTCCTTTCAGCCTCCTAATTTGATCACAGCTACCTTGTGAGCTGCCCTCCAATCTTTATTTTTAGCCCTCTTAAGGATTAGGATTGATGTTGGCTGTGGGGCACTTAAAGTGATTGTATTGTAAATCTTCATGCTTTGCTCTAGCAGTGGTGTTTTACAGAATATAGTAGGGGTTGTGTTGTAAGTTTTAGTACATCTTGGTTTGAAAGGCATGAGGGTTTTTCAATAATATCTGCCAGCCTGGAGAGTCACGATCTGCTTAGATGGTTTGGGAGACCATTGCTATCAATCACAGAAGAATAGATTAACATAGGTTTTTAAAAGATTTTACTTTCTATTTGATTTTTGACTTCTTTACTTCTTTTTTAAGTTTATTTTGTCTTTATCATCAAGGAAGGCAAATAAAAAACCACTTGGGTAAGAACAGTATTTGGGATACTCTTTTTAAACGTGGACACATGCTCACGTTGAATGGCTGAATGACTTTTTTTTTTTTTTTGTAAAGCTTAGTACTGCAAACTCTGCCTGGTGTGGGAGGGGAGGGAAATTTCTGTCCTTCTGCACTGGGGAAGTGGTGCTCGTTGGCGTTTTGGTTGTTAGCTTTCTTTTGTATATTCTGCATGTTGGCAAAAAATGTTCATGTTCTATTGTACAGTATGGAAAAGGCTTAAAATCTTAAAAAAACTATATTACTACAAGAAGAAAACCACATGAACTAAATTTGTAAAAATGTCCATTTTTGCTGTTGATGTAAATTGGCACATATAAATAATTTTTGTAGTTTATGAATGTTAGACCGTCAGATTTGGGTATATTAACATTTTTTTGTGTAAGAACCTCTCTTCTTACTACAATTTGACTTTAAAAAGAAGGTAAATGATCTGTTATATTTTTTTCTGCCTCTTCTGTGATCTCTCAAACTTTAGTGTTTAAAAAAAAAAAGATTTTTTTTGGGGGGGGGTCTGCCCTCCTAGGGACTCAATCTGGAAGAAGTTCTCTAAAAAAAGAAAACCCAAACTTTTGAACAGATTTTATGAACAGCAGTGAGACTTAAAAAAAAAAAAAATAGCAGATGTACCTATGCGCTCACTAGACCGACTTATTTACCACAGAAAGGAAATCATAACTATAGTGGTCAGTCGGGGAAAGAGTTGCCATCGTACATTTGTGTTAAATAATCTTTGCGTGGTGTCAGTACCAGGATTCTGGCAATATTAATACCAGGTTTTTAGAGTGGAATTACTTGGATTTATAAGTTCTGTGACTCCGACCTACATTTAATTTTTAAAAATTTTGTTGCTTATAGGTTATGAAGACAGTATGGAGTTTCCTGACCACAGTAGACATTTGCTACAGTGTCTGAGTGAGCAGAGACATCAGGGTTTTCTTTGTGATTGCACTGTTCTGGTAGGAGATGCCCAGTTCCGAGCACACAGAGCTGTACTGGCTTCATGCAGCATGTATTTCCACCTCTTTTACAAGGACCAGCTGGACAAAAGGGACATTGTTCATCTGAACAGCGACATTGTTACAGCCCCAGCTTTCGCTCTCCTGCTTGAATTCATGTACGAAGGAAAGCTCCAGTTCAAAGACTTGCCCATTGAAGACGTGCTAGCAGCTGCCAGTTATCTCCACATGTATGACATTGTCAAAGTCTGCAAAAAGAAGCTGAAAGAGAAAGCAACCACGGAGGCAGACAGTACAAAAAAGGAGGAAGACGCCTCAAGTTGTTCAGACAAAGTGGAGAGCCTCTCCGACGGCAGCAGCCACATGCCAGGAGACTTGCCCAGCGATGAAGACGACGGAGAAGATGAAAAATTGAACATCCTGCCTAGCAAAAGGGACTTGGCGGCTGAGCCTGGGAACATGTGGATGAGATTGCCCTCAGACTCAGCAGGCATTCCCCAGACTGGCGGAGAGGCAGAGACGCACACAGCAGCAGCTGGAAAAACAGTAGCCAGCCCCTGCAGCTCAACAGAGTCTTTGTCCCAGAGGTCTGTCACCTCCGTGAGGGATTCAGCAGATGTTGACTGCGTGCTGGACCTGTCTGTCAAGTCCAGCCTTTCAGGAGTTGAAAATTTGAACAGTTCTTATTTCTCTTCGCAGGACATGCTTAGAAACAGCCTGGTGCAGGTGAAGGTGGAGAAAGAGGCTTCCTGTGATGAGAGTGATGTTGGCACTAATGACTATGATATGGAACATAGCACTGTGAAAGAAAGTGTGAGCACTAATAACAGGGTACAGTACGAGCCGGCCCACCTGGCTCCGATGAGGGAAGATTCGGTCTTGAGGGAGCTAGATAGAGAGGACAAGGCAAGCGATGATGAAATGATAACTCCAGAGAATGAGAGAGTCCAGGTGGAAGGAAACATGGACAGCAGCTTGCTCCCTTACGTGTCAAACATACTTAGCCCCGCTGGCCAAATTTTCATGTGTCCTCTCTGCAACAAGGTCTTTCCTAGCCCCCACATCCTGCAAATTCATTTAAGCACGCACTTTCGAGAGCAGGACGGGATCCGCAGCAAGCCTGCTACCGATGTCAATGTCCCGACCTGCTCGTTGTGTGGTAAGACTTTTTCTTGCATGTACACCTTGAAACGTCATGAGAGGACTCATTCAGGTGAAAAGCCCTACACTTGCACCCAGTGTGGGAAGAGCTTCCAGTACTCCCACAACCTGAGCCGCCACGCAGTGGTTCACACGCGGGAGAAGCCTCATGCTTGTAAGTGGTGTGAACGCAGGTTCACACAGTCCGGAGACCTTTACAGACACATTCGGAAGTTTCACTGTGAGTTGGTGAACTCATTGTCTGTCAAAAGCGAAGCACTGAGCTTACCTACTGTCAGAGACTGGACCTTAGAAGATAGCTCACAAGAACTTTGGAAATAAAATTTTTATATATATAAATAATATATATATAAATCTATATAGTTGTGGTACAGTCTAAAAGCAATCTTGTTTCCTTGAACTGAAAGTTTGGCTATTAGCTTGTTTTTGCACTTTAAGGCAGCATGAATATTTCACTAATTTAGCACTCCAGTAAAAATGAACTGTAGAGGTAATCCAACAAAGTAACTAATTGCGGAGCGTTATTTTTCCCCCTTTTCGGAATAGAAGCCAGCGGATACTTTACTTCTAAGGAATCTCCAATTCAAAAAATTTGGACGTGGCTTTATTCTCCCCAAAACACTGCATTCTTTTAAACTCTTGATCGTTTTCCCTCTTAAAAATCTGAATGTAGAAATCTTCTCCCAGTTTTGTCAGTTCCTTTACATTTCTATATAATTGCATGAGTCCTTTCTAGCTGTTGGAAACCTGAATGCTTTTAGACCCAAATGGAAAATTTCTGAAATGCTGGATTATCTATTTTTAAACAAGCGGTTGACTTAAAACTTATTATGGCAACTTCTGGATTTCTGACAGTTCCCACTGGAAAAAAAAAAAACACAAAAAAACCAACACAAAAACATAAAACAAAAACCCTGAGAGTACACTGGGATCACTGGGACTCTGTCTTACGTGAAGGTTTGCTTGGGATGAAAAAGGATATTGCAGCTTCAGCAGTGATGAACTGTGTGTTTAAAAAATGTGAATTACTGTTATTGTATACTGTAATTGATTACATGGGCCGGGGGGAGGTATCAAAGAACTTGGCAGGTTGTGTTGATGCTCTTAGTTGAGTCTTGAAAAGTAAATATTAACGCTACAGAAATGCATGATTTTCAGTATATTTTTGTCTTTGTTTGCATTGTATAACTTTAACGAGTGAGTTGAAAATTATTTAATTTCCTTAGGAAAAAAACCTGACACCGTTGAAAATGCCAGTGTTATGAAGATGAGAAATGCACTGTTTTTGTTTTATCTAATTTAAATTTACTTTCCCACTGTCTTTAAGTTGAGAAGAACTTAAGCTACGAGTTGCCGATTTAGCTACGTTAACAAGGAGAAAAAAATTTGAATGTTTACAACCAGGCTTCGAGATTTGCATGTGCGGTGTGCATTTACTAACCCCAGACCCCTTCTAATTGCACAGACCCCACGCCAGCTCCAACTGAGGTGCGTCCATTTCCCCAGATGAGCATTTGTAGGATTCCTGCTGCACCACTCCACCACAATAGGTCGTTCTTTTTTTTTTTCTTTTTTTTTTTTTTTTTCCCCCCGTTGAAAAGAGGCTGTGGACTGAAAAAAAAAAAAAAAAAAAAAAGAAAAAAGAAAAAAAAAGCCCCGGGCTGAAAGGCCTGGGCAGGCCTGAGTGACAGGGGGGGCCGGGGGGGCCGGGGAAGGACTATGCGTATCCAAGCAGCAGAGACTGCAGCCTGACGTGTGGTTTTAATGACCAACACGCAGGTCAAAAGCATTTTGCACAGTGTTTGTTTTCCTGTCTTGCACTTACAAATAAGGTCTATGGGAGTAGCATGGAAAACGTTTGCTGTTTTTTCCTTTTTTTTTTTCCTTTTTTTTTTCTCTGCTTTTGTTTAAAATTTGATCGCCTTAACTACTGTAAACATAGCCTATTTTTGTGCTTAAGATACTGAATGGAAAACTCCATTGTGTATTGCTGGACTGTTTTGGAAATATTTGGTCAAATGTGTGTTAATTTGGCTGTAATGGCATTTAAAACAAAAAAAAAGCTGTGAAAATGGCCTTGGAGCGTTATCTTTAGTTACTTGAATAGTTTCTAGGTTTAAAACTACATTCTTTTCTTAAGTTAGAAAAGACAATCAGTGTCTGAGGAAAATGGACTTTCTCTTGGATTTTTTTGTGGTCCTCGTGAGTGATTGCTTTTTTCCTTTCCTTAGTTTCACATTCTTCTTTTGTTCTAAAACTTAGACTGACATCTAGCTTTGACAATCATAGTATGTTTTATTTTCCTGAGGAGGGAATAACTTATAATGCTGTTTAGTTTTGTACTATTGGTGTGTTGGTGAATTTTTAAACTGTGTGCTAACTGCAATAAATTATATGAACTGAGAAATCAATTCCCTTGTCTTTTTTCCCTCTTTTAAATTATAGTTATGGAGTATTTTTTATATTGTGTAACTTTATTACTTTTGTACAGACTTCTATTGCTAACTGTGTATGGAATATGTTTTCAGTATGCTTTTGGGCACTTTGTTGCTACCATACATATTTACATCTCACTTAACATTTAAAAAAATTAAATGCTTGTGTTTTGAAAGCATTTCTCTGTGTGTAGCTCTTGATCATTCTGTAGAGGTATTTTTAAGTAATTATTTTTTACTTCCCCAAAGACTTTTGGAGAAGCAATCTATTGAATTCCAGAAATTTTGTTGCCATGCAAATATCTGTGCAGGCACACAATTCCCTTTGTAGGCTTAATTTCACTCCAAGGAGCTCTCTTGGGCTCACTCTCTTGATGTATCGGTCTCTATGAGAACAGTAGAGCAGAAGGCAACAACTTAATCTGGAGCATTGGCCGGGTAGTGACTGACTGTCAGTGTTACAGTAGGCAGTCAAAATGTCCAAACTACTGCTAACACATCAAAGCTGTCTGGACTAGAAAGGAAAATTGAAATAATCCTAAATCTTTTGGGTATTTCTCTTACAGAGTAAAGGCTTCTCTAAAAAAAAAAATAATAAGCTTAGCTAAACCTTTGAAAAAGACCTGGTTTAGATGCTTGTTGCAGGATATACCCAGAATTCTTGTTTGAGGCTGCTCTATGCTAGGAATGAGACCAGCACTGTGGAGCCCAATGGGAATATGAAAGTGGAGCTAAATTAGAAGGCTGGAACAGAGACAGCAGTGCCAATTTGATGGGGGGGAAAAACACCTTAATTTAAACATTTCATTACACTTATCATCTGCCTAAGTGCAACTCAAGTTGTGCAGTGACCAAATGAATCTTGGTGCCTGAGCTATTCTGCTTATCTTCTTACGTCGGCAGTAATTTGTATGTAGCCAAAATGATCTTTTTCACTGTTTTATTCTTTATAACAATTTTCAATCATCATTTGTTATGTTTGCGGTGTGGGGTTTTTGTGTTATTAGAGATATTTTGAAAACATTTCCTTCTGTCAATGTTAGCATCTCCGGTTGAGTAGAATTCTCTCTTTTCTAGCAGCAGACCTTTTCTGTAGGCTTTCATATGGTAGAATATTATGTGTAGTTAAGATGGTTTTAAGTATCGTCAAGACTGAAAGGCAGCTAATATTGCAGTGCTGAAATCTGTGCAGCTGATGAGCTTTGGCTGTGGCTCCAGGCAGATTCACCATTTGTTCTCCAACATTAAGAATTTCAAGGATTGTAGATTCCCAAATAAAACTAGACTTAGAAGGAGTCCTTCTTCAGAAGGGAACAGAAAACAAAACTTAGCTGCTAGTGACAAAATAATTGAAAATATTCTTTATACTTTGTGATTTATCTAGAGATGGTTTGTACGTGTGTAGCACACACTTGTGGCAGTCAAAGTGTTTCTTCAATGAAAAGATGAAGCATACCCCCGTGTGTTGCTTCTCTCCACAATGTTTAATGTACTGACTTACCTAAATAGCTGTAGCATTTTTCTTCTTTCTTCTTTTCTTTTTCTTTTTTTTTTTTTTTTTTTTTTTTTTAATACAGTCCCTAGATAATGAAGCGTGAATAAGCATTTAATTTGGCTTGAGGATATTGTGGTAACAAAATCCTCACCGTTCGTGTTTCCATGATGGTTGAAGGCAAGGTGCGGGAATGGAAGCTACGCTCTAAACTTCATGGGTTCAAACAACTTTCTCTGACCGGTGATAGACATCACTTTTTAACTGTGAGTACTTCTAGACTGACTCACAGGGAAAATACTAAATATATCATTTGGCTGGTTTTCTTTTAATCACTGCCTATAACAGCTTCTATTCTTTTAGTTAAAAGTGTTTTCTCTAAACTGAAGCTTAGGGGTTTGGTGGGACAGAGACTTTTGAACCAGGCACAGCATTCTACAGACCATTTTCTTAGTGAGATCTGTGTATTAGGTACAATTTGAAAAATTTGGTAGGAGTTTTAAAACAAAACTTTCTGGCCAAGGAAGGGAAGGGCTCCTCATTGTTTTTCCTGCTCTCCTGCCTTAGGGTAAAAATGAGCGCCAAACAATTGCATGTACTTCTGTTGACCCTAAATGAAGCCAGTATATTCCCTCAAAACTTGCATTGCTTTCTTGGAAGCCTCAATAAAATTTTGAAATTAATTTGCAAAGCTACAGATTCCCTTTTGCCCCGTGCTGGCTCACCTGCTCAGGCAGGGCACTGCTGTTCTCGCTCCCTGTGACAGCGTAACTCTGTTTTCCTTCTACAGATAATGGAACGAGTGATATGTTGGCGGTGGACTGACTGCCTCCCTCCTCCCCAGCTGAATCGGCAATAATCAAATGCTCTAACTTTTTAATTTATTCCTAATAAGCAACTTCAAAAATACATTTTTCCAGTCTACTCAAAAATGAAACCCTGAGCTCCCTGTTCTATGATCAGCGATGCTGCAGCATTTGTAACTGAGGCAAATTTGCAAGGGGAGAAAATTTCTACCTGCTCCCTCCCCTCCACTTTGAAGCAATGCTAATTCCTTCAGAACGAAGGTGAAACACATTTCAATCCTCAAAATTATATCTCAAAATTAGAAAACTGGTGCTAAAATGTTGTCATCTAACTCTCCGTGGCCAGGTTCTCAAACTTATACATTATTAACACTCTTTGTCCATGTGATTTCCAAACTGAAATATATCCAGAGTATGGGCTTTTATTAAAGAAATCTAAGCAAAGCATTAAGGTTTTCTTACTGGCACAGTAAATGTGAATTTTAACAGAGTTGTCTTATATTTTTAAAGGCAGGAAAAATCAATGCACAGATCTTTTGGGCTCTTCCAAAATATTCTACTTCAGGAGTCCCGTGAAAATTTTGTAACTCTTCATTCAGATTTTAATCATGTCATTAAATGTAGTGATTTGGGTAGGAAAAAATATTTTCTAGATGGTAAGAGAGGAGTTGATCCTTTATTTGTATGAGTGTTTTTGAACTGAAGATGGAAAGGTTCTCTTTTGCTGGCAAATGTGGACAGACAGAAGAAGAGTCCTGCTTCTTGAAATCTACACTCAGCAGCTCCTGCTAGTGTGATAAAATTCAGCTAAACCTGTGAATGGGTCTTACCAAAGAGAAATGGTCCTTTTTGTTCTCGTAGGCTAAAAAGGAAGTATTGCTTTCAACCAGTTGTCAAACTGAAATGCTCTTGTTGCAAATAACCGGCCGCTTACCCAGCGCTGCCTGAGCAGGAGAGGGGTGAGCCAGGCACAGCCAGGCAGCGGGAAAGCCAAAGGTGCTACAGGCTGGACTCTGGCAGGGACGGCAAATGCTGCAGAGGTTTCCAGTGACAGAGATGTTTGCAAAAAAAAAAAAAAACAAAACCAAAACCCAAACATATTTATTGTTTTAAAAAATAATCCGTGTTTTAGCTGGAGTATTTCTCTTACATTGGACCTTCTTAGGTTAGTCAATTTTTCCGACTAACTGAACTCGTTTAAGTTGTCTGCTTATTATCCTCAGGTTCATTTTAATTCAGTTTCTTGCTTTCAGGTTTGTTTTCCTTAGAAGACAGTAGCTCCACTAATACACCGTCGTCTTCGTGCAGAATGGACACAGTTTTCATTCTTGATAACTCCTTAACATCATTTGTGGATGGGGGACACGAGTGCTCAATCCTGTGTAAAACCATCCCGTCACTAGGACGGACTTCATGCCTTTCCTGTATCGCAGCTGTTACCGAGGGGCCAAATCTTTTCTTTTTGAGACATTACAGCCTGGCTTTAGCGAGATTTTGCTTGGGGCTGCAAAGGAAAAGGAAGGTATGCAGTCTAGCCTCGGAACTGAAATTAATGTGTGATTGGGTATTTTAGGGATTGCAGGAAACAAGTAAATGTTTAAGTGCAAAATACAGCTGGCAAATATTTTTTAGGACATTTTAATGTGCACCGTTCTTAAACTCAGTGTTGTGCTTTAAAATGCATATTGTGTATGAACATATGTATGTGCATGTGAGGAAGCAGTTAAAAATAACTTGCTAATTTTTATTTAGGTGTGCATCAAAATCATAGCCTGAGTAATTCCTTAAAGATCTTTAGAAGATGTGTTTAGTGTTCATACGTAGCAGCCAACACGACGTGATCTTGTGCAACCTTGCTTGTGATTCCTGCAGTTATCAGTGCTAATCTGAGCACCAAGAAGGATTTTTTTATGCCACGTCCAGAACATGCCAGATAGGGATTTACACAGCACATCCCCAGCCATAACAACCTAGTGCATGAAACCCAGCTTTAAATTAGTAAAATATTTAAAGAGCAAGTTACATGTACATCATGACTTCCGAAAGGATTTAGCTGGTAAAGCAATATGTTACTGCCTCAGTACTATAGGAGGTATATTAAAAGGCTTAACTGTCTCAAAACAGCTCCACGGCATGGTATACACTGTATCTGGATGTAAATCTAGAAAGGGATTTAAATATTTCTTTCACGACTTTCCCAAAATACAGTTTGGTTAAGTCTTATTTATATCTATTAAGAAAATAAAAACTAGTCTCGATGCTGTATTTTATGCTTTTGTCAAATAGCCTTCAATTTTAGCAATAAAGCTACTTTTTAAAAACTTTTGGATGTGTTCCCAATATACATTTTACAATTTTTTTTACAATTTTAAAAATGTACTTTATCTATAAATAAAACTCCTTGAAACTGATAGAGGTTTATCATACAAGATATAATTTATTTTCAACTACATTTGCCATGTATTCACACTTAGTGAGGATTCTGTTGAGATAATTTTGGAAATTCATACCAAGATAAAAAATATAGTTAAAATCTTAATGAAACATATTCTGTCTTCATAGGCTATAGCTACCAGGTCTTAATTTTCTGTAGCTTATTCTCTCTTTTTTAAAGTAGTTTGACTGGCACCATGTATCCAGAATATGATTTCTGTTCATAGATGATTTTCAGGCTTAAATACATGACAGCTTGAAAACACTATAAATACCAGTATTTCATTATTTTCAAATGACTGAGTGACTTTTAAGAAAAATCTGTGGTTTAACGAGCTGAGACTAACTAGGCAATTCTTAATTTTTGGAGAAATGAAGAGTTGTACATCTCTGTATTAATTATGAGGATTTAATTTAATGAACACAGGAACACTGGGCTCCCTGTTGACAGACAGACCAACATACCTCTGCAAGTGTTGGATAACTCATTGCAACATACTTCCGAGGTTTTCTCAAGACTGCTACTCCATACTTAAAAGGAAGGGCTCCTGAAGCACAAGATGAACCCAAAGTTGTGTTTTGTCCAATTAATTGTGATAAACATAAATTATTTTTCATAAATTATTGGGAAAGTCCTGCAAAAACAAAACTTTTTAGAAAGTGAGGAAACAAATGGTGTATAGCAGTATTTCACTCAGGAAATTTATTATTCTTACGCTAAATTCGAATCAAGAAAGCCATGCATTTTAAAATCTCAGTGAAGAAACCTTTTATGCCCATAGCCAGTAGTTAAAAATGAGAGTAGATCAAGCTTTTTTCTTTTTATTTTTTTTTTTCTTGAAGGCTGCTAATTTTAATGTGCTCTATTATTCTCTCTAATCTATAACATGAAGTTTGCAGTGTGAAAGAAAAGGTGGGATTCCTGCTGAGCAGAGCAAACACAGCAGAGCCGTATTCACCTTGCATCCTGAGGGTGCTGTGTCGGGGTGAGGGCATGAGGCAGACACTGGGGTCGTTTGTGGGGCCAAGCCAGACGGGTCCCTGATCCCACCAGCAAGACTGCCGGGGGTCAGCATCTTGTGGCAAACAGCGCCTTCATCCCCAAACAGCAGCAGGTTTGTGGGCACGCTTCTGCCGGAGGGATTGAAAATGCCTGAAGCGATGCTTCTGGGAAGACGCTGGATAACGTGGATTCAGACAAGGCATTAAAACAACTGTGCTCACGCTTTCTCAGCAGAGAACGGAGATGGGAGAGCTCCCTGCCTGCCCTGGGCCCATGGATGTGCAATTCTCAGAAGTATTGACGGTATAATCTGATTTTAAAGTGTTGTACTCTGAACTAGGACTGCTGCTGGATGGTCTGGAGCAGGATACCTGGTGCTGTACTGCAATGCTATTTAAAAAAGAAGTGTGACAAATGTAAGGGTCTGGTCCCTCAACCCTTCTTCGTGGAATGTGAGCCTGAGGGTGAGCGGAGGTGTTAAGATTTGGGACCTACCTGACGTGAGCTGCATATGAGTCACCTTCAAGACAGTGAGTAGATGACTAGCACTCGTCCTAATGTTAGCCTTCTATTTTAGGTTGATGCTCTTCAGATTCAGGGCTCCCCCCACATGAAAGCACGACCATTTAGTAGTGTTTTAGGCTTTTATTTTTTTTATCAAGAGCTTTTGATAGGTCCTACAGTTGTTCACAGCTGAGCCAGATCCTTTCAGTCTAAAACTGCCTGCATTAATGGCAGGCAAAATTTTACTTTTGGAAATACCCAGCTACTTTGAGTAGCTATTGTTACTTCCATAACAAGGTAGGAATATGTCTGGGGCAGAAAAAAATTATTTACAAAGACACCAGTTTACTATGTATTGGCAAAATTTAATATTGATGCTCACCTTTTGAAACAATCTTATCTCCTTTTATTTTAAAGAAGAAGGAGGATGAGCCTATGCTTTGGACTGTGGTGAGAAGAGAGGCAACATCTGTAAAGAATGGGGTTTTCTTTTTTTTTTTAGAAAAGGGATAAGCACATTGTTAAAAGAATGAAGGAAATTACAGAAAAATGAGGTTTAAGGGAAAGCACATGTTGAAAGACAGAGCACATTAATCAGGCTATGGGAATGGGAGGTATAAAGACTGTTTTCTACACCACTTTGATTCTTATTAAGGACAAAAGTATTATGAGTTTTTTCCCTTTTTTATTTTTTATTCTGGCTCTTAGGAAGGAAGCAATATACCACGGCAAGGTTGGGAGCCTCATTCCTGGTGCAGTCCTGGAGAATGAAACATTTTTAATTCATCTCAAAGCCTTCTTCTTTTTTTTTTTTCTTTTTTTTTTTTATTTTGAACAAAGAAAGGCAAATCTCCTCCTCATAACTTTACAGATGTCAGAAGCACGGTTTTGAAGCCCACACTTGAAGTCTCATTGCTGGGGTAGTGCAAGACTTCATCCCTAGAGCAGAGGACCCTGGCTTTCTTCTGCTCTCCTGCTGAATGAGGCACTGGGAGTGGGAAGTCCGTGGCCAATGTTGCTCGGTGAAATTATGTGGCTAATTCAAAGCCATTGAACGTATTGAAGAAGGATAAAAAAAAAAAAGAGAATGAAAGTCATCAGTGAAAGTCATGTTTTTCCTGAGGCTGGATGCAGGGTTTGATATTTCAGAGTGTTTTCATCACATCTTCTGTGCTACCTCTCCAGCCCCTTTGTGCACCATGTTTGATGCCTGATGTTAGGCTTGGCTCCGCGCCTTTCTGCTGTCTGCGGATCCGATTTGAACGCATTCTCCCAGAGTTATTTGTTGCTAAGAGAAAACAATTTTCAAGTCCTCTGGAGAACACTGGAGGAGTATGGTTAAACAAAAGTTCATCCCTGGGTTCTGGGCAGAAATTAAGCTAATTATGGAAGTGTTTGTTCCATCACAGATCCTTCTGAGATACTTGCTGGTCTTCAGTGGGCACTTGCTGCAACCCCTGGTTTGTGTCTACGCTATTTATTTAGAAAAATAAGGAAGGGTTAATGACTTCAGCTGTAGCATTTTTCCAGGTTATGTGCATACTCCTGCGACTGCCCCATTTCCTTCCCACTTCTCCAGCCCCATTTTCCCTGGGAGACCGTTTTGCCATCCCGGGCACATGCCGTGACGGAGGCTTTCTCCCGTTGTGCCGTGTGGAAGCAGGCTGTGAATTTCGGCAGTCGGCAGCGTGGCTGTGAGCGCGCAGCCTGGTGCCTGTCAAGCATCTTGTTAGCACAGCATCCACAAGAAAACTACTCTGAGAAATACAGCTGGGGGGTTGGAAATCACTGCAAAATCTCCCCCCCATTTTTAAACACGGCTCGTGTGCATGACTGGTGCGGAGAAGGAGGGAACAGGGAGGGGAGTTTGCTCCTAAAATTGGGGTTTGCTTTCCATTGCAGTCCCTTGGAAAGCGCTGCTGCCAGAGCTTGCAGCAGCCACACAGGGCAGTGAGGTCAGCAAGGCCAGGCAAGTCAGTACAGAGGCTGGTGGCAGGTTCATGGCTCTGTTGCTCTCCTCATGGAGGAGGGGGAAGCACTCCTGGCCCCACGGGGTGGCAGCAATGCGGGGCGGTCCCTTCATCATCCCCATCCCCAGCCTTTTGGTGAAGGGTGAGGATGCTGCAGCACCAGTGCAGGGTGGCCTGAGCCCTCAGTGCAGCTGGGCTTTGCCATATCACAGCCGCACAGTGCACTTCTCCAGGCCGTGTGCTGCTCCTAGATGAAGGTTTCCCCTCCATAGCCGGCTCCAGACAACGGGTCCTCCCCTACACTTTGGTCAGAGTTAGGGACACAGTGGCTCTCCTCTTTTTGTTTACTTGATTCTTGGGGCAAAGGCTAATATATTGGAAACTCTTTCCTGATGATGGTCTCGGAGTAATTTCAGTCTCCAGCCGTCCATCCTCCTGGGGCCTCGGCTTGGGCACATTTGTGAGCCAACCAATGCCACAAAAACATCCGAGTGAGATCTATTTTTTCCTTCTCCTTTGTTGCTTAATGGATGACTCAACTTTCTTTTGTGACTGGATAGCTTTAATTTATAGTTTTTAGGCGAACGATCGTTCCTCTCATTATTTTGGGTTAAATATTCTTATTTGTTGATTATTTAATAGTTTGTTTGGATAAAGATGGAAAAAAAAAAAAGCAGCTTGGTGCCATAGACTGAGTCCAAAAGAAATTAACTGCTCTGCTGCACATATTGGAGCAGGGAGTTTGTGGAGAATGCAGCCCCGCTAATGGACTGGCAAACTGATAAAGGCTTTAAAGATTCCATATAACCCCACGCTGCCTCGTTTTATTAATTAACTCTCCTCGCTTTGTGGCAAGGTTGTCCTGGCTATGGAATAAATGAGTGAAAGGAATGGCCAGTATACATTAAACATCATTTTACGCTTAGCCTTGTGGAGAATTAGGGTTCGCGAGGGGTTTGGGGTGGGAGTTTTTGTTTTCCAAATCTCCTTCCTCTGCTGAGGTTTTTCTCTGGGTTGGAGCGATGAATAAGGTGAGGGATCGCACCTGTGGCCCCTCGCTGGCATCCCACGATGGTGGCAAAGGTGTGGCCTGGGGGCACAGGGACGTTAGAGCTCCCACGCCCAGGGGTCTGCACGTAACCCACGGGCAGAGGGACAAAGGGGGGCTGGGGGACCAGGGAGGTGACTCCTCCTGAGGGAAGGACAAGGAGCCACAGAAAACGAGGCGCCGCTCACGGCAGCGGTGAGCGATCGTTCGCAAACAACGATTGACTTCTCAGTTCTGCGTCCTGGAGAACAGGCGCTGTTTTGATGGACTGCTTTATTTAATCACTGTTTATCTGCAGAACGGCTCCGCTAAGGCATTAAATATTTCCGTTAAATAAAGGTCATTGTGATTTAAGTTTTTTAATGATTCACTAAATATTAAAGCTGGTTTTTCTTCTGCTGCATTAATTTTCTAATATTCCCTCTGTGTGTTTTCTTTTACAGGACATTCAGATTATTGTAAAGCCTGTTAGCCAAAAAGGGGCAATAGATGAGACAAAAATTATTTATTTATTAATTTCATTTAAACCACTGATTCGTGGGACAAAGTTCGTTGATGCATCACACCATCCACTCTCTGTCTGGACCAACGCAGGGTTTTTTTGTGTGGTTTTTTTATGGTGTGTTTTTCTTTTTTTTTTTCTAAAACATTACTTCTTGGCAAACTAGATATGCAAATGCCAGAATACACTAAAACCACATTTAATTGGACCCACTTGCCAACTTCTTGAACACAGCTTGGATTATTTCACTGGAGGCTGCTTCTGTTAAAAGATGGGGGAGGAGGAAGTGGCATATTGACAGGGCTTCAGATAATTTTTTTTCCAC
Organism: Sturnus vulgaris; assembly: GCF_052056855.1. Classification (NCBI taxonomy): domain Eukaryota; kingdom Metazoa; phylum Chordata; class Aves; order Passeriformes; family Sturnidae; genus Sturnus; species Sturnus vulgaris. The sequence continues at coordinate 33,414,542 of NC_142245.1, forward strand.
TAGAAGTACAACGATGCCATAAGCCAAGTTTGGAAGTATTTTACTATGTTTAATAATTATTATTATTAAAGGATATTGTAAACATATGCATTTAAGTGGAATGTAATGGGAATACAATCATGTCACTGATTTAGCTTTGGATTAATTTTCAACTTTTTTTTGAGGGGTAACTGACTCCTGCAGTAACTGGAACCTGTGCGGCGCTGTGAAATGCTGGTTTCGAGAGCGGACACGTATCCTTTTCCCTTGCTAAATGAGCTGATTAACAATATTCATTCCTTTAGGAGATCTCTGAATTTTTCCTCTCTCACTAGCAACCAATTAAATACAAACCACCTAACAGGATTAAAATGACAAGGTTTACAGAGTTCCCAGCAATTTCAAGTGTGCGTATGGATGCATATGTTTGGTATTTCAAAGAGAAACAGAAACCTTAATAAATTATTGTCTTGATAACACCGATTCTCTGAAAGCTGGCAGGAAGGGGTTACTGTCTCTTTCCAGAGAGGGCCACTTGCAAGTGTGGGTGAGTTGTGGGGCACCGAAGAGCCGATGTGCTGATGGTGGTGGCAGCCGGGAGCCTGGGTAAGGGCAGGCACAAACTACGGGGGGCTCGGTGCAGGCTTGGCCCACGCCGCGTATGGCCCCGCGGAGATGGGAGCGGCCCTGGGGTGCTGCGGCCACCCTGCTCACAGCGATCTGATGGGTGCCCTTTTGGCCCAGGGAATAATTCCGACTGACGCACCCGGGCATGAAAAACGCTTTGTCTCCACCTTTATCCCTCCAGGAAGAAAAGCCTCGGTGCGGGCAGGCTGCTCCCCTGCCTACCGCGGTGGCTGGGCAGGGATGCTGCCAGCCTCCCTTGTGCCTGACTCTCACGGTGACGGCAAAGCTCCCGGTTTTCCCCAGCCCGTGACCTATCGCAGAGCCTGGCTGCCGGCGAGCAGGAGCCACGGCTGCTCCCCTCCGGCGGGGTGCCCTATCCCACCGGGATGGGACATGTGGCCAGGCCCTGGCACGGTACCAGGGGCTGAATGAACAGGAGGAGCGGGAGTCGAAGCAAACAAACAAATATTTCTTGGTGTGTGCAAGTTGTCGGAGATGTTGGTTTTCAGTGTCAGCCTCAGCTTTTTCTGCAGCCGCCTCCCAGTCGAGGGTTTTGCACTTCTTTTTATTCCCATTTGCGATTTGGGGCAGCAGATTGGATGTGACGGGGTGAGGTGAGGACAGGAGCAGCGCGGTCCTCGCAGCACAGCACAGGCAGCCATCGGGGGGGACCCACACCTGCCCCCATCTCCGTTAGCAAGCACTACCTCTCCAAGCAAGGCTCGCTCCTGAGGCTAAAACATGGTTTTACTGTCTACAAGGGTTTGGGGAAAAAAAATTAATCTCACATAATAGTGGCATTGCAATTAGGGGAAGAGGCGTCACTTTAGATAATGAACATCTTTTTAAGGTACTTATGCAATCTGAAAAATCATAGCTGGGCTGGTTGTTCTTTAATCTTGCCATCTACCAAAGCAAATTTGCAAAAGAGAGGTTTTATTGTCATTAGAGGAATTCTTTCAGCTATCAGAGGAGAGAACAATTTCTTTGTCATTAGCAAAATCCCTGGCTTTCTTTCAGCACATAAACAGTTTACACGATGCAGTTTTAAAATGTGCCTGTCTGTAAGCCTTCACAGGAGCCTGAATTGTGAACATTTCGGCGTTTGGATGTAAAATCTGGGATCTCAATTTAGCCTTCTGTAAATGCAAGGATGAAGGGCAAAGCACAGATCTGGGCATGAATTTTTAAATTAAGGGTATTCAGTTTCACAGTTTTAGGATGGCACCTATATGCAGTCGACAACCAAGATGTCTGAGCAGCTCACAGTCTGGAGTTTATTCTTAAATAGTCTGTGAGGCCTGGATTGCCTATTGTCCCCCGTACATAAGGTTCGGAGATGCATTGGCCCAGGCTACGCCAGCAAAACTTCTCCATGCAAACCTGGCAAGCCACAGCAGTAGAAAAGATTTGAAATAGTTTGTGTCCCTTGTCACGGTACCTCTGCTGATCGCAGCATAATGGGGGCTGCATTTAGAGGGATATAACATTCCTCCCTTGGGTTAGATCATTACACTCGGGGAGAAGGGGTTTTTTGAGGATGTCCGAGAAAAAGCTGTCGCCTGCTGCAGTGAGCTGTAACTGTGTTTGGGTGGTGGAAGTGTGCTGGCCAGCCCTTGCTGGGGCACTCAGAGCCAAAGAGATCAAGTGATCATTCCAAGCCTTGTGGGAAGCTGGTGCCAGAAAAGAGATTGCAGCACAGTCCCTTGCGTTGCCTCTTGGTGTCCCAAGCACTGAACCATCCTGTCTCTAGTCCTAGCTCTGTTTAAAAACAGTAAAGAGATGGTGTTGAACCAGAGCTTTGTGTTAGAGCTCAATGGTCAGCCCCCCAGAAAAGAGATCAAAACCTTTGAATACCACACAGATCACTTGCCTGAACATAAAGATGAACCTAAGCCAGTGTGGCAATCTGCAGCCAGTAAAAGTGAAAGCAATTTATTTCAGTTAATAGAGAATTCTTTTTTCTAAAAGAGCAACTGGGTTTCTACGATGGGGCTGGAGAACTGTGTGAGGAAGATTTAAATAACTGGTATGAGTAGGATGTTGGCCAAGACAAGCAGGAAATAATGTGCAAAATGTAAAAAGAGCCAACAGGTAGAGGGTCTCAAAGATGGAATGATCTAAGGCATTTTTTACATCAAAGCTGCATGGAAGTCAAGGTGGGTTGCACTGTAGAGTAGCGGTGAGATTAGCACATAGGTTTAGATAGTTTTTTGTCATATGCTGATCTGAACACTGAGGTCACAGGGAACAAACAGGTGGTGATGAATGAGAAGAGAAGGAACAACCCCTCATGGTTAATGTTACAAGCAAAGGTAGTGAGATGTAACCTTTTTCAATGAATTGCATGATGAAAAAGATGGAAGTGGCCTGTGAGTCAGTGCCCTCTACAACTCCAACACCCTGGATGATACGGGGACACTCAGTATGGTAAGCAGCAATGTGTCACTGAAATGCCTCTGTGGCCCCAGTACAGTCAATGTCTGACCATGGCACTGCATTATGTGTGGACACAGGCAAAGCTACACTTAAAGCAGTTCAACTTTTTCACCTTTGTGTAACTCTGAAGTGCATCAAGTTCAGCAATAGCTCATTTTCAGCTGAGGATGTGACAGATGTGTAGCTTCTGGCCCAGATGTGCTGACCTGCAGTAAATCCTGAGGGGACAGAGGTGCCCCAGCTGGGGCAGAGCCTAAGCCCACAGGACCCAGGCCACATCTCTCCTCCCTGCAGGGAGCCTGTGCTGCAGATCCACACTGGCTCTGCAGCATCCATGGCTTTGCAGTGCTGGTTGATGATTAAGCTGCTGTGACCAGCCAAGGAGAGGAGGCTGATGTCTTACCACAGAGATCACAGGAGGGTTGAGGTTAGAAAGAGCCTCTGGAGTTCAGCCTGTCCAACCCCCTGCTCAAGCAGGGCTCCCCAGAGCAGTCTGCCCAGAACCAGGTCCAGAGGGCTTTTGCATACCTCCAGTTATGAACACCAAGTAAGACAGATGCCATTTTGCTTGGCCAGTTTTCCAGAGAGCTGTGTTTGTGCATGGGACCAGAAATGCCTTACCTGCAACTGCACTGGACATGGAGTTAGTGGAGCCAGTACCAGTAGGGACACCACAGCTGCCCACCTCAGCACCTCCCACATGGGAGGCTCCCAGTAAAAGGGGCTACCAAGAGCTCTTGAGCACCGCAAGGCAACTACTTTGCACTGCAGAAGTGTGATGTCTGTAAGGCTGAAGCAGCTTTGGAAACATTTGAAGGCAAAGTAGCTCTTGGATATGAAGGTGGTATTTTGGAAGGGGCAGTGGCCAGTTTGCCTGCTTTTAAATGAGCTATGATCAAGGGAAATGGCAAGACATTTCCGCATTGCAAACATGTCAGTGTTTATCTTCCTTTTAAAGAGCTGAACAAAGTTGCTGGTTTTAATAAACTTGAGTTTCAATCAAATGAGAAAGCTTGAGGTCAAATCTTACTTGAAAGCAGTCCTAGCAATCTCTGATTAAGAGGTGGTCAGATAAAATTTGATAAGTCAAAATCTGATCCAGACTTTTTAAACACAGGCAGATTTCAAAGGCTGGGTCATTGCAGAACGTGAGATTTCTGTGAATCAGCATGTTACATGGTCTGATGTATTGAGACTCCAACAAATGTTAGACATATGGAAAGACCTCTATATATAATGAGAGATGTAAAAAACAGAATGACTGTTTAATTTAGAAATAGAATAAGGAAGAGGGGCACATTAGAGGTATATAAGGCAGTGAATATCACAGCAGAGATAAGCCAGTGCTTCTGTTCACTCTCTATGAGACTGTAATTTCTATTTACTGACACATAAGCACTAGAAAATTTTCTCCAAGCATGGGTAATATACCACTGTGCCACAAGATACCTGTTCTTGGAAGAGCATATAAAGGTTACAGAATCTAGAAAAAATATGTATTTATATGGATAATAGGCTATAAATCATGCTTTAGTAAGTAAGCCAACTAAAGCTCAGGAAAAAATGTCCCCTGTGAGCCACATATTTCCCAAAAATACCCCAAATGGAATTCTTGTAGCTTGCTCTCAAGGACCCATGGCTGTCAGCACAAGCAGCAGGTGAGACAGGTCATTGATCTGCCCTGTGATCTGAAAAATTACTGTATTTTTTCCAGTAGTAACTGCATCCCAGATGTCCTTCTGCACTTGGAAAGAGACACTCCAAGTGTGGCCCATGGGAACTGGATAAGTGAATCCCAGGGCCCCAGCAAACACAAAGTAATCAGTGGCTGGAATAACCCTCCTGCCCTGGAGATTGTATTTGGTGTGGCTTGAAAAGGGACTTGGGGCAGCCCATGCCAAGTGTGTGCTGGCACTCAAATCAATGGCCACTTGACTACACTTCCCATGCCTGGTTTGGCCGGGGACCCGTCTCACTGTGGCATGGTGGCACTGGCTGAGGGGCCGGGCAGGCGGGGTGGGGCTCACCCACAAGCTACGCATTTCTGTGGGGTTTGGTCAATGCTACAGTGATTCCTCACATCCTTCACCAGGCTGGTAAGGAATAGCACTCTCACTCACAACTGAGAATGCAATCAGCCTCCTCCTTGCTGGATGGGAACCGTGTTAGGAGCCAGGCTGGCTCCATGAGACTGCTTTTCTGGGAGAAAAAGCAATGTGGCAAGAAATGTACATGCCCAGACCAAATGGCAGCAAACTTATGGTAAAGCCCCTGCATATAATCTATATTCTAATTAATACTCTGCATCATCTAATCAACAGAAATCTTCTGGCACACACGGTCCAGTTTGCAAACTATTCCGTGGAGATGTTTTTCCAGCCTCTCCATAGATCAGAGTAATTAAGCAAAGCTGCTGGAGGGGCTTCCCCCCGCAGCTTCTTGAATACTGGGAAGGGGGAATGGCACTGAAAAAACCCAGGCAACCTCTGGCAACCTCCCTCAGCCCTGGAAGGCTCTCTGGAACAGAAAGAGGAAAAAAATTGCCTTCCTTTGCTGCTGCTGTTGAGCGAGACCAGCTCAACAACCCGTTGTCGTGGTGCCAGCGCCGAAAGCCCATCCTGCCTCCCTCGCACGGAGCGTACTGTCCGTCCTAGAGCAGATGCAAAGGCGGCACTGGGACCGCTCAACTTCAGAGCCTCTCCAGCAGCCTCCCAAGTAGAAGAGCACAGCTCTCCTCACAATATGCTGTGGGGGAGGAGGAAGGAAGGACTTTGGCCCTGTTTGCTTGTGCTAATTGATGGCTTCTGTTGCAGCTATTCACACTTTTAAAAGATGGTAACAAGTCTACTGATTTAAAAGCAAAGAATAAAAACCCAACAGCTTCAGCAGTGTGTCGGGTGCAGACAAAGCTCTGTTGAAGAGCACTCAGCAGAGGCGCAGCAAGGGGCTGGGCAGAAGAAATGGCCCACCTGCAAACACCGAGCTCTGCACAGATGCACAAAAATCCTAAAATACTCCATTTGTTGGGATATACTGGGACACTCTCCTCTGCAGCAGTGGGTTTGCAAGTCAGGGCTCAGCCCCGGCACTGGCCTGCTCTGTGCTCAACCTCCGTGCCTCACCTTGCTCAGCTGTGGTGGCGTCTGCCTTCTTTACAAAACATGTTCTGTGCCTCTGAATTTAGTGCTCTCCAGGTGAGAAACGTCTTTCTTCATGTAACCTCTTCTCCGTGTACCAGGTTTCCTGTGCTAGTGTGGACGCGTGCCCTGGAGCTGTTTGGAGAAGGTCTCTGCACTCTTGCTCTCCCACCCTTTTCCTTGCAGGCAGACATTGTCTTCTCCTGCTGGGAGAGCACTGTACCTTGCTTAGCAGTTTACATGGTAAATCTATATTGCAAGTCGGAGGTGTGATCACAACATGCCTGGGTGAAACCCTGCTTGCTTTAATTTAGCGAGCTGAGATATTAATTTCAGAGGGAGAGGCAGCAGTGTGCACTTTGGAGCCTATGGTCTGGGTGGGCTTGCAGAGCCTGTGGTGTTTCAGCTTCCCTGGCATCGGTACCCAGGCAGCTAGACGGAGCGAGCTGGGATGTGTGAATAAGCAGCACAGCAAGAGACAACTGCGCTGAGCAGAGGGAGCTGGGCTCCAGCCACACGCCAGGGACACCATGGGCTCAGCGGGGCGAAGCCTGGGCATTTAACAAAGCCCTGCTGCCCACATCTACCCGCCTTCCTGGGGACCCACTCACTGCACCTCCCTACCCAGCAACTCAGTAATTCTGCTTTAAGGAAGGCAGACCCGGTTCTCGCAGGGAATTTATCTCTGCCAGAGGGACCCCTGGCAGCCGCCGAGGTGAGTCAGCTGCTGCTGGCTGCTCGTCGGGTGCCTTTGAAGCGGCCACGGAGGGGGGAGGCTGTGTCCTCCCACCCTGCTTCCCTCCCCGCAGCCCTCAGCCGCATCTGCACACTGCCCTTTGCTTATTCTTGCAGCCCTCCACGTACTCATTGTGATTCACATCTGGGTGCATTCAGCCTGGTAATTTCTTATTCTGAGAAGGTCACCCAAAATACATGTTTAACAGAAGTGCTCTCTATTTTTAACATAGAGAAACCTCATAAAAAGTCGGAAGACTAATGCAAAATAATAAACGAGATATTTAGTCATAGGTCTCCATCACATTCGCATTATAAACAGTTCAGAAATTATTTCCACTTGCGAGACAAGATTTACTTGTAAATCATGGGAAATGGTGAGATATATATTGTCTGGAGCACGGTGGTAAACATATTTCTGGGTCTGAAGGGAGAAAATAAAGCAAAATGTGTGTCATAGTCCGTGTGGACCCTGAGCACATTTAAACCAAAGTGCATGTCACCCAGGCAGCAGCTGCTGCTCTCTAGAGCAGGACCATCAGCTTTCTGCTGAAGGCTCTTTCGTTTTAGCTACACTGAGGAACACTTTTCTGCTGTGATTCTGTGGTACCCAAGGCTTTGTTACTGCTTTCTTCCCATGAAGCTGCTTTTATTCCAACTTAAGCTGTTCCTTAAGCAGCACGAAACCAGCTCACAACTTAAATGGCAAATGCACGGCAGCAACTTTCTTAGCTGCAGAAGGTGATATAGACAAATCTGTTGCTGATACCAGCAAGTACTGAGCTGAGCCCCTGCTTCTCATTTAGAGTGCATTGCCGTGTCTCCTCTGACATGTTTCTTCATAGCACTGAAAAAGAAGCACTTGGAGAAACAGCTTTTCTACTTGGAGAAAGCTTTGACTCCAGGGTTGTAACTCAAGTGCTGTAGTAGGTAATCAGCAGAAACCAAAGCACTTACAGTTTTTTCCAATGTAGAAAGAGGAAAAATCAATTTATTTTAAGTAGTGGAAGCTGATTTTTTCAGTTGGTTAACCTGTTGGAAGAAACCTATGTGGGGTGAACACTTGGATTTCTCATTTATTTGAGGGTTTCAACCACCCAGTCAAGTCGGTACTGCTGGTGGAGCAGCTGCTGGTCTTCATGTGTGTGCTTGTCGACTGCCCACCTTGAGACTGAGCCACCGTCCTTCGGCAAACAGTGCTGCGTCTGTGTCTCCTCTTCTGGCTGTGTGATTGCCAGAGACAGGGAACAGCCTGCTTCAGTTGGTGCCCTGCTTACCCAGTGAGTAAAACAAGGAGGAAACAGCAACAGCTTTGAAAGGAGGGCAGCCCCAGCCTGGGAGCAAAGCAGCTCTCCTGGTGCTGAAAACAAGTAGAATGTGGAGAGGAGAAGGAGCTGTTGGGTTGTACCTAGCCAGGGAAGCTCGGAAGTCTGCCTGGTTGAAAGCTTGAAAGTTGATAAGAAATAGACACTTCTCAGACCTTTTACCCTGCTTTTCCAGGGTAGCTTGCTGGTCTCCACACACTGGTTCATGCTGCAGTTTTCTTGCAAGTTCATGTATATAATACTTCACAACTGAAATATTATATTGAAATCTAAAGCAATTTTAAACCTAGTGTTTACAATACAATACAGCCGGTTTCCAGCATTAGGGAAATTTGTCTCTAACCTTACCATGTCCACCTGAACACCCAAGCAATGCCACAGAACTGTATCCCCCTTCACCGCCCTCCTGCCTCCCCTCTCCTAGGATTACCCGGCTCCAGAAAACATTGCCTTGTGATGCACATAATTTTTTCACTAACTGGAAATAGGAATCTTGCTCTATCCATTAGTTAGTGTATATGCAGTTTGTATATATAATATTTATATTTTTCCCCAAAGTTGTGAAATATATAAAATATAATTCCTCTAGCTGAGAGCTCATCATTCCCATGACAAGGTGCAATCAATAAATTATGCACCACTTGTGGTTATTCTGCATGTCAACTCATATTTCCATGTCGCTGTCCTGACTGTTACTGAGTGTTTGTGTTGTTGTACCTTTCCACCTCCTCAGTGTTGATTTAGGAGTTATTATTCTGGGCTCATAGTAACTGCAAGAAAATCAAGTTCCAAATGTTTCTGCCAAAAGAAGGAAATGAAATGAGCAAGTCAACAGAAAATTCCACTTGTCAAACACCATTTGCTTACGACTACGGCTTTGTTAAGAAAACTTGCATTCGGACAAGTTACCCGAAGGAAACAATTCGCCTTTGCGGTGGGATAACCCTCGTGCCCGGCAAGGACTCTTGGTCGCGACAGCTGTGGTCCTCAAATGAGCGAACAGGAAAAAAAACCAAAGCCACTTCTGACACTTACAAATTATATCTCCTGAATAATGCATGACTCATCCAGATTGGCTACAGGAGGGGGGTACGGGGGGGATGCTTTTTCAATGGACAACCAGACGGATGAGGATTGTATTATAAGAAGAGTTTGACATACCAAGAAGGGGGAAAAAAAAAAAAAGAAAGAAAAAAAAAAGCCCAAGTACTCACACACACTTTGAGATTGACTGTCAAATCATTTCACATCTGTACCTAAAGCAAACAGACATAATGCTAACAGCTTGCTGGAGCTCAGAAATGCCACCCACTAATCAGTCCACCTGTGGAATTCTCAGTCCATCTTGCAAGTCGTGTACCCGATTGCCAAGATGCCTGACAAGAAAATGTATATTAAAATGTTGAGTAAGACTAGAAATACAATGTGGTGTAGTATAAACAGAATGCACTTGCTGGGCGGGAAAACAGAGATGCCTTCTAATTCCTCTCACCATGACCCGGTGCAGCTTGCTCCTGCCTTTGCCGGCACCGGATGGCAGAGACTGCCTGCAGCCCGAAAGGCACGTTCACCTCCTGTGCAAGATTGTGTCTCCCTCTGCTTTTGTGCAAAAATAATAAATAAATAACAAAATAACTACCCGCTGTCCAAAGCCTCTATTCATCTTAATTACTTTTTTTTTTTTTGGTGCATGGATATCATTAACAATTGCTTAAATATAGGCGTTGGCAAGATAAGTCTCAGCAGAAAAATTAGTGAGGAATAATCTCTCCTGCGTGATGAATGCACCCTTCGGGGTAAAACAAAGAGGTAATTCAAAGGAATGGTTTGTTGAGATGATGCGTTGCGGGAGCACAATTCTTCCGGGCTAAATTACATTGAGGATTACAGCACCGGATTGCCAGTCGCTGTTTAATGTGGTGGCAAAATGATCATTTTGCTCTTTTCATCTCCAAAAGGAATATAAAGGAATAAAAGGAGAAAGTTTACTGGGATTGTAAGAGGAGGCAAGAAGGGATGGGGAATGCCCCAGGGAGGATAATTATTCTATGCAAGGCACCATCAGAAGGTTACAGGGTTTGTGGTGTAGCGGGAGGCGGCGTGGCACAATTAGATGCTTTAGCTTCTCTTTTCTACACATCCTGAGCTTTTCCATTTGCACGGTAGCCGTTTTCTCTCTCTGAGTACAAAATGCTATTTTAACATCTGTTCTTTTAAGGCTATTTGCTCTGAGAAGGCAGTGTGTTTTGCCATAAATTTAGGTCATTAATTTGTATCTGTTCTTTGTTTATTTAAGAAACAGGACAAAAGGGCAGCTGCTGAAACATTTGGCTGTGCCGAGGGGTAGTGGGCTCGGCATGCTGGAGTTGTGTGCACGACCAGCTTGAGTTTGCATCCGCAGCTAGAGGACAGATCTTTATGGGAAACCTTTGCCAAGGCGTGTTGTGCTCCCCTCTCCAGCGCAGCCCTGCCTTCCTCATTACCTGCGCGTGGAGGGGCTGCCGTGCACAGGGATGGGGCGGTGGGGACACGGATGCGGGCCAGGTGCTGATGGCAAAGCAAAAACCTAGAGAGCTGTATGGGTACGCTGGTCTTGCTGCTGTTTCTGGGAGAGGTTTATAAAGGAATTGTTTTTCACTGTGCTGAGTCAGAGGTCTGCAGTTGGCTACCAAAGGTAACAGACTACAAGCAAGTCTGACCTATATAATTAGACATTTATAAACAGAAGCACCATAATACCCAGCAAATTGATTGTTCACAGCATTTAATGCTCTTAAATTGCTCATTAAGTGCAGAATTATTTCAGGGGTATTATTGATATTATGAAGCAATAAGAGAGGTTTTATTTATTCTTGAAAGACCAATGGACTCAAAGAAATTGAATGTGTTTGAAAAGGCCATTTTTTGCTTGTAACATCTTCTAATAGATTTAATCAGATCAAACAGAAAAAATCACTCCGTTATGTTGAAACGTCTTTCGTTTCCACCTTACCATTTGATATAGATACATGGGTGTATCTCAGAGAGCCCAGCATTACCATCTAGGCATGAGAAGCCCAAGTTTCCAGTTAGAGCTAAAAGCTGAAGAAGTGCAGGTGAGCACACTGACTGGCACACAGTGCCTGCAGCCTAGCTGCAATCCAGCTCTTTGCTGCTCTGTGGGCATGAGGTTTCACTTCTCCCCTGAGCCATGGAAACCAGAGAAGACACGTGTCAAGTAAGTCACTGCTGTGTGTCACTGAGTAAGTTGTTTAGATCTGGTCTGGCTTCTACTGGGGACAACAGCTGGTCTCATGGCAGCAGCATCACACCCAATTTACAAAACTGGCCTCCAAACCCAAACTCAGTATATTCTTCATTGACACTGATCTTCAGAGAAGAAAATTAAAGGCAGTACTGATGGTTCAAAGTATGTCTCATTGCCATTTGTGTTTGGCAAAGAATTTCTCTGATCTTCACTGGGTCTTTATGTGCCGTAAATCTTAAAGCGCTCTGGGTGCCCAGACACACATGCCAGCTCTCAAGGGCAGATTTTTAAACCAGTTTAGGATTTTACTTTCTTAATCAGTGGGAAGGAGCACCTAAATGTCTTTATAAATCTAGCTCTGAATCAGACACTACTGAGGAGCATACCATTCAGCAAAATCCCAATGTAACTATTATAAAGGGGATAAAACCAAAAGTGTTTTACAGAAATATTTGGAGTTAATTCAGCATTTGTTGAAGATCCACCACCTTAAATACTGAGAGTGAGCATTATTAAAACCTTAATCTTACCACAGTTTAACTCATGACCTATAGTATCAAGGTCCTGCAGACTACCACTCGCTTTGAGGTGAAGTTCATACCTTTTTTCTGTTCCCCCTAACCCCACTACCACCCTGCCCTTGGAATTTTTTTTTCCCCACTTACCCAGAAGGCAGGCCCCTCCAGCTGTAATAGAGAGCTGGAAATAGCTCTTTATTTCCAAGGCTACAACTATGTTCATCCCAGATGTGGACATGGCTCAAGACAGGTGGATTGGGAGCCAGAAGGAAGCAGGGCTGACTGGGAGAAGGAGTCTGGAAAGCAAGAATGGGCAGCAGTGAAGAAAAAGTGGTGGAGGACTGGGGTTAACAGGAGGTTTTGGGGTCAGCAGCCCAGGTTGAAGTCCCTAGAAACAAATGCCTGAGAGAAGAACAGGGTCGAGAGCTACAGAGGTCAGGCTCAGGGGAACTGAGACTTTAGTTTGGTCCTCAGCAGAACTTGAGGTCCACCACAGACCTTAGTGTGCACCTCTGCTCTGCCCCAGCCTCCCTAAATGTGAAGTGAAGCTGGGCTGCTCTGAGCAGTAGAACGTCCAGCACAGAAATCTGTAGCAGTGTTTGCTTTATAATGTGATGAAGAAAGAGTTAAAATTAAATTTCTTCAAGAGCATTTTTGGTGTGAAAGAGGAAGAAGGAGTAAGGAGATGGTGGGATCTGCCAGGGTTTCACGTTCTACAGCAAAGGCAGCCCATATGGGTAGTGCAGAGATTTTCCTTTATTGATGTTCCCCAGACACTGCTGGCAGAGAATGTGCAAACTTATGTCTTAAAATTGGACTCCTCGGTGGACCACTGAGCAGATCAGTATAAAAGCTTGGGTGGGAGGGGATGCCACCTCTGCAGCCCTGGGATTGTAGAGAGCTTCTTGCTACATGTGTGCTCCAGAACTGGCCATCTATGTGGGACAGTTCATTTTTATCTCTCCAGGTGATTTGATAAAAGAGAGAGGCAAAACAAATCAGAAAAAGAAGAAAAAATGAACAGTTCAGGGAATCAAACTAAAATTGTCCAACCTTTGTGAAATAAGGACTTTCAGGAACATGCAATGTTTTGTAAAAGATGTAGATGATCGTCGACATATGTTTTAAATTTAATTTTCACTGAAAAATATTATTTCCTGTTTCAAATAATACAACATATTGTGAGTGTAAACTATTTCATCTCTGTAACTCGAAGGCTAAAGCCTACAGCTCTTGCTCATTCCTTACTCAAATAACACTCCTACTTACTTATGGATAAAGAAGAGATTTAGAAAGGGAATTAAATGCTGCAAGGGTGAGAAGCAGGACTTAGGCCCAGATCTGGGAAATTAATGGTGTGTACTATGTGAGGTTAGGCTTGTTTTTTTAAAGAATGGGCTACTCTGTTTGAAGCATGTTAAAATTTCTTTGTAGCCTTTGCTTTCTTCAGGTAGAGTGAAAACTAGCAGTTAGAATGGAAATATGAAATGCTTGAACCAAAATGGCTAATTCTCCATTCAAAAGCAACAGGTGGCTTGCTGAAGGTGGCAGAGGCAGTTCCTCTGCTAGCTGGGAACTAATTTACTGGTTATTACATCCAAGAAAGCAATGTGCTTTGCACATGTAACCTCTCTGCACTTTAACATCCCCATCTGTAAAAGGAGAGCAGTGAAGCACAATACTGAGCTTTCTGAGGCGTTCTGGAGTCTTCAAATGGAAGCGTTGCATAGATACATCTGTGTGTGTGTGTGTGTGTGTGTGCAGCAAAACATACGCACATATATGTGCAAATACACAGATAAGGGTTTTTTAAATTACGTGTATGCCTTATTTGTATTTATACTTATATTTAATACCTTTGTATTTATATACAATTCCAGTTTCACTCATGTCACCTCCATATAAATGCTCCTTTCAACCTATGTCTCCACCATCTTCTCTAGATCATTTTAAAGTACTGAAATGTCTGAGTAGATTATTCATTTCATGCAAAAGTCATCTCATGGAGTACAAAACTTAAAAATGTCTAGTTGGAAAATGTTTAAAGGAAGAAGAATTTTAATAGCAATAAAGAATGATTTCACTAAATTCTGTGTTGTTTTTATTACAAAAGAGATACACTTTCAAACAGTATCATGCCCTTGCTTATATCTGCTAACACTTTGAACTTCCTTGCAGTAGCATCAGGAGATTATTCTGCAGGAGATGTTTCATGTTTTCTTACTATTTTAAACCAATTTGATTGTATTTGAAGAAGTGTCCCCTACGCTATTTACATATGCAGCTGTCTCTGAAACATGAGTGAATTTGGCGAGCTGCTTTGGGAATAGGTCATGCTCCTAACATAATTTTTTTTCTTCAAACTAGTGTATTTTTCATCAACGACACTTCACAACAGGGAAGAACGGGTGTCAGGTTTCAGTCTCATATGTTCTGTAATTTTACATTCTGTGGCAATGCCCACGGTGCTGGAATAATTTGAAACAGAACTACAATCTTTCCAAGTTTTGTAGAATAAATGTTTAGAATTGGTAAGAGTTTTGAAATGCAAATGTCAAATTTTTTTTCAAACAGTATGTCATTAATTCTTACAGTACTAACAATGCTTGTCTGTGCATGGAATCAGTGATGAGGATGGAGATAAGATAACTGCAGGTAAAAGAAATATGGGTACAATTTTGGACAGTGAACCTGCAGTGCTCATTACTTAAAAGCTGAGACCCAGCCCTTAAGGAAGTGATGCCAAGTTTGGCAATTAAAAAACATTCCCACACCCCTGAGCTCCCTGGAAAAATGCTTCCCAGGAGTGTTGCCATCAACCCAGCTCTGCCTAACCTTCATGGAGTAACTCCTTCAGACAGGGAGCCCACAGAAACCAGCCTGGCAAGAGTCTTCCCAAGAGGACACCCAGAAACAACCTTAACATTAAATTGCTAGTCATATGGGGTCACTATATTGGGGTCATTGGCACCAGAATCACTGTGGTTCCGGCTTCAGCCAGGGCTGTGGAAGGACAGGGAGGCACAGGCAAGGTGAGGTCTCGTTTTGGCAAGAGCTTTGGTTCATCCCATTGCAGACAATCACAGCGATGTGTGAATTGCCACTTACAGTCTTGATCCACACGAAGAGTAGAGAGGTCAACAGCCCCCTCCCCTTCCTCAATTAGAGGTGCTGCTTGTACCTGCAAGCTGCCTTTAATCCTCTGGCAGCAATGGAATGGGCCAAGAGCATCCAGCACTGAACTGATGTCTTTCCTATCTGGTGATCTCGATTACAATCACCACAAAGGTGGAGAGCCTGATAGCCCTCACTCTACCTGCAACAGCTGCGTTTCACTCCCCTGCACCACCTGGCTTTGCTTACCAAGACTCCAGGAAAAGGAGGAGTCCCCGGCTCCAGCTGCTGTGTGGGTGGCCGGGGAATCAAGCTGTGTGTTAAGGACAGGTGATGCACAGGCTGCACACAGTAGAAAGACAGGAGATGAAACAGGAAGGGCAATAAGACTTCCTGGACATGAAGCATTGGAGTCCCTGCTGTCCATGTGCTGTGACAGGTTCAACCACAAGACTGGGAGGCCCAGTTCTAGCACAGATGATGTCCAGAAAATTCAGAGCTGTAAGCCTGAGCAATCACAGATGGCACCAGTGGTCACAAGAGGCTTCAAACTCCTTTTTGGCTGGACTGCTGCCATCACTCTTTATAGGGAAGAAGAAGTCATGGACATGGCTTTCATGTCAGAATGCCTTTTAACTTTGCTTCCTTCTCCTTCCTTCAACTGCAACAGAAGAAAGTCTCTCCCACTGTTGTTCAAATACTCCCACTATGGTCTTGGTAGCAGCAGCCACTCCCCAGAGCCCCCTGTTATATCTTCTTGGGAAGAGTACTCAGCTTCCAAAAGCCATTAGCTCATAACATCTAAGCATCCCTAGTGCTTGTGCTCTCTGGAGACACTACTGGGACACTTTCCTCTCCTGAGTGACTGTATGCAGCAGGCTATTACACAGAAAGAGTGAAGAACGTACTAGTTCCTCCCCTGTGCCAAATCTTCCCATTCCTGTCCCTTTCTCATCCCTCCCATTTGGGGCTCATCAGGGCTTAAATCAGAGACAGAAACAAGTATGAAACTCGGCCCTGGTCCTCCCATTTGGGTATGTCAGTTCAAAAAAAAGTGAGGCTGGGTATCAGAAATATACACATTTCCACCAAATTTCTCTGGATTTCAGAATTTGTTTTAATGCTAATTCTATTTTAGCCTGATAGCTTCTCCATTTAATGCTTACTATGGCTGTAAAAACAAAAAGGGTTCTGTGGCAGGCAGAAGTGTGACCTTTTAGGCTTTCTTCATCAATGTTTAAATAAAAATATCCAATCGTATCTATGCAGACTGCAAGCCAGTGATGGGTCTTGCTGTGTCTGCTCCAAGTAGTGACTCTCAGATGCCATGCATGGAGTCCTCTCTTTGTAACCGAGCTGCTACACAGCAGTAAGCTTGGCTCTACCTGAATATCTCCCCTCGGAGATGATGCCAGTTAACGCAGCTTTCAAACACAGAGATCATCATCTGTAAATATAACATTTGTCATCCAAAGACTTCAAAAGCCCTTTTTTTTCTTGTAAATGACGTTCAGTGTAAGAATCGAGAGAGATACATTAAAGATAAGTTGGTATTATTATCTATAAACATTAGCTTAAATGAATAATCTTGTAAATTGCTAGCAGTTTACTTCATTGAAATCCACTGCAAATGTGTCCCAAACAATGCTATCTATGTGCAGAAGATTATAAATTGTTTTTATCATGTTTAAGTTGTAAACAGTAAATTTTGTATTTTAAGGTCTTTCAATGTGTTATTTGGGGATTTATCTTGATGACTTTCTTGATACTTGCAAGGAGTAAAGAATCTGTCTCGGCTTATAAAGAGAAAACAGCTCATGTGACATGAAGCTTTGTCAAATGCATGAAAAAGCTGCCTGGATTAATTACTCTACTTTTGCTAACACTGAATGCAAAATTAGTGATTTCAACTGTTTCTTTAAAATACAAAGAGAAGAAAAAAAGGTTCAAATATAATGCTGCTGTAAATCTATATCTACATGACTACAGTGTCATAGAACAGGATTTAACTGAAAAAGGAGGAGTTCTAAGTAAAACTACAGACATTGAAATGTCTTCAATAAAGACATTGTAGCAGTATAGGTTATTTCAAACCATAATATAAGTGCAGGATAATTTAAATTAATATAAAAGATCCTTTGGGGGTTATATTTTTTAATTGCAATTACACAATGAATATTCGATACCCATATTTGGTATATAATGAGGATTAAAGCTATATTCCCCAAACAGAGGTTTAATAACAATGTAAACTACTGAGAACTTCATTAGAGTGGCTAAGGTATTAGAAATTAGATTTAAAGGTGGCCAAGGGGAAAATCAGAAACTTCAAACACCTCTCCTAATATAAATTGCAATATCTAATATAAAACATGAAGAATTGATGTGAGCCTCGATCAAAGTGCTAAAAAGCTGCCTTTGAAACCAAGCCATCCCCGAATGAAAACCCTGTAGCTAGAGACCGTGCCCTCACCCCGAGGATTAGCGTGTGAAAGCCCAGCTCCGGTGGGAGCCCTGCACCGGGATCTATCGCCGGCCCCCTTGCCGGGCTCCCGCCTGCAGCTGCGGAGCGCTCGCAGCGGCTCAGGGTGGTGTCGGTGCTGCCAAGCATCCCCGCCAAGGCCGGCGATTGCACCGCAGACCTTCTCAGCATAAGCCCCCACAGCTTTCGCTAAAGAGCAAGTCTCTTGGGCTGAGAACAAGAGCAGACTCCTACTCCGCAGCGCAGCCGTGGAGCAGGATGTGCGATGCTCACTGACCTGTGGGTATATTATGTATTATGCAGAGCGTTTGCATTTGCTCCTTCTCCCTGTGTCAGCTGTGAGCCAAAAACCGGCCCTGATCCTACAGCAACGCCACTCACTTGCCCAGGGTAGAAAGCTCAGCCACTGCTGCTCCCTCTCTGGGAGGGTCCTATGAACATTGCATAGTTCCAAGGTACCAAACGTCCTCTGTGGTGAGAAAGCACAATCCATCCTCTGCCTCATGCCATTTTACAGGCAGTTGCAATGCCTATGGCACTGGTGCGGAGCTGAAGCAGAGTTGAAGAGCTGTGAGGTCCTAGACTTTTATTCTATGGTTTCAGTCATTCAAAATGAAGGGTCATAATTTTCAGAAAAGGACCTTCACACAAGGCTCCTAAGTCAGTCTTTGGGCTCTAGACAGGTATTGGAAAACACAAAATAATTAACAACTCCCTTAAGGTTCAGTGACCTTTCCAAACTCAGGCAACATATTTTCATAAATATGTCTACACGCCAGTGTCCAGTGTCAGGTGCCTTCTTCTGCCCATCTCAGGTTAAACAGAGCAGCTCAACTCCTACCAACCAGAAAAGCCTTCCCCACCACATCCTGGGAACTCCTGTGCATCACAGTGAGGCCATAGGGCACACATTCCCAGCTGCCGGAATCCCATCCTGCAGCAGGAGGTTCTCCTCCAAGTATTTCATGTTGGTACCAGTCTCAGGGTAAATAATTATTCCCAGATGCAAATGCATCCAAGGTGTCTCACAGGTTGTTCCCCTCTCCTTTGACAAAGGCTTTGAGGCAGCTCACATCCCTCGAACACATTTTCTACCACATAAATAAGTCTAAGTACACGCCTGTCTTTTCATGAGCAGACAGTGTTATTTCCAGCTGCAGCAGTTTGCGTCACTTGACTAAAAAGCTAAATATACTTATCTATACATCTATATGTATAGATGTGTGCACGCATGTGAGTATATACCTACGCCATATATGGATGCATGCAGATCCACATGTACACAATTGTGTGTATTTATGCACATATTTATTTGTCTGCCTTCACCTGTGTGCTGGCCAGGACAGGTGGTCCAGAGCACACATCCTGTCCTACCGTACCAAATGGCATCATCTGGGCACCGCCTGTCACATGTCACATCCAGAAATGAATTCTATACCTGCAAAGTGCAAAGCAGTGCCTCCTCTCAGCTCCAGTTGCTTTTGTTTTTACTTCTTTATTAATCATCTTCCGCTTACATGTGGGAGAAGATTCTGATGATGAATATGTGTTAAATAATTTGCAAGCATTCATTTTTTTGTCCTGGTTTTCCGATGTACCAAACTGGCATAAATATTGGCAAAATTTCCTTTAATCCTCCAAGGGATTCATGCCTTGCTCTCCATCCTGAGTCCTAATCTCTCTAATATGTTGTTGGGTCAGTTATCCAAGATGGAGTGCGCATATCCTTTCCTGATTAATTTTCTTTCTCTTTCCCTTTTGCCAATATTGCCTTTGATGGGAGAATTGCCCCCTCCCTCTCCACTCATCAGAAAAATCTGTGTCCCACCCTAGACAGAGGGGAGAATGGTTGGAGTAGCTAGAATTTTTAGACATGAAGTGGTACCTTTGCGGGTCTCTAATTCACCCTTCCAAGTCTCCTAATTGCCAACAGAGGTCTTTTTTCCTTCTCATAATGTACAAAATGATCTGCCCTTTTATGATTGCCTTGAGAATATCCCACAAAGCTGACGGTGAGGGAGCAGATGCCTCATTCAATTCCAAATAGAAGGAAATCTGTTGTCTCAAATAATCCCTAAATTCAGACACTTTCAGCCAGCTATTATCAAGAGACCACATTTTAAGAGCAGATGTGTTATTAAGGCTGAGAAATGTTATGAGTACTTCGTGATCTGACAAATGAATTCAGGCTATCCAGCATTCCAACATTTGATCTTTTAATAATTCAAAAAATGAAATTGAAATGCTGAACAGGGAGGGGGAGAGGGGGTCCCTTCCACAAGACACTGACCCGGAATTTTAGGGCTCACATTTTCCAGAGAACATTGCCAGTGGATATTTGGGGTGCCTGATGCTTACACCAATACATAATTTCTTCCCTGTGATGGCTTGACCTCTGCCTTGTGAGTCAATCTTGTATGTTTGCCACCCGGATTTGTTCTGCACACCCATCCAATGAAAGGGTTCATTTGGATACATACAGCGGCATTTAGAGGCTACTAAAAAGCGAGTCTGGTTCTCATCTCACTTCGGTGTGTGTGACTGTGCTGCCTGCTATAGCACTTCTGCTTCCCACATGTGTGAGAGAGCTTAGACACGGGGCCGGGGTCGTGCCCAAAGGGCGTGAACAGTCCATAAAAGTTTCCCTTGCCAACGTAACAGCTAACTTGCATTTCACCAGGCGGCACATAAAAATTGCTGAAACCATCTTTAAGGGGTGTCTGGAGAAACTGCTCATTTTCTCTCCTGATGTCGAGTTCCTCCCTCCAGCTGATGTTTGAGCTGGTGTCCACAGGGGCAAACGAAGCCTGGCTGCCTACACGGGCAGCAGGCAAGGAGTGAGCAGCACTGCAGTCCCGTGCAATGGGGAAGCCCACAAGCAAATGTGTGCAAGAAGGGCAGGAAGGCGCAGGGTAGGAGGTGCCAGGGCACTGCTGTCTAGACAGTAACCAAATGAGCAGTCTGGGTCTGTGGAGAAGCGTGCGTGGCTGTTTACCTGGCTGCAGTACTTCAGCTCACTCGCCACTGGCACTGCCCACAGAACAGCTTGCTGTGGGTTACTTGGCTCCAGGCTGGCACCAGGAATGTTTTGTCCTACTCAGAGACACAAAAGTGAGGAAGTTTCTCCCTCACCACTTAGTTGGTAGCATTGACTTCACAGGTTCCCCTTCCCCTTCTGAGTCATTTGAGCTTCCAGTACTCTATAGCTGCTGTCTGGGGAGAAAAGCAAGCTGTGACAGACATACTGAGCCTTTTCAGCACCCACAAACTCTCTGCTCCTCTTTGTGCTGCTCCAAGATGATGAAAAAGTTTGTTGATTTTGAAACTTTCCCCAACTCTGCTGAGGTCCCTTTACAGAGGACGGCAAGTACATACCACCACTGTCAGTGTGCAGATCGAAAAACCATGGGTCTGTGAAGATTAGTGGTTTCTCCAAGAAAGAAGTACCAGAGCTGGAAATCAGAGGCATTCTTACATCACCTGGGTTGCACTTAGTTTTGTCAACAAAACCACAAAGTACGCAGAGTTCTTTCTGTTCACAGGTCCTGGGCTACACACACCTCTAGATATTTGCAGTGGGAAATCCTCAAGAGAGGAAGGCATACAAATCCCTTAAAAAAAAATTCAGCTCGCAACTGCATTGCCAGGGACCATCCCTTGATCAGGAAAGCTGCAGATAAAGCTTTCAGTGGTGCCTAAGTGACACAGGTGCTCAGACTAAAAACTCTTTTGTGTACTTCCGGGATTCCTGCTCAGCATTCCCATAGAAAACCTTCCAGATTTTCTTCAATTCCCCCCTTCAGTGTTTTCTATTAACTTGGACACTTGCAGATTAGAGGATGGAGAAAGGGACCGAGGACCACAAGTGAGGCAGGGGTACAATGATCTTGGGGAGCCTTTAGGAATGTCTTGCTGCACCCACTTCTCTAGTAGACTGGACTTACCAGCAGCAAGAACATGCTGCATTAGTCCAGGAACCAAAGCCAAATGCTGCTCAGACATGCCATCTGCAAAAAATAATAATACCCTCCTCCACACCATTCTGGGATTTTTACTTCAGTTTGGTCACTCTGAGCTTTTCTGATAAACAGAGAAAGCCTTCTGCCTCTAAGCAGGTTTGTTCAAAAAGCATATTTTGACATCTTTTACTTCTTAGCTGGAAAAGAGGCAGCCTGCATAGAAACCTAGTTTTCTTCACTCAGATGTACCACATTTTAAATTCAGAAACAAAGAGATGCACATGGATAAGTGAAAGCACATCTTGCAGAGATCATCCAAGAGCTCCTACATTTTTCAGACTACCACCATAAGCACAACTTGCCGACCACTTCATCTGAGGGAAGAAATGAGAAATTATGAGGGTCACCAAACACCCATGTACCTCCACTGCTGCAGGTATTTAACGAGATGTTTATTGGAGTGGCGACCCCAGGAGAAGGGATGTGCTCCTCTGTGGGCTCCACACGCTACATTGCCTGTGCACTGAGGTGGCTCGGCCACCATGGAGAGGACGAGTTAGCAACCCCCCCAAACAGAGACTGTTTCCCAACAGCCGGGACTGGGGTGTGATCCTCATGTTTGTGATTCTTTTTCACAGGAAGATTGCAATGTGTGGGGTTTTTTTTTTCTTTTCTTTTTAAATGCACATTTAGTCTGAGCAGTAATGCAGGAGATCTGAGGTGCTAATATATGATGTGAGGAAGGACTGAAGTCTCCTGGGGGGTGGGGGGGGCGGTCTTTTTGGCAATGACTTGCCTCAGTGAGGGATTTGAATGAGGAATGCTACGTGCACCAAATATCACTTACAGGACACATGCACGCAAAGGTGAAATCTTGGTTGGTGCACAGAGGGAGCTTCCCCTCTCCACAGTGCTCCGCTCATGACCCTTTTTCTCCATCCTTGGGATGTTTTTCCCATCCTGGTTTCTCCATTCCTCTCTTCTCAGCAGCCACTCAATGCTTCCCCAGCAAATTCTTCTGCAGGTCAGAACTGCTGGTACACATGGTGCTGCAGGGACAGGACTGGCACACAGCCAGGTCATATCTCAAACAGATAGGATTTAACATGTGCACGAGGCTGGATTTGTGGGTGGGGGTTAGAAAAGCTATGATTTCCAAACTGGATTCCTTAATCCTCAGGACAAGCAATGATGCCAGGTTTTCTGCTACAGACATAACCGTCATGCCGTTGGCACAAGCAGCTCCACCAGGTTGTACCAGTTCTAAATCAGTTACTAAAATAAATAGCAGTACTAGTTAAATTAGTTATTTCTGGTCAAAAAATGAAGACGAATTAGCAAAATCAAATCAAATACAGAAAAAAAATCCTGACATTTTAAATTACGACTTTTTTTCAAGTCGAGATTCTGAAACGGAAAGTAAAGGTTTTTAAAAAGCAAGCAGTAGACATTTTTAAAAATGGATGAGCCTACACACACTAACTTTTCCCCTATATTCTACTATAATAAAAGACATCTCTGTGATCAAAGCTGATTCCATCAAGGGTGTTACAATAGGTGTCCTTGTAGCCTACACATACACTCTCTACAGTATGAAAGCCCAAAATCTTTCTAATTGCTTCCGAGGTTTATAAATGCTAGACTCCTTGGTCGGTACTTACTTAAAAGTTAAAATCAGGGCAATGCTTTGATTGCAAGGTAGCATATTTGACAGACAAAGTTGCTTTCAGTTGTCCAGATGTTTCTGGATAGACCCGAGGAAGGGATATGTGGAAAGGACACCTCTAGTCAGCAGGCGAGATTTGCTGCTTAGCATGTTTAGTAGTATCACAAAATTGCCATATGGGTGAGATTGAAAAGATCTCTGGAGATCATCTTGTCCAATCTCCCTTTTCAAGCAGGGTCATCTAGAGCTAATTTCCTAGGACCACGACCAGTTGGCTTTTGAGTATCTCCAAGGATGGAGACTCTACCACCTCTCTGGGCAACCTGTGCCAGTGCTCAGTCAACTTCACAGTAAAGAAATATTTCCTGATGCTCAGACAAAACCTCCTGTGTTCCAGTTTGTGGCCATTGCTCATGGTCTTGTAACTAGACACCACTGGAAATAGCCTGGCTCTGTGTTCTTTACACCCTCTCCTCACATATTTGTATATGTTGATGAGAACTCCCTCTGAGTCTTCTCTTCTCTGGACTTAGCTGTCACAGATTTTTCAGCCCTTTCTCCAGACCTTTAATCATCTTTATGGTCCTTGGCTGGATCATCTCTGGTAAGTCCATCTTTCTACTACACTGGGGAGCCCAGACCTGGACACACAACTCCAGCTATGGTCTCATCAGCACTGAAGAGAGGAAGGATCACTTCCCCCAGCCTTATGGCAACACTGCTCCCAGTGCAGCCCAGAATATTGCCATCCACGTCTGCCACAGGGACCTGCTACTGTCGAACTGGGAATCCATCAGGTGCCCCAGTTCCTTTCCTGCAAAGCTGCCATCCAGCCAGTGGGTCCATGTGTGAAATATATGGAATATTAGAGAGTGCAACTCTAGGAGGCAGTTCACTGTGTTTAGAAGGGTTTTCTCAGTCATAATGTGCTGTGGCACCTTGCATAGGTAATGTCCTCAGCAGTAGATATGCAGGGTGCACTACTCTCTGTAGTGATACACAGGGCACTGCCATCAGTAGGGCTAAGAGTTAAGGTTCACAGATCTCTAAGACTGAATCTTTGATGTATATTTTGAAATATCTTGAAAACTTTGTCTTAGTTTAGAATTTCCAAACTGAATATGAAATAGACTCAACATAGGAGACTATTTTTTCCTTGTAGTACATATCTGCATTTACAGCCTAAGTGAGTTAATTAAGCTTTTGATATACAATTTTTTAGGGATTCCTTCCGCTACATTTTCTTAAAAATGGTCCTGGGTAAATCTTGCCTGTGAAGGGGGATCATCTTTATTCTAAGCAAAAAATAAGGGGGAAAAAGTCTGTTCTGTGAAAATCTTATGTGCTCTGCAGGAGTTTATTTGTGGCACTAACAATCACAGAAGGAGTTCTGGGTGATAAATATGTCCAAGCCTTCAGTGGCAGATCTTTATCAGTGCTGTAATGCTACATGGTAATAATGCTCTATTGTCAAAGCATCTGGATTTTCCCATGGGCAGTGTTTCTTCATCTGTGAACTCCAAATTACACAAACCCTGTGGCCACTTGTTTCAATATGTAATAAAATTTGGTGACTTTAATGCATACTTAAGGTGTACACTTCCCTGAAATTTAAAATTTCAATGTCACTACAGCACCACCCAAAAGTCAGAGTGCTAAGGCCAGTATAAATTAGAACATCTCTAACTCTTAGAGTGAGAAAAACTTAGATAAATACCTGGAAAAAAAACCTTTTAAATTTAAACCTCCATGTTGTCAGGGAGGCAGGTCTTTTCGACACATTTTCTAAACTAAAGCAAAATATCCATCAAGAGAGTAAATCTATACATTCATAAACCTATGATTATTAAGGTCAGTCATTTAAGGTTAGATGATACTAGGATGACAGAAATTGGGTTTTTTTCCAGCAATCCAAGTACATTGTTATTTACAGAGACTTTATCAGTTTCCCATAATAATGTCCCATATCCAGAAGTACACTTACTCCTTAAAACTATCAGTTGCAAATTTGAATATAACCAAATGATGCAGGGAATTTTATTTATGCTCATTTCCCTGGATCGCTCCTGGTGATGGAAGACTTGATGTAAAACCACACCAGGCAGCAGGACCTTTCTGCACTTTACCACAGACTCCATATTACACTGGGTTTGCACCTTTTTTGTGTGAAGAGGAGAACTTGCCTTCACAGCTTTGCATGCAGAAAGGCCTGTCTACAGCAAATCAAGTTACAATTTTGAGCCACATTCTGCTTTCCATGTTTGCATAAAACTCCCACTGACATGAATAAGAGTGCTGTGTATATCATGCTGTGTAATAAATAGCATTCAAAACAGAACCTATGCAAAGCTTTCTCACTGTTTTGGGCTACCAATTTATCCTTGTATTTACAGAATATTGATGTAAGCAGATGCCCAAGCTGCCTGTCATTTTTAAAATATGCAGAGATGACTGGTGCAGTGGCTATTGACTACAAAAGCAGCACAAAGTTTCTGGGACTGCAGTCTTGCTGGTCTCTCTCCTCTGCTCCCCCAGGACCTGGCAGAAGATGCCCTCGCCCTGACTCAGCCCCATGCACTCACACACTCTCACGCATTTGGCAAATGATGCACAACTGAGCTCACCCTTGCCTCCACTGGCACATCAATGTCCTCACAGCTATGTTGTCTCTAAATTGGGGATGGGGGAGGAAAACGAAGCACAACTCCTAATCTACCCAGCTTTATGTGGAGGGGTTTAATACAGCTCTATCTGCCTATTGAAAGGAGCAGATCTTGCTGTTCCCTAAGGCTGTGAACCCAAAGGCAGAGCAGCAGTTTCCACAGTGATCAGACACAACAGAGCAGTTCCCTCTTCCCACAACACATAGACCTCTGACTCTTCCATATTTCTTGCATCAGAGGGATGACTTTTCTTTCTCCCATCTACAAAGTTCTCTCAAAGTTTCTAGGTCTTAATAAAGCAATTGATGAATAGCACCAACACAGCATAAATCAAATGCTAAATATTTATGTGCCATATGAATCTCAGAAAGCTCTGTCATCTTTTGTCTACCCATTTCAGAGCCTCAGCATGCTCATTACTTGTGCTAAAGAGGACAGAGAGAAAATGAGTAACTAAGCTGGTTACAACAGCAACCTTCCACTTGGTGGAAGGTCTCATATGCAGGTCTAATATGCTTAATGAGAGGCAAGTAGAGCACACCAGATTTAGGTACGGAGATTGTCATCACTAAGCACTGTGCTTCGAAATGCAGGGATGGCTCTGCTAGGTATTATACCCAGCTTTCTGAATTTTTGTGAATATTATCCTTTGAATAAACTTGTCCCCAGCCAGTTCTGGCCTGGGGCATGAGTTCATGCCAGCTGCCACTCTTCCCTCCTGGAGACCAGCACAACCCCCAGTGCATTGTTGGCACCTTCCTGTGCATTGTCCTCCACAGGGGATGCTGGTCCTGCCCGTTCTTGCCCTTTTGGGGAGTGGCCCAGGAGCAGAGGGCAGGGCAGGACTGCTCTTCCCTGTTGTGATGCACCCCCAGAACAGAAAAACAGAAAAACCCTATTCAGCCTGGCAGCAAGCAACATTGACTAGTGTCCTCCAACACTTACTTCTTCCCAGAGAGCAAAATGGAATAGCTTTGTGCCTGCAGTCCAGGTCCTGCAGGCCAGGTGCGTGTGTGTGTGTGCTTGCATGCCTGGGTGCATGCAAATAAGCTCTCCAAAAGCACCCTGTCCTCTCTGAGTGTGCTTTGGAGGTGTGCCACTCCACAAATATTGGAAAAGCCCTCTGGAGCTATTTGTTTTATTTTTGAGCATTGCTAATATATGATGACATCGTTTCCACACTTTGCAATTTTCCACAGATGACTTCTACATTATTTCATGTTGATTATAAAACCATTTAATAATGGTTTTAGTAAGTCCCATTAATAAATGGAACTCAGATGTCTTGTTAAGGGAAATGAGTGGTTCTGCTGTCTTGGGGAAACCAGAGGAGACAACTCTCAAAAGATATCTCAATCTACACTGTATATTGAGGAAAAAAGGTCACTGAGACAAGAGCAAAAAAACTGTAGCTGGTAAAACAGAAATTAAAATTCAGTTCTCTGCACAGAAAAAGGCACTTTCAAGTCAATGAAGTTTTGGCTAAACAGTATCTGCAGCAAGGCACCAAGCAATAACACAGTGTACCATGAAAGGAAAGATACTGACACACAGTTGTAATGCTGTCATCAGTGATACTTAAAATTTTAGCAACAGGACACTTTCAGTTAGTGACTTTTGAGTGATAACGGGTCCTCAGTTGCCTGCGCAAAACTGGTCCACAGAACTTCTTCATATTCAAATGTTTACAATTTTAGCTGGTGTGGATGTGGCAAATAATTTTGGAGCAAGAGACGGTTCCATGAAAATAAGTCACTTTTTGTATGTTTACTCAGACCGGGATAAAATATATTTAGTAATTTTCTACACCCTACTTATTGATTGTACAGCTAAGAAATCTGACATTTGTGAGGTGTGTTTGTGGAATAAAAAAACCAGCAAATTCCCAGTCTTATTTTTGTTTCGTAATTTTGATTTTTGTTTTTGAAAGCAAGAGCACAGTTTCTAATTTTTTTGCATATTTTAATGTGAAGTGTTGACCTTAAAAGATCTTTTAGGATGCATGAAAATCTGCTTTAACTTGTAAACAACAGGGGAAGACAGAAGCATACTAAAAATTAAAGAGGGGATAATAATGATTACAAGTGATTTTGGCCTGTTTTTTGTTATAAAAACTGCCCACAGCTTTGTATTACAAAATCGTGGGTTTGGCATCTTACAGCTGTGCCAAACATTAATGATTTGAAGTTAAATTTGCCATACTGTTCAGGTTGATTGATTAATTTTTGGGGAAAATTTCTGATCTGTCAGCTTTGGCTTTTCCAAGAACAAGGTTTGGGAAAATATGTTGTTTTGCCCAAATTTAAATGTTCTGGCAACTTTTTCTTGGAACCATTGCATCATTCCCATGCTTTGAAGCAGGACTTGAAATCTGGCAGGGGTTTGGCCTTGACTTCAGGGATATGGCTTGTATCACATTTCTGAAAATTCCACCTAATTTGGCCAACACATACTTGTGAGGGAAAACCAAAAATCTCACTTCATAGCTGTTTAGTGGAGACTTTCTAGATGTTAAGCAGATAAAGACCCCAAAAATGCCACTGCCACAGTGCATGTTCCATCTCATCATTATCTCCAAGAGACAACAGAGGCTGAATATACATCTCTCCATGAAATAGCAGAGCATGTCTGAGGCCAGTAGTACAGGAACAGAAGCCAGTTTTTTCCTGTAATAACTCTTCTAGGCCGAGTTAGAGCCAGCACTGAGGAGCCATACCTGTAGTGTACAGAACTTTATCCATATAACAGCTTAAGCTAGTGGACCTGCAAATATGTCCAACTTCTTGCAGGTGGATGGGTATTCATCATCAGGTTACCACTAGACCAGCTTCCAGAGGGGGGGCAGAGGCTCTGCTAAGGTCTCTGATGCCACTAACTGGGGAATTGGGACTGCAAATGACAAAACCTTGAGCATTTTCTGTTTAGTTAACTTACTGCCTCAGTGACACTCCTGGTAGATTTTGTTTAAGTAGGAGGCTTCAAATGCAGAGGAGACAGCAAATGGAATGAAGATGGCAAAAGGGATGGAAAAATTGAAACAAGGGATCTGTTCACCTAGAGAGCCAGGAGAGCAAGAACAACTAGGGTTGGGATTAGCTGCACAAGTAGGCTGGGAACAGGAGCCAGGGGCAGGAAGGAACAGAGTATTGAAGTGAGCAAGCACTGGAGACAAACTGTGGACAGACAATGAGATCACCTGTGCTGCTGCTGAGGCACCAGAAGGCTGGGTCTTAGGAAATGGTGAGACTAGTGGAAGTGCAGAACACAACCAGGGAAGGAAGACAAATTTGGTAAAGTGATAACAGAAGATGGCATGGCAACAAGAACTAAAAGTGCCAAAGTGGAGGTGGATAGGAGCACCAGAACTGGACAGAAAGCTCAGGAATGCCTAACTAGTCCTGTTGACAGTATGAGTATGAGAAAAAAGGCATAGACCCTAAAACACAGAGCAAGCTGTCAGTGAGGTAAGGAGCTAAATAAACTTAAAGCCTAGAAGGCAAGAATAGGCAGCAGAGAGGTTGGGGCACAAATGATTTGGAGGGCAGGAGACTGAACAGGCTAAACCATGTGCAGAGGAATGTGCAGACCAACCAACAAGCAGCAAAGGGCACTTCTTAGTGACTTTCTCACAGTATCTGAAAAGAAATGTATGGGGGATGTTATGGGGGATCTCAATGGATTTCCATTTTGGCAAACTGTTGAACAGCAGAGCGCTGTTGATGAGTCTTGACAAGGCAGCCAGCATGAGGGAATTCCAGTTTGGATTTCCTTATGGTGTGTGCAGATCGATGGACTGGAAGTTGGAGGCTGCTTAGGGACATTTTTCATGACCTGAATGCACTCACTACACCAGAGACAGTATCTCCAGTAGTACGTGTACTTGACATTTGAGAAGGGCTAAAACCTCAGGGTGATAAGAAACGTGAGGAAAGCTAGGAGTAAAAATTTGCAAAGACACCAAGAAAGGTGTGTAAGAATACTGAGGTCATTATATGGTCAAGTGGTCAAGCTTTCACAATTAAGAAAAAGAGGGCAGATTTGCCTGACAACTCTGCAAGGCAGAGAGGAGTCATCTCTTAGAGGAAAAAATGCAAATGGAAGGGCAAGAGAGATGAAATAAGCAGCATTATAACCTAACAAATTTAAAAAAAAAACAAAGTAGGTTCAAAGAGCAGGGGAAAAAGCATATTGAGATCAAAACCATTTTATTTAATATAGTGGAAGCAAAAGAAATTTGCATTAGCCTATTATTGGGGAAGAGGGGGGATGCCAACCTTGTTAATAACACAGAAACAATGCATATTTTCATTCTACTTGGAAAAGAGTATGGAAACGTATCAGTATCAAATGAAGACATGAAAGTCCTTTTCAATCTACAAATAACTGAAGGGTATATTAAATGACTCCTAAAGAGATTAATATTTTAAAATTAGCTGTTCTGGAAACTATCATGCAAGAATTGTAAAAAATTTGCTGAGAGAATCTTTGTCACTACTATTTTTGGCAAATATTTGTATATGAAGGGAATCCCAGAAAGCTCCAGAACATCCTACATTATATAAGGCAAATCATTGAAAGCAAATTTTCCACAGTGAATAAATGATAAAAGTGCCTACTACAGTCTTTTGTGCAGAAGTTTTCACATGCAGGTGGAAGCCTGTGTGTGAAGCACAGAAAGCCCAGGAACCCCACAGGGGTCACCTTGAAGAACTGGAACCCTCTAATCCCCCTGTATAATCCACCATCTATAAATGGGAATAATTCCACCTTCTCATCTCCAAAAGGTGTTATGGAAATGAAGCCCACTGACACAACATTGGTAAGTGCACTAGAATCAACCAACAGAATGATTTGGGCTGGAAAGGACCTTAAAGATCCCTTAGTTCCAACTCCTCTTCCATGGGCAGGGACACCTTCCACTGGACCACATTGCTCAAAGTCCTGTCCAACCTGGCCTTGAACACTTCCAGGGTGGGGCATCCACAGCCTCTCTGGGAAACTTGTTTCAGTGCCTCATCACACTCAGAGTAAAGAGTTTCTTCTTCATATCTGAGCTAAACCTACTCGCTTTCAGTTTAAAGCCATTCTCCTTTGTCCTATCACTACATACCCTTGTAAAAAAGTTCCTCTCCAACTTTCTTGTAGGTACTGGAAGGATGTTATAAGGACTTCTGGACCTTCTCTTCTCCAGGCAGAGCAGACCCAACCCTCTCAGTCTGTCTTCATAGGACAGCAGAGCCTTCAGGAAAGTGAATTGCTCCATCATCTCACTGGGGTCTGAGTAGTGTTCAGTGAACAAGGCATGGGATCTTGTACTGAGCACAGACCCTGTATAAATAGCTGCTTGTTAATGGAGCACCGCCTGCTCCATGAGCTGGATGAGGCAAGGGTTCTGTGGGACAAATGGCGCAGGATTATGCTCATGCAATTGAAGACTGCTGCAATGTGTGTATGCACAGAGGGGCCAAACTCCACAAGCCAGCTTAGTACTGGCTCTTTCTAGTTTCTCAGTGCTTGATTTTGACACTCTTAGTAATGATCTTTCACTATGGTTTGTATAATATCATTACGTACTCTTTGGTAAAGGACTGAAGTTGATGTGGCATTGTGGAACTCAGTGGAACTGCTTTTAATTGCTTCTGAGACAACCCTGGTGTGAAGGAAGACAAAGGATGGTAGCAGGAGTAGACAAAAAGAATTATGAGACCTCTCATACTCCAGAACACATCCAGTAAGAAAGTGGGAAGGAAAAAAGAAAGAAGAAATGCCAAATGCAATGCTTGTGTGTAAATGCAAATGAACCCCTGTTTGTCTCCCTAAGACCCCAAACTTTGGGGAATTTTGCCTTCTGATCACAGTTCCAGCTTTGTGACTCAAGCATCATTCTCCAGATCTGCAGTGTATCTTCCCATTTATCTCTAACTAAGACAATTTTTGAGTCCTATATGAGTCATAAGTGTGTTTTATATAGAAACCAAAGAAGGTTCTTCCAGTCTCTCAGTAAGATATGCCGTGCTGCCAGGGAAGCACTTTTGGTTGTTCTGACAAGCAATTGTGACTGCTCTGAATTGCCAGAAATACTGTCTGAAGAGCAAAAGGATCATTTTCCATCTAAATCCAAAAGGGTTTATAATGCAATCTTTGTGTCGCCTGAATGCGTTGATCCCACCTTGCAATCACTGATATTAGGCTTTGCAAACTGGCCAGATCCCAGTGGGTATAATTTTCAGGCTGGCTAACTCGCAGGGTTCGAGTGATGCCACTCAGGGGCTCAGAGCCAGCGGAGCAGAGGGGGCGGCATGCAACACACGGGAAGGGGTCTGAGTCAGGGCTCCCGAGAGCAAGGAGACCTGCCTCTCTCTCCTTCCTGCTTCTGGAAACCACTCCTTGCAAGCCGGGTCCGCTCCCTGACAGCCACCTACCCTGCAGTTAGGTCCTGTCCTTTCTCAGCTGAGACAGGAGGGACAGGTGGCCCATGCCGGAAGCAGTGGCTGCGGCACAGGAGCAAGGGGGGGTTCCTGGTCCAGAGCCCAGAGCTGCCATGTGACAAACAGGAGGCCAGGTATTAACAGGTGGGTGAGAAGACCGGGGCTGGCTGCCTGCTCAGGGAAGCGGCCGTTTTAAAACCAAGGCGGCAAGGATCACAGGGAGAGCATGCACGGTGGGGAGGGCATATTTTGAAGAGGAGGAGGAAGGAGCTGTTTTGGAATTGGGTGTAAAGCCATTTGTTTGGAGGGATGCCAGGGTAACAGTAGGTGCCCAGAACAAACGCGCGCAGCCATCCCAGCACTGAGAGCCTGCATGCTCGTCCTTCGCAGTACCTAAGTAGGTCAGCCCGTTTCTTCAACCTTTCCTCTTCCCTTTCTCACTTGCTCTCTTTGTGGGAGGTGGTGGTGGCGGTAGCAGAGGGGCTACACCCGTTTTCACTGATTTCCAACACTGTCTACGTGTGAACAAGAGAAGCGGAGAGAAGCTAAAGCTGCTTTCTTATTAACAGCTGGTGACAGTCCCTTTACACAGTGCGTGTCGCATTTCTTAGCCGAGGTAGAAAAGGAATGAAAGAGGAAGACAGTTATTTAAAGTTTAACATTACAGATGAATTACAAGGATATTCTGAGGCTCACAGTCCCCCTCAGCAATTCTGTGAGCCCTAAGGCTGGCCCCGCCACACCTTTGCAAGTGCCTATTTTAAGCAAGTGTGCTCATCAGGTTTGGGAGGACAACTGCTCCAAGTAATTCTGGGATGCAGGTTTCGCACCACAGGATGCCAGCGGGATCCAGTGAAGGTTATGGACTGTCTAGCCTGAACTCCATCTGTGCCCTGAAGTTTCCTCTTGGCTGGGCACCGCTGAAGGACCAGAAGCAGCCAGTAGGAAGCAGTAGGCACAGGGGCTCTTGGGGAATTTAAGCCATCTGAACGTGGCACTCAGTTTTTTAAGACAGCGTTTTTTTAAGCACTGTGAACATATTGCACCCAATTATAATTGCATTATGTACTCTGTGCCGTGCTATGAGTGCATGCCTCCTCCTAGCTATGGAGGGGCAAATCTGACATACATACAACAAGTGCCCTGTTTTCTCCTATGTAGCTTCTCCCAGCCTGTGTATCACGATAGTATTTGCATGCCTCCCAGTAGGGCACTGAACTGTGTGGCTAACATCTGCCACGTGTTGTTTGTTCTGTCCCCCTCTCCCAAGGAAGGAGGTGAGTGTAGTGGAGCATCTTGTTTTTGCAGCACATTTGTCTGGCTTTTGCTTTCCCTGCATGCAGAGCTATGTATTTACATTAGTAAAAGTAAGGGTGCAGAAATGTGTCCTGCAATTGAAAATGCCTTTATTTCAGTAAGTAGAATTATGGCTAATTAAGTCAAATTAAAAAGGGAAAGCAGACTTGATTTTCCTTATTCTCAGCATACTCTGTTTGACAAATGGGTCTTAACCACAGATGACAGTATTAGCTTCAGCCTTTCAGACAAGGAAATCTTGGCTGCTATTCTCTCTGCCCATTTATCTATGATAAATTTAAAGACACATGTTCACCCTTCCTGGACAAACACTTTGCAACTGTTTAGGGATTTTTTAATCCAACAGTAAAACCTCTTTACATATGTCTTTTTCTCCTTCTTTGAATGGGCAGCCTTCTATGTGATACCCTCTGTGGATCTTGCCATACAGTAACGCTGGCTCTGGACACAGCTGTATTTCATGGCACTTTGAGTCTGCACCTGGTTTAGTGGCATGGGCACTTCTGAAGCCTAGGAGCCTGGCTTCTATGTGCTTCTATCTCTAGGGCTTTGTTTTAAGAATTTCCACCTTCCTGTTATTCTGGAGTTTATTAATAATCCTCACCCAAGCAAATAACTCGTATTAGTCAAACAACAGTTCTGGTATTCTAGGAGGAACTGAAACATAGGACAGACTGACTTTTTGGAAAGAGGGGGAAAATCTGTATTTTGCCAGAAACTGAAACACCATCTTGAGCCCAGAGGTAAAGTCCTACATATTGGGTTGTGTGTATCCACATTGCTGTTAACACTAAGCTGATTTACATGTTTTCCATGTGTACTTTAAGATTACCTTATTTTAAAGGGTCAGAGTAGTAGTTTCTTTCCTTCAAATTCCTGTAAAATGTTCAGTTTCTGATAATCCTTGCCACTCCCTTCCAGGCTGCTCTGTCTCATCCTGCACTTGCTGGCTTGGTGTTACGATGACAAAAAGCAAAAGCAGGTTCACGGAAGCATTGTAGGAAGCAAATAGTGCCTTTAATCCTGGAGACGTGCCAGCCCAGCAGTATCGAAGTTGAGCCTTCCCTGCCCTGTGTTCCCGGGGCTCTGCAGGAGCCAGGCTGCAGTGACGGGCCCGGACCCGGAGTGCCCGGGGCCGTGCGCTGGCCAGGGCTGTGCCACCTCCCACGCCCCAGCACGGCACGTCGCCTTTCTGTGCATTCCGCGCCCATGAAAAGACTGAGTCCTGCGCTTTGCATGAACATAAGGCTGCCGTTTCCTCTCTGTGGCTGATATTTGAACGATAAAGTGATTTTCAGAGGAGGCAAAAGACAACAGTAGCAGTGAATATACACTGAATACCAGGGCAGGGCAGCAGGAAGCTCACCCTGCAGTTTACCGGGGCTGGCAGAGCAGCGGGCGCTGAGCCTTCCCTAGGCATGCTGCAGGGTGTGACACGGCCTCCTGCGCTAGCCCTGTGCCTCTGGGACAGCCCTTCCCGACTGGACACCGCTCTGGGCACAGCCGGGCACAGCCAGCCCCGGCCGGAACACTGCCCGGGCTCTTCGCTGGCTGCCCAGCCCAGCTCCTGGCCCAGGGCAGGAATCAGCACCGCGCTCGGAGGGGCTGCATGGCGTCCGCTCCTCACCGCCTCCCCCACAAACAGTT
Organism: Sturnus vulgaris; assembly: GCF_052056855.1. Taxonomy (NCBI): domain Eukaryota; kingdom Metazoa; phylum Chordata; class Aves; order Passeriformes; family Sturnidae; genus Sturnus; species Sturnus vulgaris. The sequence goes on from NC_142245.1 coordinate 33,449,825, forward strand.
GTTTGTCTTAAGTTGGGATTTTTTTTTTTTTCCTTGGGGCTGCCACAGATTTTCCACCTCCGGGGCCAACCAACGGCCAGGGAGGGAGGCTCATTAGTGGCCATGAGGGCGGCCGCCCCTGCCAGTGCCAGGCCTGTCTGGTGAGGGAGGCGGGCGGCAGCTTCGCGTCAAATGCCAAACAACCGGCCTTGTTTTCCTTGGTTGCCAGGGTAGGAGTTGACATTGTCCCCAGCGGAGCACAAGGACTCCCCGTCACATGGCGGGGACAATGGGAAGGTGTGTTTTCTTGACCCGCTGCAGGAAATCCTGTGCGTCTTGCCGGGGAACGCAGCATTTTCCTGCCCTGTCCGTGGCCGGGCTGTGGCGCCGGGGCTCCGCAGCCTGTTCGAACCTGCCGTGCTCGGAGCCTCTCCTGGATCCAGCAGAGCAGCCCAGCGCCGGGAGCCGGCTGGGCAGGGCAGGACAGACCTTCCCTCCGCGGCTGCCGGGACACTGCGTGCTCGGAACAGCCCTGAGCTTCGCAGCTCCCACCTGCGGCCATGCCTGCGGGCCGTGCTGTGCTGTGCTGTGCCTCCCGGCTGGAGCGCAGCCCGCCGTGCCCAGTCGGCAGCACTGCTGCTGTTGATTAACTGATTTGGGTTCTTGTTTTTTTCTTTAAAGAAACAATTCAGAAAGTGACGCATTACTTCTGCCTGTGGACAGAGGGAACAGCTGAAACGTGGGAGACCAGACTACAGCTGTGTGACTACAGTTTTTTTCTCTCTTTTTTTTTTTCTTTAAACAACACATATTTTAGTGAATAAAAACTACTGATTCCCTCTGCTGGTGTTTTGGACCTTATTTACTTCCCAAGGTGGTGGTGGTGATGGTGGTTGTAGTCACGAGACTTTCTGTGAAAGGAAAAGTGAGAGAACAGGAGAAGCCATAACCTCTTCACTACTGGGGAGTGTTTAAACCACAGCAGTCACCCTGCTTGGTTTGGCTTGTTTGCCCCACTCCACTCATGCATCCTTATGTTCTCTTCTCCTCTCAGTCATCACTTAGGGTCCTGTGCTGCAAGGCAGCCTAATTGCCACAGATTATTGCATCCGTTGGGGGGGATGGTGACATTTATGGGAAGTAAATATTCACATGGATAAATTAGCCTCAGAAGGGCTTCTGCAGCCATTTGGAAAGCCCTCGCACTCCAAGACCTATCAAATGTTTAGGGAATGTGTGTGAAACAGGAAAAAATAGAACAAAACAAATTTTTTCTATACTGTGGCATGCATCGAAGCAATGCCATTAAGACTGGGTGACATCCATCACAGAATTTGATTAGCCAAAACTCGATAATTACCCATTTACTGGCAAGTCCAAGGTAGCATTTTCACATGTTTCTCTTTTTTCCCCAATTTCTTGCCAGACAGCTATGAACAGGGGCATGCCCAAAAACTTGGTGTAACCTGTGTGCAAAATTTATGCTGTGGGAAGGTTTCATTTGTTAAGAGAATTCATCTTCAAAAGCTAGTGGGGCTGGCTGGAAGTCTCCCTCTACTTTTTCCCTTTTTTTTTTTTTTTTTTTTTTCCTTTGGAAGAGATGAGGGAAGAGCAGCATCTCCTGGAGACATTTGTTCTGGAATCATGTGATTCCTTGCACTTCCAAAATAACCTCCATTACAGAAAGGCCTGTGATGGGTACATGCAGTTGGAGCAAGAGGGACACCTCGTTGCCTACATGCTATCTCCCAGCAGCAGTGCAACCTGGCAGCTACCACAAGCATAATCTTACCATTAATCTGTGGATCAGGGACACACACAGGCACAGGCTGCTCAAGAATGAGACTGCACCTTAGCAGGACCTCATGTAAACACCTCCACAGAAGTGATGTGCAATGTGCCAGTGGACCTCAACATGGGAAACTTTTATTGTGCCTCAGGTGGGGCTGGCTTCTGGTCCCAGGGTTAGAGGACAATGAAATATGTGCTGCCTTTCTGGACATCAAACTTTAAACCTAGCAAGTAGAGTGAGAGAACACAGGAGCTGGGACATTCCTCAAGCATTTCTTCTGATGTGATATACCAGAGAACATATTTTGACATACCAATGTCTAATCATCTACTTCTCCCACTGGCCTTCCTACTGACTCTGCATCCATCCCTCTGCCCAGAAGATGAAGCACCTCTGGGAAGAATTGTTTGCACAAAGATCATACATATACACTGGGAAACAGAAATGTTGAGAGATTTTGTTATGTGGCTTTTTGTCCTCCATCTGGTGGTTCTTACCCTCTCTGCATCTCCTCACTTGCTCTCATTCCTCATCTGTGCTTTGTCTCCCTCCTCACTGGGTGCCTTTGTTCATAACTCCCTACCCTTGCTCCCTCTTTCTCAGCTTTTCTGCCTGCTTTTGTAGTCCCGTAGCCTCTTCTTAGTGCTTGGAAAATTAATATAAAAACTCCAATCTCGACAGGAAAAGAAAGGAAACAGTTGCAATAAGCAACTCTTCTTCTTGGGAGCAGTCTGACCAGTGAGTCATTCCCAGGGCTTTTGAAATGACAACACGCATCTCCTGCCTTTGCTATTGCTGCCGTTGTGTTCCTCACAGCAATGCTTACCAGCCAGTGGAGAATGGGGCCCCCTTATGCTTGGTGCTGCATAAATCATTTTCTTTAGCCTGGGGGAAAAAGAAAAAAAAACCAAAAACCAAAAGAAGATGAATGCATGATTCAAGGATTTACTGCTCAGATTGCTTTGAGGGTCTTTTATTCCTCAACCTTTCCTGTGTTTCTCTCCCAGGCTGCCTCTCCTGCTGGCCTAGCCCTTAACCCCATCCCATCACTCTCTCTTATGTCTAGCTGCCCCCATCTGATTTACCTTCCACTTCATTTTGTCCCCTCCTTTGTCCATGTGCATGCTCCTCCTGCTGTCACTTACTCCCTCTCCCTTGTGGCCAGATCCCCTGATTGCCTTCTCCATTCTGCAGTACTGGGTAGCTTTTCATCACCTTGCTGGTGGAATCAAGAGATGCAAAATATTCAGTGTGAGGTAGACACTGAATGGTTAAAACTTGGCAAAGTTATAGAAAACTGAAAACAGGCTCTCATAGCAGAAAGTGTCAGGTACCACCAGCTCCAGCTAAATTAAATTCTGTCCCTGTAGTGTATATGCACAGAGACATTTATATTCATATTTTTAACAGCCTTCTAAACTCTGCAGTTCACTGACAAACCCTTCATGAAGCTATCATTCCTTTTTTAACACCTGAACTTTAAAATGTCACATATAGCATTTAAAAGGACAGGCAAATAACCAAGGAAACATCCTAGCATGCATTTTGCTTTCCCTCCTTCTGGTTGATCTAAAGTCCATGGAAATCAATGGCAGTCTTTCCATCTAGTTCAGCAGAGTTCGCAGTCAGTAGGTTGTTTCCTCCTAAAATTTCAGACGAAAAAGACCCCACACAAATGTGGGGTTTTGAGTTTCCTTTTACTCATGTATCTGGCAAGACTGATGTGCTGTCAAATGATCTTTTCAGTGCTAAATATACACCATTAACTACTAATAAAAAAAACCCCAGGCTTTAAACATTCAGCTCCTTTTGGCATCTGTACAGAGCATTCCACTTGATCTCACAAGATGTATGGTTTGCACTAGGATTGCAGTCACAGTTTTCTTGTTAAAGCTGTCAACCATTCCAGTGTCTATCTTTACAATGCAATTCAAACTTTAGTTAGAAAAATAGGCAGTTCTGCTTGAACTATGATATTAAGATCCTTTAGCAGTCCTTTTCTGTATCCATTTGCAGGCTACAGCTCCTGTTAAAACTAGGTTGCAATGTGAAAACAAGGGAGGGAAGAGGCTGATCCCTTCTGTTTGAGGCACTTCCTCTCAGTGGCAGAGATACTGTGGACATTAAATGCTTCCTTAAACATGCCATTTTTTGAAAAACAAACATTTTATTAGAACCACTTACAAGGCAAAACTTCACTGTCTCATCTTGTTAAAGTTACAGAGGTAACTCCAGGACAGAACGTTGCCTTTTGACTGTCTTAAAATCAGCAGAGAAATTCTCTTGAACTTTAGATGATGTGCCATAGGATTGCATTGGTATCAGGTTGGACTCCTTAGCAGATATTTGTTAATGACATGGGAGAGGTGGAATCAAATTGATAGTTGTTTTCTTGTGAAAACTGATCATCTTCTAAAGGTGAATGCCCAGAGCATTTCTGACAAGCCAGTAAAAATAGTCAGTCAATATTGCATGAAGTAATTTAAACATAATGACATAAAGCAAAGAGAATACAGGTATGGGATAAACATATGTCTTCTAATGCTTAGGCTCCGTGGGGAGCCCCCTTATCTGCTTCCATAAGGCGCCTTATTGTGCTTAAGTAATGGGTATTAGAAGCCAAGCAGTATGTTACATCTCCTCCTACATGGTACATTCCCATACTGCCTAGATACATATGAATCCTGCATGTCACATGTCATTACATTTTCTGAGACTATATCTCCATCCATGCTAAAAATACACAGAGAGAAAGAGAGAGAGAACTTCAGTGTAAGCAACAGATACTTCTGCACAGACCCTTGGCAATACCAAAGACCGAGAAATTTACACACGTGTTTATTATTCATCATTGTTTGAAGAAGAGCATTTGGGAAGATAACCAGCCCTAAGGGTTTTCATAGCAAGTGCCTGCTAGGGACTGACATCCATCCCTTTCCAAGCTGGATACGCTCAAGTGAAGCCCCCTCCACCTGCCTTTTCATCTACATGGTGGCCTGATTTTTTTCTGAAGTGCTTAGTTACAGAGCCGTTCCCGTAAAAATAACTCCAGAGCTATCCATAAATACTCTCACTCAGAAATTCCAAGCAGTGAACAAATCTGTGAAACTCGTGACCTGCTGATGTCCTGCTCCTCTGCTATCGACATACAGGGACCTGAGCCTGCTGTGGGGATGAGCCACCTTCCAGCAGCCTCTGCACTGCCACCTCTCGCCTCTCCCTTCACACAGAGAGGGGTCCCCAGTGCTCAGCCACCACCAGCAGCGTGCGGTGGCCTCCAGGAGCCCGTCCTGTGGTAAGGATGTGAGGCAGACCTCTTGGACCAGACTCCGCTCCCCTCCCCCCAAAACTCAGTAAAATCATTAGCGGCCTAAAACCTCGCTCTGGCGGCTTCATCGCTGGCACTCTGGAGTTGGATTTGGTCTCCATCTGAGAGACAGGGGAGGAGCAGTAGTCCCCTGGTGACATGTGTCAGGCAGGAACATGGCACATGCTCGGAGTACCCCCAGTGTCCCGGGCTTTTGCACTTGTGCGTGAACAGCCGAATGGGCAGACCCCTCCTGCTCGGCTGCAGCAGATGGAGTGGTGAGGCAGGCTGCGTGTCTGCAGGGCTGGGCAGCAGAGCTGTGCTCTCAAGCTCCAGCTAATGAAGCTGATTTGATGAGCTGATTATTCTTGTGTATTAGTGCATCGCTGACATGGTGCTCCATGCTGTACCAGACACAGAAGGAAGGGTACAACATGGGCCCCCTACCGAGCTTTCCACCTAGGCAAATGGACCAGACGATCCAGGAAGACAGGGTTCTGGATGACGGGGAGGAGGAGACGGAGCCCCTCTTTGTAACAGAGCAATGCAGCTCTCTGAGCTGGAATGTAGCAGCATTCCTAATTTAGATACTCCGGTTGAATTTTAAGTGGAAGTGAACAAAACATTTGAAAAGCTGTCCCTGTTCTCTCAGCAGGGAGATTTCGAGAATTTTCTGAGTTTGGGGGAGAAATACTGGCACAAAAGCAGACAGTTTTCCCAGGTAGAGATGTGGTTCCTGGGAGCAAGCACAGGCTTTCTAGATGTGATGAATGTAAACAAAGAGGGGTTGGTTATCAGTAGGTGATTCATGATGGGAGGGATAATGATGAATAGGTGTTATGACAACAACTGCTCTGCAGCTGTAGCTCTCTCTTCTGCCACAAACTGCCAAAAACTCACCAGCTTTCTCCTGGGACCTTCTAATGGCAGTAAACAAGGCTTGACAGTGTCCAACACAGAAGGTACATGACTGTTGACCTCCTCATGGCAGGGGAAAATTGGCTAAACAATATTAGGTCTCTGGGTTTTTGCAGACAGCAAAACATCCCCCAGAAAACATTCTTCCTGGTTTACATAAGCCATTAATTATGTTAATAATGTTTCTACCTATGCAGTTTCTCTAATTTTAACCCAATATTCCTTCCTCAAAATGCAAAAAATTACCCTCTGGGAACACAAGGATGGCTTTTTATGTATTTTTTGTTCATTTCTACTCCAAAATGAACAAGAACAAGCCCCAGCAGATTTTTTTTCAGGCAGAGTGGCAGTTCTGCTCTTGCTGAATCATCTGTGACAATGATTAGGCAAGAACACAAGAATAAACATTTCTTGGCAGCCAGGCATCAATCTCTCCTACAAAGTACCAAACCCACCGTTTAAAAATCAGAGGCAGAGTTTGAAAAATGCTGCCCTAGGTAACTTGGTCTGTGTTTGGCACAGTCAACAAGCTGTGCTGGACTGGGGGAAGCTCAGCACAGTCCAGAGGAGGGACCAGCTATACACTCGTGATCAGGTGCTTCAACGGAGCAATCGTGTAGTCTTCATCACGGTATCTGAACACAGACAGAACAGACAGGAGAGATTTGCTAGAGAGTCCAGTGTGAGGCTGAATGCATATAGAGGTCTGCTGGAAAGCAAAACTGACATAATGGTACTGTTGCTCGTGTATTTATTGGTATTGGTATAGTATTTATGGTTTTGTATATATTTGAATATCTTTTCCAGATTCCTTTGCTTCAAGTGCCTTATTCATGTGAGTCCCATGCTTCACCCAATCCAGGAGGTTTTCTGCCTGTCAGGTCCCCATCTCTGTCATTCCTCATTACAACAGTCACCTATGAGAATAGGCAGAGAAACAAAAGGCCAGATGCACAGCTGCACAGATGAGTGAAGCACACTGCAACAAAGGAGAGCAACTCTCTTTGGACATAACTCACATGTGTGAACTTGCTTGACTGTTTGTAATCCCATTTCTTGTTTCCTGTTCTCACAGCTATGCTGAATTTAAACATATAGTTTAAAAATATGTTATATTTTCCAACCACGTCTTCTTCTTCATAAGGCCTATTTAATCTCTATGTTGAGGCATTAAGAAGAATGGGGATTCAGGGAGCAGGGATGAAGGGGAAGGAGTGAGGGTTATGGCAGAGAACTTCAAGCGGAAGTTACTGATTTCCATTCTCAGTTTTACCAGAAATTTTCCCACACAATGTTGGATATGCCACTTCACCAACATGTGCCTCAACTGGGAAATCTGTCAAATAATGAAACCTGACAGCCCACACCATGAGGTCTTGCTGGGTGTCTCAATGCATATTTGAGAGTTTATGAGATCCCACTTAGGCTAGCACCACAGAAAAGCTTTTAACTAACCAGGCTGAAAAGGAAGCGGAGGCTCTGAGGTCTGGAAACATCAGCCTGAGGATTCATTCCTGGCAAAGAATGTCAGTGCTATTGCCAAGCCTGTCCTGCTGAACTTCTTGTAAGGTGACCCTTGTTTCTACACAACAGCAAACATCCCATGAGGTGTGAAAGATGACTCCTATTTACATGCACCAGATTTCCACTGCAAACCAAAGTACTCACTAACTAAAATTTCAGAGAAGTCATGGGATAATGCAAAGAGTGAGTTCAAGGACCGAGAGCAAGGGAAAATTCCAGTTTCCTGTACTATTCTCAATCACTCCTACAGCCATTGTAGATCCAGTGGCTTTATAGCTGGACAGTTGTGTTTCTCTGAAAGGCTGAGTTTCCTACCCAGTATCTATAAGCCAGAATTTCGTTCATGGCAGAGAATCAATGGACATTTCCTTCCTACCTTGCATGCATTGGAAAGCTGAGATAAGAATGAGGTGCCCAGACAGAAGACAATATTTGCTGTCCAGGGACCCCTCTGTAGGGGGATGGGATTGGATTGGACATGCAGTCAGTCCTTATAACTCCATGGTGAAGGCCTTTCTGGCTCTCTTACTTCTAGAAGCAGAAGTCTGGATTACACAGACAGTCCTCTGGCTTAAGAGCTCTGCTGCCAGCCCTGAGCTGTTGGCCCAGCACAGGACCTGTGCAGAGGAATCACAGAGCCAGAGCACACCTCTCCTGCAGAGCCACAGTCACCACCTGCCTATGATATGATCCAGGAACTCCTGCTCCACTCAGCTCCCACTATGTATTTTGTGATTGTCCATTTTGTGAAGATTTTGATAGAAAGCTTTCTGAGCCAGCAAAGTTGGCTGTCTGCTCCATATCTGTGCTTTTGTGACAGTGACAGACCCCACTTTTCAAGCTGGACAGAAAGTGATAGATAGCTCCAGGAAATTATCTTATCTGAGGCTTATTGAACTGTCTTATGAAATTACTGCCCTCCAGTCTACCTGTCCATTGCCTTCGTGAGTTACCTAAGGTGTGTCTCAGTGAGGTGTCTCAGCCCCCTCCCAAAGCTTTGATAAGATAAAAGCAGACCTGAATGTGCAATGCTCCCCACAGTGGTTAATAAGCTGGGGATGCTGTGCCTTGTCTCCTTGTACCTTCAGCTATGTATTTCTGTATGCTGTGGACTGCTCTTCCCCTCCTTCTTCCTCTCTAGCTCCTTTTCTTTTCATCTCTTCCTTCAGGGATGAATACATAACTCCTCATTTTTTAAGGGGTTATACAACACACAGAACAGCACTCACACATGCAGTGTTTCCTGGTCCATGCTGGAGACCTCTCAGTGCTCCTATAGTCCCTTAATTCTGACCATCCAGAAGCATCAACAGCTTGTTCTGAGTCAGCTTCCCCTACCATCATGTGCATGCAAATTAAGCATTTTTTTCTGCACAGCCCATCGAGAATAACATTATTTTCTGAGCCACACTATATAGCTGTCTTCTTGGTAAAGCACAGACAGTTAAAAAAACCCAATCATGTTCACTTTTAAATGCCTACTGAAGGAATGCCTAATGGATAAATTAGGCATATCTTGGCTGTGAAGATGGCACCTTTCAGCAATATCCCATAATGAAAGCTTTGGGAGTGATGACCTGATATGGTAACATGCTAATGTGAACAGCTTCTCTCAGTTACACATTTTATGACAGGATCTGAAGAGCGACAGATTAAGAATATATTAGATATCAACTGCTTTTTGGATGAGTTTCTTAATACAATAAAATTTGAAGGCAAGTTGGTAGAGTGCTGTGTAATCTACAGATATTTGTGAAACAGTGAACAAACCTAAAAGGCTGCATCTCTTGAATGTGATTTGGTAATTTTCTAGCAGAGTTACAAAACAGAAAAGATTTGCATTTGGATCATTGTTTTGAAGACTTGTTGCTTACCTAAATCTTGAGCCAAACTGTTTCTGGCATGGAAGTTGGGTGGGAGAAAATTCTCCTGCACCCTGTTTGCACCCCCTGTGCCCTGCACTGGAGATGAGGTGTTGGTGAGAGTTGCCAAGAAAATGAGTGGCAGCATTTGGGGATAGAGAGGCAGAAACCTACGCCAGGACACCTGGGAGGTGCTCTGATCCAGCACATGCACCTCCCTGGCAGGGTGAACAAACATATCAGGAACAGACTCATGCCTTGTCTTTTCCTCGTCTTCTTCATTCCTCCAAAACCCAAGTTTTGTCTTACGTGCACAGCCAAGCCCTAGAAAAGTTTGCTCTGATACTCTAATTCTGAATGTTGGTTTTTTCTCTAGGAAAGGAGGGTAAACACAATGCAGCATGAAGGAGACTACAGCCTAAGTGGGGTAAAAGCTTGGCTAAGGAAGATTAATGCTGGAGAGCTGTCTAGGAAGGGGCCAGCATAAATCCTCAGAAAATTAAGCATATGCAAGGAGTAGCAGACAGTGACTATGGGAAAACCTGTCAGAACAAAGTAGCAGTCTTCCACTCTCTCCTACCTACAGACACAGCCAAAGGCATAAGAATGGGGTTGGGGGTTGTTCATAAATAGTCTGGCTGCTGTTTGTCAGAGGCAACAGTTGAAATGTCCGTGCACAATTGCTACTTTAGCATGTGCTAAAAATGACAATGGCGTCCAGTCGCAATGGCCCCGCTGAGAACTGTCGTTCCAAGTCACAGTCATAAAACTACTGGTGGGTGGTCTTCATCTCCGTTTGTCCTCATTATCATTTCATTGTGTTTCTGTGGCCCACTGCACCATGGCACTCCCTGCATTTTAAAGCATTTCATTGACGGGGCAGTTTGACATTCATATTTATATGTCCTTGTTGTATTGCAGTGGTTTCTTCTATTCTTGGGGTCCAAGCCTTTTGTGAAATGGTGCGAGGAAGATGTGTATTCAAATCTTGGACCAATGAATTGGGTATTGTCAGGAAATAACAGAAAGTATTGAGGGTTTAAATATCCTGGACCTTATCCTGATTCTGTGGAACCCAACAGAAAGGTTTTTCTTGCCAGGGACTGAAAGCAGGGTTGTGGAAGAGGTCAGATGGGCGGCACGTACCTGGTTTGGGGTTCAAGAGCAAACTCCCTGGGTTACAATGTTAACAGGAGGCAGTCTGCTTTCCCTTCTCCTCTGCCAGAAGTGCAGAACAAAGCTCCTATTGACTCCAAAATCAGAAAGTCCAAACCCTAATAATATCTCTTTTATTTCCTAATTCTTGTTTAATATGCAAGACAAAAGCTAAGCAAAGCCTATATGCAGTTCTGTGACTGGGCAAAGCTTGAGCTGTAAAAGCAAAACGCTTGCCAAACCTGTGAAAAACAAAAACAAGAGACAGCTTACACAGTAGAAAAGAGGAAAAGAAAACAACAAAAAAACCCAAACAAACTAGTGAAACCTTAAGATTTACTTCAATTGTTTTACTTCTGCTCTTGACTAGTGGTTCCTCTGCTTCAGGAACAGGGGCCAGAGCAGAGGATCCTGTGCCTCCCTCCCTCCCTCAGGCAGGATGGCCAGGGGCACAGCAGAGACCTGACACACGCTGGGCTGCCTTGCCCTAGCTGGAAGGCAGAGTGAAGTGGGCAGGCGTAGGAGGCACGTAGGGCTTCTGCCATTTTGCAGGGCCAAAGTGCACACGGCTGGCTTGCTGTGTGGCAAATTCCCCCATCCTGCATGCATCGGGCTGCACTACATGGCTCTCCCAACCTTCCAAGCTTTGCTGGTTCCAGGCACATAAAGGAGCAGCTGCTGCTCATGTGTGCATGCATTGTTGCCCAGTGAGGAGTTGAGGATGTTTCTTGGCAAATGGCAAGAGCCTTAGGTTTGCAGGTGAAATGCCACAGAAGGGAAATAAATAAGATAGGCCCAACTATAAATGTAAGGAGGGGTTGAAATGCTCTATAGATGACTTCAAAACACAGCAAACCATGACTTGCAAATCAAACTAAAGAAAGAATAAAATACCTGACATGGGTTTTCTGCAATTCTTTCTGAACAAAACCTTGTCCCTGTGGACAAGAAATCAAGGGGATAGACCAATCTTCTCCAGAAGTTCCTCTTCCTGGAGTATAGTTTTTATACCTGACCACTTTCTCAAACCATTAGCAAGAATGCCAGAATTATTAGAAGAGTCCTCTTAGCCCTACAGGATCATAATTTCCTTCTTTAGCTAGAGAATAGGAGCATGCAAGAAAGAAGTGTGCAGGCATCTCACGTTGCCCTTCCAACATGGCTCAGTTCTGAGCTGCAAGCTTTCAAAGCAGGATTCATCCCCTGTGCTCATTCAGCCCTTGGCCTCAGCTACTGGTGCCAAAACTGAGAGCATTGAGAGCCAAGTGGGATGACAGCTTTTGTACTGTGCTCTTTGGCCCACTAGAAACTGGACAGTGAGATGGCAATAAAGATGCTTTGCTCAACCGCTGTGCCTGGATCCACAGCAAGCCACCAGCAGCAATAACTGAATCCTCTACTTTTTTGCTTAGATAGCAAAGACCTGAGATGGGAGTGGTGGCTGTGGACACACGTCTCTGTGGAGAATCTCTGACATGCTCTAAACTCAGGGCAGGACATGCCTGCCTGACCCTCCTCTGCGAGACAGCGGTCGTGCCCAACAGAGCTTGCAATAGTAATACTATTGTTTAAATATTATTTGCCATGGTTGTAGCACTTCTGTTGGTGGATGATTGATGGACCAGCTGGAACTGCACTGAGCATAGTCATTAAGCTTTTGGTATATTTTTACTTTTGGCTGTCAATGGTTTAGACTCATGATTTTCATCCTGTGCCTTATTTATGAGCTGTTTGGGTTGACAGTCTCCTCTTTGCAACTCACTCCTCATAGTATTGAGCTGATCACCTAAACCACACAGTACCTTGTCTGTTTCCCTCTGGGTAGGTGAAACTTGTCAAAGAGAACAGTAAACAAGGAAATACCACAAACTCATAAACATTTGCGCATTTTATGTGAATAAGAACATTACAAAGAGCAACCAACTACTCCAACAATAGTCAACGCTCACTTCCTTAAGGAAATATCCAGAAGACACAGCAAGGAATGATAATTCAAATAGCATTTAAGCAAATATTCACCAGTCCTGTTTCTCAGCACTTAACCTGCTCTGTTATTTGGACCCTCTGTCTTTGGTCATGTTGAAGTCTTTCTTGGAGAAAATATTAGCTTGTATTTTTAATGCTAGTGGGTGATTTCCTTAAGAATTCTATTACTACTCATGCAGAAAAGGGGAGAGGTTCCCATTAAGGAGACTAACTGATTATTTGGTTATTATTTTAATCTGTAATGTATGCTTTTAACAGCCTAAAATAGAAATTAACTTTAGACAAGGGCAAGACCTACATGTAAAAATGAGGCCTGACATTTCAAACTTATTAAGTACTTTAATTTAAAAGGCAAGAAATTTCATCAAATGCAGGTAGCTTCCTCCCATATTTGGAACTGCACAGATGCTTAAGCCTTCCACCAGACTGGGAGCATCACTCATTTTAAAGGTGAATCTCTTCCCTTCCCCAAATAACCTGCAAAATAGAATCTGTAACAATTTTGTAGTGATTTAATTTTTTTATATTCTGCCTTGATCATTTAAGAAAGACTGCAAGAACATAAGATAGTTACAAAGGATTGTGAAAAGACGAATCTTGGAAGAGACTTCACAAGAAAGACTGCTGTAAATCATGTGCAAAGACTGTCTATAGACTGCAGGGTAACATGGAAAGGAAAGAATCCTTCTTCCTAAGTACAGAAAAGACAGGTTTAAAAATGGAAGCAAGGGACACCAGAAACACTGGTGCTTTGAATGTTGTGTTACGTTTAGCTGGATTTCGTGTAACACTATGTGTCACTGACATGACTCCTTCAGCATATATTCATAGGCATAAAATTTTGTGCACTGGCATTTTACATTGCAAATAGCAAAGAGAAAAATAGGAATACCCTTTTGAAAAAGTGTTGCTGGGTTTTTTACTTTAATTTTCTTTTGTGATTATCAATACTGGAACTTCTGCCTGTGGATCCTGTTGTAATTAGGAGAGGTTTTGCTGTGCATTGTCCCCAGTTCCTGGCTGGCTGCTCAGAGCTTGCTTAGAAGCACTCAGCAGGGAAACAGGGTCATGTTGGGAATCAGCATGGACAGCTGTGACCCAGCATTGCCCAGTATCTGGCATCATCAAGAGGGCCCTGTCGTAGGCGAGGGAAATGCTCTGTTCCCCAGGCACTGTCACCTGTATTACCGTATGCACACTCTGATAGGATGCCAACAAGCTCCCCTGCTCCCTCCAACCCTATCCCACCCACTTCTCTGGGATGCTGGTCCCTGCATATCCCCTGAGTCAGCAGAATCGCTGCTTCCCAAGAGAATCAAGCTGCCCCAAATGCACTCATCCCAAGAAGACTGAAAGCAACCATCCTGGTCTGGCTGTGCATGTGGAGATACAGGCACTGAAGTCCGGGGTCCAGGAAGGTTCCTTCCAAAATGCTAGGACTTACATCGTGTTTTGAAGGCTTAATTTGGTAATTGGGCAGACCCCCCTGGCCATCTGTGCTGAGCTGTATTTGCACTCCCTGGCTGGGCAGAGGCACTTGGCTCCCCCCTGACAACAGCCTGACACCTCCGATTAGGGAGCACAGCCTCCCCACACCCTGCTATCCCCCCATACTCTCCAGGAGAGGCAGCTCTTGCCAAGAGGGTGTTTGGGTGCCTAAATCCAGGCCAAAGGGTGGCCAGACGGGGTCACGGCAGGAGCTGATAGCAAATACAGGAGGCAGATACTTCACTTCCCTACTGCATCCTCCCAGGCTTTGGGGATCTGTGGGTCAGCAAGGCAGGAGAGCTGTGTTCACAGCCAAAGCTCCCTCGGTGTCCACCAGGTCTCTGATTTCAAGGCTTTTCTTCCAGGCCTAGGCACTGTTCTTGTACCTGGCTCCAAAACAGCATTGAACCTCAGTACCCAGAAACAGCAAGAAGTGGGGGTTTTTCTCCATACAGAGGTTTTTGGACATATGCTTGATGTAATACTGTTGTGTCTTCAAAATTATCTCTCTGGAAGGAAGGGGAAGTGAGTGTGGGAATGCCTAGATGGTCTGAAAAAACGTTCAGTGTTGTTTTGATACAAGTGGCCGCATTGCATTTCATTCTGGGAGGAATATTCATGGCTAAGCTCTAAGCCTCTGATTTATAATGGAAATACTGATAGATCCAGATCCATTTGCAGATGCTATTATAATGTTTCATCCTGGGGAGGGGAGGGGGAAGGGAGACAGCCTCCTTCCCCTTTCATTTTAAATATCGGTACATTCTGATATTGGTTTCATGAAGCATTTGGATGGGTCCTTATTCACAAACGAATAAAAATGAGTAAAGTCCTCAGAATCAAAGGTAAGCCAAAACTGGCACCCATAAGCACAAGGCAACCCAGAGAGCCCATCTGCAGCCAAACCATGCAGCAGACCCAGACACAGCTTAAAGGCTGGCACCAAGACCGCCTGCAGAATCTGCCAAGGAACCAGATGCTGTTGCTTCCCAAGCTTGGCATGAGGGTTCCTGATTGCCATCCAA
Source organism: Sturnus vulgaris (assembly GCF_052056855.1). Taxonomy (NCBI): domain Eukaryota; kingdom Metazoa; phylum Chordata; class Aves; order Passeriformes; family Sturnidae; genus Sturnus; species Sturnus vulgaris. The sequence continues at coordinate 33,464,861 of NC_142245.1, forward strand.
CAAAGAGGAAAAAGAGGAATGATATAATGTGGTGGGATAAAACACATCCCACCTCAACCTCCTTTATTGCTCATTGAAAAAAAATTGTGGAAGATACTACTGGAAATGTATCATTGTTTTCAGAAATACATACATTAGCCACAACAATGGCCTTGCCAAATGGGAAAAGTAGGAGCTATTTAAATGTATGTGCCGTTTAAAAAAAAAAATTAAATCTTCATATGCTGTTTTGGGTATGGATGTCTTTGTGTCTTTTGTTAACTGTTACAGTGATAACCACTAAAATGAATACAAGTGTGGCAAAAAGCTTCCAGTTTTTTACGGTAATATTCCAAAATCCCCTGTGTCGGCACAGCTGTCTAGATCAGATGGACCACAATGATGGCTACTGAATGTAAAGAAGCCAGGTTTGTAAAATGAGGTGCAGGGAAATAATAAAGGGAACTGTAAATAAAGATATGTGATGAGAAAGACATTATGAAAGAAAAGATATATTGAGGCATTATACTGATAAGGGCTCTGCTTTTTCTTTTGTTGCACAAGTCTGTTGATGTAACTTGATTTCATTGGCACCGCACCTGAGGAAAGCTGGAGTAGATTTGGCCCAGGCAATATAAAAAGAAGTCATGAGTTGTGTGGCTGTGTACCAGGGGATATATTATCCCGTGAGGGCACCATCAAAAATTCCAGTGGAGAGGAGGAAACAAAATAAATATAAAAATATATATATAAAGTAATATGCTGCAGGTAGACAAAGAAATGGGAAGCAGTAAAAAAGTGATATAAGAGAAGAAATAACAAAATACTCGTAGTTACCTGAACAATAACAGCTGCTATCATTACTCTTATCATCATCATCAAATCATATTTTGGAAAATAGCAGGTGCTTCCACAAATGATGTTTCAGAGCAGCTCAAACATATTTACAAATTTAAGTTATTTTTACCAGAGACTTTCAGCTGAAAGAAGTGCATCAGAACATGGTAGACAAACTAGTCCCATAATTTTCATTGTTAGCTGGTTTAGCGTAGTCAAAAGATTCAGGCACCTGTTTAAAAAAAAGGGGAGGCTTCCTATAAAATCAAGGACAAGGGATCCCCTTTCATTCAATAGCACAGTGGTTAGAGCTGTCACTGAGGACAAGGAGACTCAGTTTCAATGAAACCTGTGAGGTTTCACATTTCCCACATCAGGGTGTTGTCTGAACAGGGCTGTGATGTGGCTTCACATCTTTTCTGGGCACGGGAAAATATTGGATATTAAACATGAGTCCTCCACATTAACAAAACTGTTCTGGCTGCTGTGATACTGGCTCGCTTCTCTCCCATTCTGTCTTCCCATCTTTTATATCCCTTACTTTTCATTAATATTTTTAATTGAAATCCTTTTATTGTAATTGTTTAGGAAGATGTGTCATTTTCTTTACTTCATTCATATTACTTTTATATTTTCTTTTTTAATTGTTGTCTGTTTTGGTTCAGTCTAACAAATTCCAATTCTTTATCAAATCAAATTATTCATACTTTCAAAAAACACATTCAATAAAAACATTCAATAGATGCACAATCCTTCTGACAACATTTTGAACAGGTTAAGTTAAAAACACTTGGTGAAATATGAGGTATGGAAATATGATTATTATAAAGAAAGAATTTAAGATAGTGAGAAATATATTGTAAAGTGTTACATACTAAAGGATATAAGGTTATTCTTGGTGCATCTAAGTTCCAAATACTTATTTATATTTACAGAGCATTATATGTGATAAATTTATTGTACGTGTAGAATCCCAGCTGTTACAAATTTCACTGCCATCCATGTTTATACACTGGGAACTGAAGAAATGTGCTACCATGACAAGATGCATCTCAAATTGTTTCTCTCACCTTTGCACACCACTGGGAGATGTTTCCTTTTCTGGAGTGAGATATTTAAGACAGTAATAAGGAAGGCTTTGGTCTGAAAGGCTGCTACGTGTTTTTATGCCTACGTGTGTGGCCTAAAAAGTCTTAAGATACATTTCCTTCATGATAACTCTCTTACTAGAGGACAGCATTGCCTACTGAAGCAGTATCATAACCATGGTATAATATTATAGAATTAATTACAGCATTACAGAAAACACAGGCACTAATGAGTACTGAAGACTGTAAGCAGCATTGCCCGAGATTTTCTATTCTAAAATCTTCCTTTGTTGTATTCTGACTTGGCTGAACAGTCACCATTTGAGGTAAAGTTTTCCATGATGCTTGGCTGTCTCAGGCTGATAATTACAGTTCTTGTTTTGCTAAGTTGCACCAAAAAAAAAAAAAAAAAAAAAAAAAAAAAAAAAAAAAAAAAAATTAAAAAAAAAAAAGCGAGCTCCTTCCTTAAACAGGGCCCTGTTCTCCTGTGAAATGAGTTCTTACATTAATTGACTGGCTTACAATTTCTTTGATGGAAGAAACAGGAAAAAAATGTCAGTTCTCTGAGATTTGATACCAACATGGTGTATCAGCAGAATGCCACGAGTTCTGACCATGTTACAGCTTTGAAGCAGTCAGGCTGGTCTTGTCCCGCACCGACACCCTGGGGCAGACCTCACCCTGTGTGCCTACCTGCCATTCCCTCACCTCTGCTGTCCCTGCAACACCTGCCCTTCCCAGTTTGGAGGGTGGGACTCCTCCCCAGGCTTCAGCACTACACTGAAACCATAGGAAATGCTCTTTCTTGGGGTGCTGCGGCTGCACGGTCAGACGTGGCCTTCAGGACGAGATCCCCTGTGCCCCGAGCACGGCACGGCCTGTGGTGCCCAGCGGCTCTGAACACCCTGCCCGACTCCCGCAGAAGCTGCAGGGGCGTCGTGCAGGCTGTGGAGCCGCTCCCCAGCCCTGCCGGCGACAGTCTGCTGCTTGGGCACGGCGAGTGTGCCGGGTGCCGGCGCTGGTCCCTCCGCCGAGGCCTTCTTGGCCACGGGGGTGTCTCCAGCCGGTGCAGCACCTGGAGAGCTGGCGGCCGGCGGCAGCAGCTGCGGCAGAGCGGGGCTGGCGAGCCAGCAGGCCGGGCAGCGAGCGGCGGGGGGCACCCGAGGGGCCCCGGCCCCGCGAGCAGAGGGGAGAGCAGGCTCCGAGTTATTAACAGCTTCCCTGGAAGCCGAGCCGGGGCCGCGGCCAGGGCAGGCAGCCAGCCCAGCATCCCGGGAGGCTTCCTCGGCTGTCTTCGCCCACCTCTTTTGCTCCATCCAGTGGTGACGAGCCATCTTGGAGCCTCCAAGCTTCGAGAGTGAAGCCGAGGGGCACGGGGTGCCTCAGCCGCCCTGCCTGAGTTTCCTGCCTGAGTTTCCTGCAGCTCCCAGAGTAGGTGCCCCAGCTCCTTGCTCCCTGGGCAGCGGAGTTGTGCAGTCCCGCGAAGAGCGGCAGGCTTGGGGCTCCAGCACCTCCCTGACTACAGGGCGACATCGCTGCCTCACAGCCCTGCCTTTCGTCTGCCCAGCTGCCTGACCGAGCTCTCCATGGGCTGGGGTGCTGATTTCTGTGTCGCTTCTGGGGTGAGGCAGAACAGCAGGAGCCGAGGGCAGGAGGGGCCCCTTCCCCTCAGTCTGAGCCCTGTGGGGAGTGTTGGCTGCTGGAGCGATCCTAGGCCGCAGGTTTGCAGCTGTGTCCAAGGTGACAGCAGCCTGCAGGGCCCCTCTACTGCAGCCAGAGCAGCTTGTCAGGTGTTTAAGGTGCTCATCACTAAGGGCAGCATTTGGCCTCCCGTCATCTGTTTGGAATTTTCTCTTTCTTCTTCTTTTCTCTCTCTGTCTCTTTCTTTTTTTTTTTTTTTTTTTGGTGTGACATTCATGTCTATTTTGTCAACCAGTAAACCTGTATTCTCACAATAATCTCCATGTTGCCTAAAAGAAATGTGTGTTGTCTGAGAGCAAGGAACCCAGCAGTGAAGAGTAAGAACCTTCATCATCCCCCCTCCCCATTCTGTCCTCTCTTACCCAGGGGCGTTTTGATGCCACAGGATAAAAATAAATAAAAGCAAGTACTTCCACTTCCTCGGAGCAGAGCTGATATGGCAGTAGCTCACTGGATGAGAGCAGCTCAGACCTGAAACGCTTTCTTCTCTGTTGGGATCACAGCTTGAGCGTAGGCTTGTTGTGTCGGAATGGGCCTACTGTACCCAAACATCTGAGCTTTCTCCAGCTCCTAGAGGAACATTTTATACTCATTATACATGCAGCAGAATTTCAAAATATGTCCCTGGGACCAGAATGCAGGAGGAGGACAGTAAAGGTTAGGAGGTAGTAGGGGAACAGCAAAAGGAGTGAGTAATCCGGAGTTGCCTGATAACCCTTTGAGACTTAGCCAGAATTAACTGTATCGAGATGTTGTGAAAAGGGGAGATGTGTTACTTGACATATTGCTAACAAAGAGAGGTTTTTATTGCTTAAGGTACCTTCTAGAAGTAAAAAGCAAAGGATCAGCTCCACATCCCAGGTTTCAAAATGTTATGATCTAAGCACAGGATTCATCACTGCCACCACTAAGAGATCATACATCCTGGAGTGTCATGAGCCATCCATGATTTGTGTCATTGCAGAGGATGATAAATCACTGCTAAAGACATAACAAGCAGCATCATCGCTGCAACACAATAGATCATGATGCATCAAGATCTTTGCTAGAATATTATTTACAGTTAGCAGGGGCTTGGAATGGCAAAGCAGAAGCTGATATTAATCTTCCCTGCATTGTGCCTTTGTGCACATTAAGGGCCCTCCCTGCCCTGGGAAAAATGGGATCTGTAACACTGATGCAATAGCCACTGATTACATACAATGGGGCTGAGAGGAGTTTTATATATAATTGTGTGTATATATATATATTTATGGAGAAAAGGAGCGACAGTAAGAGCAAGTGAAGTCACATTCTTCAAAGCTTATGCTCTTCAGAACCCATCTGTAAATGCAGACATGTTAAGGTTTCTGTTCCTTGCAGTAACCTTAGGGAGAGAATTTAGTCATAAAGCTTGAGCAGACAAGCGACTTACTTGTTTTCAAAAAAGCTCCAAAGGTCTGGAAAAGTCTTAGGAGTTCTTCCAGCTCTCACCCTATTCAGCACATGCAAAGACTTAAACAAATTAAGCTTTACTCCCTAGACTACTTTGGGATTCACTTTAAGGGAGGTGTTAAAACACTGCTGGCATAATTAATGTTTGAGGAGTTTGCCTTAAAAATATAATTATGCAAAAATCCCTTCGCCCCCCCCCCCCCCCCCCCCCAAACCCAAAAAACCCCAAACCCAGACAATTCAAACTTCTGGAAACTACTACCAGCTATTTTTATAGGAGACTCTGGAAACAGACTCTCACTCTGTCAATCCAGTCAAGTGTTTCTTAGGCACTGGGGACTGTGAGTTATTCCTCTTTCTTATGCAGGACATTGCTGATTTAGGTCACATCAACAGGACTAACAGTTCCATTTAAAGAAATGCTGAGATGGATAGAAAGTTGTGCTTTTTAAAAAAAAAATACTTCCTGCTGGAAGGAAATCTGCATTTCCAAGCTGTTGATGACCTTTTTGACAACAAAAAAAATCCACAGTGCTTTATGAGAGTCTGCCCAACTCCAGCCTTACCCTGTCAGTGGAGGAATATTATCCCTTTTCTGCCATCCTAAAGACAAAAGACACAAGTAAAGTGCCTTTCAGTTTTATACCAGTTACTCATCCTGTATTTGCTTCATGATGTGAAGCTGAACCCTCCCACAGACTTTAATTGAGTTAAATCATTGCCAGAACCTTTTAGGCTCCCTCTTGCACACCCTTCAATGTATGCATCTCTGATGAGGCATGTGAGCAGAGACGTGCTCCCAGGACGTCTGGGCAGCAAGCCACCTACCTGTGGGCTCTAAATATTTCCATGAACTATATTTCACTTGAACATTTCTTTCCTGTTTAGACAATCATCAAAGTTGGGGAGGGGAATAGGGAGGAGCCATGAACAATTTACTGGAATATATACAGGCATTCCCCAGATTTCCCATCCTCCTCCTTAATTGGATATTATCCCTCATTAATGACTCTATGAGAGCCTGTAGAGTACTAATTGTCTGCAGTTCCTCTCTCTGTCCCTCCCCTCTCTCCTCACAGAGATTAGTCTTTTGTTCAAGTTCATGAAGTTTAATTTCTGTTCCTCTCATTGAGATGGGCAGCACATCCAACCTTTGTTCCGCCAGAGCCCTCAGAACCTGGTGTCACCTCCCTGGGATGTTGTCTTAGGATAAGGGGAAAACCCAAAACCTCCTCCTGCTTCTTTATGAGTCACCAAAGCCCAGCTGTGCCAATGCCCTCACTGCAGTCTGGCACAGCTGTGACCTGTTGCCACCTTCTGCACCCACCATGTCCTGTTTCGCATCTTGGACCGGTCAAAACCAAGAGGCAGAGTCAGAAGTTACCTAAGCCTTTCAAAAAAAAATCAAAGGCTGGGTGAACATTTGCAGCATGTCACCTCCATTTATCTTTTGAGGGGCTTGTGTTCTTTCAAAGTGAAACAGCTAATCCCAGAAGAACAAACAAACAAACAAACAAAACTTAATTTAAGTGCCTATTAATCAAGGACTGATGTGAAAAACAAATGGTTTTGAATGGCTGAGATGCTTCGTTTTGCATTAATGGCTGCCTTGGTAAGATTTTGGCTGGTTCTTGGCATTTTTCTGACTGGTATCTTGCTAGGATATTTTAGGCCCATATATTTAAAGGATGAAACCCAGTAAGCTTTCCCCTGGCACTAACAAATCCCCTGACATGATTTTTGGTGTGATAGCCTGTTTTGACTTACAGTCTACTTGGTCAGGGCCAGGGAGCGTTCCTGCCATTGTCCCCCTCGTTGCTCTGGAGATGCTGGTCCCTCAGGCTCGTCCTTGTTAGTGTACAACGCTGCCGGGAGCCATCGGGCTGTGACCCCAGAGCCTGGCAGAGCCCCGCCAGGTCCGGCCATTCCCGCAGCCCTGTCCCAGCATTGCAGGCACTCGGGGAAATGGGTGTCCTTTCTCTTAGACCTTATCTGGGATTTCTGCCATGCCTGTGAAGCACAGCCCTCCTGTCCCAGTTGCTTTTGTGACAGGAATACTGAAGCCAAAGCCTGAGCTGTGTGGGAAAGTAGGGGCACTTTTGCTGGTGTTTTCAGCAGAGTTAAAGTGGTACTATCTGCTTTCTGCTATCCTGGGCACCTGCTAGCAGGAATCACAGGTACACTGCCCGTGCTTACTTTTTCCCTTCTCCTGTAACTTTCCTGCTGCTACAGCCACAGGCTGACTTGCTGCTGCCTGCAGCCAGAACGGAGTGATGCAGACCTTGGCAATATGCAGGGAACATGACTCTGTCTTTTAACCACTGCTACACAGGGAAGCCTCCCTTTCCAACAAGCATCATATGACTTGAAGGCAATTCTTCAGGAAGACCTTCTATAACAGGAAATCACAACTTGAAAAAAGAGCAAACCTTTTTAAAAAACCAAAACCACAGAATTGTTTGCTGCCTTTCTGCTTGCAAAATCAAACAGGTAAAGGTGATGGTAAGCTATTTGTCCCAGGAGCTACAGGCTCTCCAGCCACTAAGTCAGCCTGAAGTGGTTCAGTGTCCAGGTCATCCCAGGACACTGACAAGGTGATGGCAAATGATTTGGCTCCCATCCAGAGGCTTCATGTTTCAGGCTAGTCTGTCTGTCAGGGAGGTCCTGCCAGTGCCTCGTGGCTATCCATCCGTTCCACCTCAGCCAAGGTCAGCCCTGCCCCGGCTGCAGGCACACCTGCCACTTGGTCCCTGGTTTCCAGCCCCAGCATGGCTCCTGCCCCAGCTGCCAGGTCTGTGCTCCATGCCTAGTACTGAACAGGTCTCGTGAGTCTTCCCCCTTGCCTTCCAGTCCCTGGCCACCTGGTAACACCACAACCAGAGCACTTGCAGCTGCTTGGGCTTCATCTCATGCTTCCTGGGATCAGTCTGCTCCCCAAATTCTCATTCTTAGGACAGCGACATCTGGGCTGACCATTCTGCTTTTATCTGATTCAGATATGGGGAGAGCTTATTTTTCTGAAGCTGACAGACGGAGAGGCAGACCTTCCTTCAATGTGTGAGCACATTGGTACTGCCTCAGTTCCAGAGGTTCAGGACACCTGGAGCAGGAACATTAGTGTTCCTCACTCTCATCCTGAGAAATATAGGACAACAGAGACTACACGGTGGTTAGAAACTCTGCTATAAGGTCTGACCCATTTTTGTCCTCCGAAAGCAATCTAACATCTGCTCTCAGTATTTCTGTGTGCCATTTCAGAAATATCTTTGGAAGAGCACTGCTAATTCATGCCCTGCCTACTTTCAAATCGTATTATTTCAGACTGTAGTTTATATATGCTTGGGGATGGATCTTTATATAAAGTAAAACTTCCACTGAATATTATCTTGGGCATACAATTCAGTGGCAAAATGGACTTGCACCTGGCACTTAAATCTCAGCTCGGTCCATCTGTCCTGCAGATCCTGCTGCAGCTAAGTGGGAAAAAAATCTTTGTTGTTCTGTGCTGAGGCAGTTTTTTGGGGGCTCTTTGAGGTGGTGAGGAGAAAGGGCTTGGAAAAATGTCTCCCACTGCTCCTCAACCAGTACAAGCCAGACCCATGAGCTTGGTGGGGCAGGGGAAGGAGAAGCAATGGAGATGCCAAACGTTGCTTCAGTGTTGAGACCTGGAACTGATGAACAGAAATCCCTGTGGTTAGTCACCAAGGGAGCCTCCTCAGCAGTGCACAGTCGAGAGGCAGAGGGGTTTGACTCCATGTATCAGAGGCTTTCATGCCCTGGAAGAAGACAAAAAAATCCTTGTAGATCCCCTGTACCAACATGAGGTCTGGGAAGCCTGGTGGCTCTCAGAGGCCACTGTTAAAACTCTTCTCTTGTTTCTGACTGAGAAGTTTTTATTCTTCAGATATTATCTGCCAATAAATATTCCTCTAATTGGAGAGCCATAAAAAATGCTGGCTCCGCTTATTTTAGAGTCCATCTTTGACCTTTACCACTGTGAAATACTTCTACTGATATTCCACCAGAGGCCATAAAACATCTGGCCTGACTGTGCACCAAATAGCTGGAATTTTCTAGCCATTTCAGTAGGTGGCATTGACCCCAAACAACAATTTATCTGCACCATTTATGAGTCCCCTGGAAGCCGTGGGGCCTGAGATGCTGGGGGAAGCTTGATCCATTTGCTTGAGCAAACCCAGTCCACACCTGGGAGAATGGAGAAACCTGATTTTGAAGGAAGAATTACAGTCTTACATAGCATAATGCAGCAACCTTCATGGCAGAGCAGTGAGATTGAAGGATGTCTGCCCTTGCACACACCCTTCCTGCACCCAGCATCACTGCTGAGAGGCAAAGCAATGGGAAAAGTCAGGAGAGATGTAGATGGCCAGGCAGGGTGACAGCAGTTCCCCCTCAGAGGCTGGGTTTCCCTGCCACTGTGGCTGTGCCCCTGCCCCTCCCAACCCCCCAGGGGCCCCGAGCAGTAGGGAAGGGAGCCAGGTGCAGGGGTTATTTATTAGGACAAACAAAAGCAGTGACTTTCAGCAGGCCTGGGAGCAGCAGCGAGGAGAAGACACCTGCATGTCAGCAGGTGGGCTCAGCTGCTGCAGTGCTGCACTTCCTGCAGCTGCAAAAGGCACATCACTGCCTTGGCTCAGGGTACTCCCAAAATATGCAACCAGCAGATGGTGTCTTGCCCCACACCCTTGTTTTCTGACTCTGTCCTTTCCCCTGTGTCCTCTCCATTGACCATGAAGCTGCTGACTGGTGAGGCTGGAGCGGACTGGACATCATTTTGATGTAATTTTCTTGGAGAGCAAACAGCACTTGACCTTGTTTCTGTCTTGGTGGGCTGCCAGGAAGGTCAGCTGCCCAGCAACATTTTTGGTGGTGGCAACCATAGCAGTGAGGCATCGCAATATCTTCAAACTCACATCTAATTCCCTGTGTGTTCTGCTACAGATGAATAGACAAAAGACCTCCTGGGCAGAGAGGGGGGCCCTGCTCCACCAGAGTTTGGATTTTTCACTGTCAGCCAAGCAGAGGATCCAAACTCCAACAATGAGCTCCCTGCTCCAGACGAAAAACATTTATAACCTCTCCAAGCCAGGCTCTGGCAGGGCAATACAAACTGTGAGCTCCACAAGCTAATGACCTTGAAAGTATCCATTTATCTTGGCCTTTCCCCCCAGCTTGAGATGCCACAGAAAATCTGAGGCTTGCTTTCTTTTTTTCTTTATTTTTTTTCTTTTCCTTTTTGAGCAAGAGGGATGAATATTCAGGGAATGCAGGCAACATGGAAATTGTTCAGTTTCACCTCTCTGGCTGGAGCTCAGCACTGAGACCCCAGTGGAAAGCAAGACTGAGAGGCAATTGGCCTTGGTATTCTAGGAGGGAAAAGGAACATCACTGCTTTACCTCCATTACCTGATTGCTTTGCACCGACTCTTTCTTCATTAATTTTCATCAATAAACAATATTTGCAGCCAACAAAACCCAATCCTTTGAGCCCATTATTCTTATTCACTAAAGGCATCTCATAACTTGGTGTGATGTGACAGCCTGAACTGCATTAAAATCCAGACAACAGGTTAGAAACATCCCTGGAACAAATGGAGCTGGTGCACTGTAAATGTTATTTCCTCAGGGAGAGCAGTGACTCCCTGGAGTGTTTTACTTTTCAAAGTCGGTGTCTGTTTTCTATGCATTGCCACTGTACAGAAGCCATTGCTTGCCACAGCAGGGTGCTCCTTTTTTAATGGGATATACAACTTGGGTGTAAAATAATCCCACATCATTTCCTTTGGTGTTCAGTTCAGACGGCTTAAAGTGAAAAGAGAAGTCACGCAAAGCAGCTGACAACGGGCACAGGCAGAAGCTGCTACTAGGAAACATCCTTCTACTTACAGGGGAAAAAAAAAATTTTGCCAAGATGTTTTCTGATTGCTGAATGTTTCAGTCCTCTTACAGATGTGGTGGGATCCAACCACTTTATTTGCAGATATCCTGCAGCAGATCTGGCTGCTGCTCTGCAGCACCTGTGGGCCGGGGCCTGCCTCTCACCTTTGTTCTCAGCCAGCAGAGCTGTCTGCTGGGACGAGCATTTGGGCTCCAGAGAGAATTTGCTGGCTGCTGCCTTTGAAGCAAGCACCAGCTCGTGTTTCCATTTTAGGCACACATGTAATGTACATCTTTGCTTACTGGGCACACTGCAATGCAATCCAGCCTCAGGAATTCTTGGCTTCCCTCTGGATTTTGATGACTTTATAAAAGGTGGTATTGCACTGAAGGGGTCTATGGTAGTCATCTCCTGACTCACTGCCAGTAGGATGGAGACTCATGATGACTTAAAGAATAGAAGTTTTATTCCAGGAGACACACATCCAGAGCTGCTTGCCCAGTGCCATCACTGGACATGTGGGTGGAGGACCAGACATACCAAGGACACAAGACTGAGTGTGACCCTGCATTGCAGGTGAAGGCTTCCTATGGCTCCATGGGCCAAATATGTAGTTTTTGACAGGCCAGGGAAGTTGAGCCAACTCCTTGTACTTCCTCTGTCCCACCTCAAATGCCTGGCTCTCCAGGTGCTGAGCAAACACCCCAGATCAATGGATAAGGCTCAGTTCAGCCAGATGCTTCAGCATCAGCTTTAAGCAAACAATTAAAAGTTTGACAGTATTTAGGGAAGTACTTCAGGGGATTGGCACAACCAGATCATCATATTTAGCTTTAATACAGCTATCAGAGTCAGACTGCTTTAGAAGTACCTTTATGGTACGCCAGTTTAACTATTTCTTTAAAAATAAAAATCCCATCACAGTAAAAGAAATGCCAAAGCCTTTTGGAAGCTGCTTAACACAGTGAATAAGAAATCAAGAGTTGATTTACATAACAGAGATATACATACGTATGTATACGTGAGTGTACATTTGCATGAAAAGCATTTGCAGAGAATTCTAAAAATAGAAGACATTTCAGAGGTTTGTAGGCAAGTGAATCTTTTATGTTTTATTACTTCCCTCCAATTAATAGTTTAAATTAAAACCCAGTCTTCCTGTCTTCTACAGTCTGCAAGCCAGCGAACCACAGACTTTCCTACAAACACCTCCTTCTAATTCCTCCACTGAAGGAGCAACCAGGAACTCCCACTGCTACCAAAATGAAGGTCAGTAAAGGAGAGATGCCTTTGTCTCTAGTCTTGCAGTTCTCCTAAAATGAAATTCACCCCTTAATTTGCAGGGCAATTTTCCTCCAAGGAAGGCAGGAAAATGATAATAGTTCCCTGTGAAACACTCACTATTTTAAGATGAAAATGTTTGGAGCTTTGAGGTATCCAAGCAGAAATGGGAGGAGGTTGGAAACCAGCTCTTGTGAACTGTGTGCTCCAAATATTTAAAACGATGCTTAACCTCAAGTTTAGGTGTACCCTTACTGACTCAGGTGGAGTGGCTCTCCTGCTTCACGCTAAGCGTATGTTTAACTGCTCCTCTGGGTCAGGGCCCCAATTAGCACACCAAAATCTAATTTTATTCTCAGTTACAGCTGCCTAGAACTATATTAAGCAAACCACTTTATACCAGTAAAAAAAAAATAGATTAAGCTTTGGCTCAGGGTAGAAAGGGAGAGCACAACACAGAAAACGATATCTTGTTGGATGTAACTGCCTCTGCTATGTCCATACCCTGATTGCTCTTTGTCCTCTTAAAACATCTCTGCTCCAACCTTGTCTCTCTCAGACCAGTCTAATTTCTTCTGCAAAACAGCCTCTCAGTAGAAGGTGTTTGCAAGCAAGTAAGAAAACACCATGACCACGGATCCCCCAATTCCTAAAGCAAAGCCTGTTAGTCAAAGTCTACAGAAATCCATTGGTAAAATGCACATCCTGCGGTTGTGTCCATGAGTAACCAATTAGTGTCACTGTAATCTCTGTTTCTTCATCCTTCCCTTCTCCATCAAGCTCTTTAGATCTTGATCCCAATGCTTCAGACACCAGGTCATGTTACTCAGAAGTAAAGCCCATTGACTTCAGTTTAGCTTAAGTGTGTTCTTACAGCCCCTGTTTAGCAAAGCACCCCTTTTCGATGAGCTGCACTAAATTATCCAGAATTACACTAAATTATCCACTTACAGATAAATACATGCTTTGGTGTTTTCCTGAACAAAATGAACTTAAACATGAAATCAAGATTATGTCTGAGAATCTTCCCACCCAAGGTGAAACCTCTTTGGAAGATCAGCCCTTAAATTTTGTATACTCCAGTACAGGCAGCTGCCTTCTGCATGCCAGCTTCAAAGCATCTCACACACTGTTGGATCTGCAAACAGCAGCCAATGCTAAAATATTTAGTTTGTCTGTCATTTGCACCTGTAAAAATCAGGGGTAAATCCAGGAGAGATTATTAACAGGAAGTGAGATGCTGGCCAGTTCAGTGCTCCCAGCTTTCCTGCTTACTGGGAGCTGCAGCAAGACTGGGAGATCCCCTCAGCACCACAAGGCCACAAGGTTTGGCCAAGGGCCCCAGAAGGCTCAGGGCTGGCTTTGGCCAAGCATCCAGGAGCTCATATGTGTGATGCAGTGTCAAACAGGTCCCAGTAACTCCCACTGTGGCTGAGAGGTGATGAATGCCCAAGTTAAAGCTGACATGGTTTACTCCAATCTGTAGCAGAAGCCACTCTGATTTTTAAAAATATAATTTTGTCTTCATACAAGGAAGGTAGGAAAAAGCAGCACGAACAGAGGCACACTTTAAGATGAACAAAGCAGAGTTCTTGTTTGAAGCACTGGCAGGAGCCCAGCGTCTCTCAGGGCCAGGCACTGGGGTCAGTCCTGTCTGGCTGTCCCTGCCAGGGAAGGACAAGGAGCTTTGAATTTTATTAAATATGCTTTTTTTTTTTCTCCTAATGGCTTACCTTTTCTTTTTATTTTTTTGCAATTGGCATTTGTGGTTGTGCTATGCAATATAAGCCAGAGGGTTTGTAGAATTACTGGTAGGACAGCGTTGATGTGGCAAGCCAAAAGTTTGAAGAAAAATTCATGCATGCAGGCTCCTAAATATGGATCTACATGGTTATTTTCAGCCAGAGTCTTGCACATCCATAGTTCTGGGTTAGAAAACATAAGCCCCAGGTGAAGTGCATTTGAAGGATCTCTGCCATCTGATGTGAATGAAGACCCCTGTCACAAAGTCATCTGTATGACCTACTTGCTTCTCGCCGCTAAGGAATTGTCCAGGACTCATGTAACAACTTCAAACTCAGGCACATTCCTCGAGCTGTGTGAGGAAGCTTGCACATTGCCTGACCACATTATATCTGCCTCTAGGCAGTGTTATCACTCCTTCCCTTCCATATGCTTAAGCAGAATTTTTACAAAAATAAATGAAATACATATGTACATTATGCAAAGAGTGTTCTTGAGCCGTGCTATATTTGGTTTTGCATGATACGTATCCAGCGTGTAGACCATTGGCACTCGTTTTTTAACTGTTAGAGATAAGCAGAGTCACAGTAAGCTATAAAAGAGTGTAAAATATGCAGGGCCTGATTCTCCGGCTCGCGGAGGCCCCTTTACATCACGCTGGCACTGCACTGGAGTCTAAAAGCAAATGCACATGTGACTGGAATCCACTTTCAGGCCCTTTTATACTGCCAAAAGAGCTTAAAGTTGCCTGAATTCAAATGAGACTCAGATGCTTGTAGTACAAGCTGGTAGCCATCATTAAAATCTTCATTAATGCTGCTGCCTCTCTGCCCCCCAGCAGTGGGGTGAGCAGCAGCAGTTGACCCTGGGCACGAGGCGGTGCTGGAATATTGGGGAACACTGTCCCTGTCACTGTCCCTGGGGAATGGGGGTGCTCCTGTGACCAGACACGGTGAGATGGATGCAGTGGGTGCCACCACAGGCAGGGAGATGCAGGGACAGATGAACAGGGTGTGTGTGGGCAGCTGAACAGGAAGGAATATGTGGGGCTGAGCACCCCATTTTTCCCAGATGGCTCCGTGTCCAAACTGGGATCCATATTGCCTGAGTCTCCCTTTTCATGGCTGGTTTTTCTCCCTACAAAGAGCTGACACAGAACAAGCTGTAAGTACAAGTGCAGGTACACCCGCCCTTAGTTTTAATCATTCAGCGCCAGCCAAAGTGGGAGGGACAGGAAGGCTCTGCCACCTTCCCGCTCTCCCTATGGCAGCCGCCTCCACCTCGGCCCAGGTTGGATCCAGCCTCCCACCGTGCAGGCTCTGGCTCCGAGCGCCTCGCCCCAGGGCCCAGACACAGCCGCTTCTGCATCCAGGAGGGAAACCAGAGCTGCTGGCTCGTGACTGGCGCACTGATCACCAGTTCATGACTCCCTCCTGTGAAAAAAAAAAAAAGTTGGTTTGCATTTAAAGTATTGGGGGAAAGGATTTTTTTTCTTTTTTTTTTTTTTTCTTTTCCAATCCCCAAAGTCACATGGCCAGACTATTTTAAACATTCCTGGCTATTCCCCCATGCACCAGCTCCCTTGGCTGGCACTGGGGTATTCTCGAAGCTCGGGTAGGAGAGTAAACTCTGCATGTATAATTTATCCATTGTAAAGGATGCAAAATCTACTGGGAACAGGAGGGGATAAGAAAGAGCGAAGACACTTGTGGATGCCAAGAATTCCAAGTGCCAGACCTTGCTAGCGCTCTTCCAAAATGGAGGGTCCTACACGGCTCCCGTTTAGCTAGAGCTGAGCCTAGCCTTGCCTGCTGTGTTGAGATTTGGCAGGCTGCAGCTCGCCATTGTTGTGAGCTCTCATCCAGGCGGCCGTGCCAAGCCTTCCCTCCGGCTGCAGCCCTTCCAGCGCGCGCTAATCCCCTTGTATCTGCCTCTCCCAGATCCAGCAGGGACACCCTTCAGAGCTGTGGAGGGAGAGGGGAGAGTCCTCTCTGCAGAGAACCTTTTCCCAGCAAGCTTCATGAAGAAGCCCTATTTGTTAACCCTAACAAATTGCCACTACCAGCACAGCAGAGATATTACAAATAAGCAGGAAATCCGCTCTCTCCTGGCTCCAGAGCTGGGCACCTCAGTGCTCACTCTCTTACCAGGGAAAGCAAGGATGGCACGGTAAAGCCTAACTTCTCATGCTATCTTTAGTTTGTAGTTTCTCCCCTAATAGCCTGACTACATGGTGAGAGCTCATAGGAAACACAGGTCATTCCCTGTGCCCAGCCATCCCCTGGACAGTGTCAAAGTGGATGCAGCCAGTGAGAGGTGTTCATCCCAGCATTCCCAACAACAGCAGGTTAGAAGCTCTGCACTACCAGGCAGCCCCACATCATTTGGGCCCCTCTTCCCTTCATCCCTGCACCTGGCTCAAGCACAAGAGGCAGCTGCCCTTTCCCTTTGGCAGAAGCAGTCAAGGCCATGAAAGTTCTCATTCAGGGCACGAGCGAGGGAGGCCACAGCCCCCAGGCACCCACAGAGGGATCACCCTGCAGCCCCCATCCACAGCTGAGGCCAGCCCTCCCTGGGGCTCAGCCTTGGAGCCACGGGGGCTCCAGTGCCATGGTTATGCAATTGTTGTAATTGTGTAGGTTTTCATTTTTAACCCCATTCAACACTGGCGTTGAACTCAATTTTGCAAAGTGTGAATTTTGCAAATGCAGTAACTAAGTTCTGGATGCTGTCCCCGCACCCTGGCTGCCATCCCAAAGAAATTCCTCAGGGAAGGGATAAAACAACAACCCCCCACTGCATCCCAAACTCATTCAGGAGCAAAACGGGGTCCAAGACACTTGGCCCTCCTGCCAAGCCCTCTGCTTATTCCTGCAGAGTGGTCTGAGCCTCGTGCATTGTGCAAGCCACAACAGGGTCTTATCTATGGAGTGGGAAAGCACGGGATTTTCTGGCACTCCAACAGAGGGAGGCAAAGGTCCTGCCATGGGTGCCACAGTGCTGTGGTAGCTCCAACCCTGCATGGAGACAACCCACATCTGGGCTACATCACAGCAGCCTCAGGAGCTGGTAAAGAGCCCCCACAGAAGTGAACCCTCTGCACCATCGAAGCCCTTGACCCTGAGCAGGATGGAAACAGCCCATGTGAGTGGTTTTCAGAGAAAAGGGCTCCTTGTGCAAAAGAGGTATTATCTCAGAGCGGGCTGTGCCCACCTGCATCCATAGATGTTTGAAATTTTAAGACCAGAGTGCTGCTGGTCTGACCACAGGGGTTGGAGTTGGTTTGAGGCTACTCCAAAGCATTGATGGCTTCCCTACCAGAGAGGCAGGAGATCAGTTTAGCCTCCCTGTCCTAGCAGGCATAAGATCTGCCTTTTCCATCTGATATGACCGCCACCTCCCCTCAGCAGAGCATCTGGCTTTTTCTAGCACCACCACCACGATTCCCCAACTACAGATGAAGTGGTGGTTTGGGCCACATCTGTGCTCCATGGGCCTGCCTGTTAACGTGTGTCCCAATGTTTTAGAGAGTTCCTGGGTGTCATAGGTGGAATGGGAGCTTCAGACAAAGTTTAATTAAAGAAGCCCTGTGGCAGAGTCACAAGGGGCCAAGAGGACCTCCTGGCTTTATAAATTTGTTCTCAGAGAGAGGAGCTTAGGGACAGCTGGATCTGATTTTAGCCTCAGACTGTCAATGGTTTAAGCTTTATAACTTTGCCCCACAAGTTTTAATAGTAGCAAATCAGATGTATTTATAAAAGATGAGTCATTTATTAAGACAAATGAGCAGTCATAAGATCTTAATCAGAATTACTTACTACACAGTATAAAATCTAGGCAACTGTAGTATAACATAAATGGTATAGTGTGCTATATTAAAGCAATAGTGTTAAAGCAACTATATTAAATCTAGCAATAGAAGCATTAAGTTGAGGTTGATGTATCTCACCACACCTCTCTTTATGGAGTACTCCTCTCAATCCCTGAGAAGGAATCACGAAGAGGCGTCCCAAAACCCATGGGAGAAACTCCACACTTCCTGCTTCAAGAAAAGGATGTGGAAGAATCTAACTTGTATGAAAGTAGACTGGACTTTTATAGCATAAAGAAGCTGGCCGCCAGTCCTAGGCCTCCAGGTCAGTTTAGCAGCTTATCTGTCAAGTCTTACTTCAAAGGGACAGATGTGTGTTTGAAGCTGGTAAGCCAGACTGGCCTTTTAGCATATTCAGCACCAAGAAATACCACTATGGTGCCACCAGTAGCAACCCACAGAGAACGTGCATAGCTTTGTCTTCTGACCAGATTCCAGGCCAAACAGATCAGCTTTTCCAGGGAAAAGCATCCTGCTAAAGCGGGGAGCTGTGCTGCAAATGAAGCCCTGCTGCACCCCTTTACCCCTGCACACATGGCCCAAGATTTACCTCCTTCCCCAAGTATTTCAGTGCAGGGCCTCCCTCCAGTGTTGCTGCTCTTACCATGCCACTGGGAAAGCCTTCCCACGTGTTTCTGCCCATTCCCTTCAAAGATCTCTGCTTGATGTCCCCAGGTTGCACTCACTGTGGGAGGTCAGTATTCCTGAACTACATATATCTGTCCTGTGTTTTCTGGGGATGCCAGGCAAAGCAATTAAATGATTCTTTATTGTCTTATTTCACTTTTATAATCATCAGTAAATCTATGAACTAAACAGAACAGCACCTCTGAGGCTAAAACTCTGTAGTAACTTGCCTTAGTCCAGCTTCCAGTGGGACAGAAAGGGAGGCCTAGCAATTAAAAAGAACGTGCTTCATAAAGAAAAACAAACAAAAGCAATTTGAATGAGTCACACAGCCCTTTTGAAGGAAGACAGTTTGCATCCTTCAGGAAAGGCAAAGCACTATCACTACCCAGCCTGGCTGAACCCTTAATTGCAAGCTGTCAGGTACCATACATCTCCAAACTTTCTGAAGTGCAGCAGGTGGTGTGATGGGAATGGATAACACACGAGCATCGCAGGCTGGGCAGAGTGATGGAAAGACGATGTGGAAGTGCTTGGCTCAGAATCTTCCTGTGTATCCAGGCTGAGAGGCTGCAGCATGCAGTTCCTCAACAGAGCAGGGCCATCCTGCAGAAGGTGCAGGGGGTTCACAGATGAAGCAAGTTAACTTCATCTAATGGTTAGAAGCCAGCTAACTAAGCTTAAGTTCCCTTAGAATTTCCATTAATGGCTTATGAGAAATCTAAAAGCTCCAACAGCCTCTTTAAAAAGAGGAGTAACCAATAAAATTACAAATTAGACCAGTCTAGAGAAGTATGTCTTTGCAGTCTGACTCAGTGGAAGCCAGTTGAGCATATTCTTGAGCAGAAAACAGATAATAAACATCATCTTGAGAGATTCTCCCAGATGTTGATTAAAGTTGAGTTTGTAGAAGCAGACTCAACTTCAACAGATACTGAAATCTCTGCTCTAACTGTTTATTGTACAAGCTGCACTTCAGAAAAAAACTGCACTGTGAGTCCCATGAATATAATGAATATAATATCATGGTAAAAACAGCTCTCAAAGGGCAACCTCTAAATGATGTGCAGCCCCAGGTGGGTGAGGGCAGCCTCATCTTCTGCAGGATCACCTGGCCTAGGGAAGTCTGTCCCATTGTGGGAGCTCCTGGTGGGTTTTGTCCAGGCAAGATGCAGAGGGGAGCAGGATGGACAGCCCTCCAAAGCAAAGACCCTCTTCTGTCACCAGGGACCCCCTCCAGCAGGACTGTGCAAGCCTGGCTTGACAAAATACACAAAGAAAGATGGGGAGTGCATGTTTGTGGAAGTCCATCTCAGTGAATAGGCTGGGAGACTGCGTGATCACAGCAGCAGCTGCCAGGGAGGTCTTTGGCCAAAGCCATCATCACCCTGTGGAGCTCTGCAGCAACCTGGAGCCCTGCAGAGATGGAGCCAACCTGGAGCTGGAAAGCCAGACATCTTCATCATTGTCATCTTCTTGGGATGCAAATATAGCATATGCTCATTCCCAAATGCACAAGAGGAATATTTACTGATTGCAAAGCCCTTTTTGTATAATGTTTGACTGACAGTTTATCATTCCCATTGACTGATACAGTCTTACTCAGATTGCCTGTGCTACTAATATGCTTTAAAAACCCCTGCATTAATTGTCTTTAACTATAACTTTGTATAATTGTAATCCATTGTTTTTATTTTACCAATTCAGTGCTGTTCCTTTGCAACCCATTTCCCATTCTTCTGCTGATGTTTTTAAGTCCATGTAACACAAACACCAAGATTCCCAGAAACATGATCAATGTGGGAGTGATTAAAGTGGGAAGGAAACCATGAAACCCATCTCTCCTGTTGGCCATTCCTGAAGGCCACTCATGCAGACAGACAGTGTCCAGGGAAGACTCCACAGCATCTTGTCCCTTATTAGTGGGTTCCCATCTTTATTTATGTATGTGTGCAAACATTCATATGTAGGCACACTTCACACATAACCCTTACAAACATATTTCTTTAGAAATACATACACATAACTTCAGTTCTATTCCCTTCTAATTGGGTTGGGCAGGAGCTCCCAATCCTTTGAGTTTAGGGATTTGGGCATTTAAGAAAATATCTTTCAGCAATAACAATTAACATTTTTCTTGTTTTCTCTGCCAGGTTGTTCAGCCCATAATCTCTATCAATGTAAGCACCAAATGTCCCTAATTAGTACTGGGTTTTAACTTTTCTTTTTGCACCAAAAAAATGAGGTCATGATCATCTGGTACCTAACCAAGTGCCAACTTTTATTTCCATTATTCATTTCTCCATCTCTCAAGATGACTTCCAGTGGAGGACCCCTCTGGGAGCAGCAGGGCCACCTGACTTAGGAGATGGTATTTTCCAGTGCCCAGACCACCCTCCTCCACCACGGAGAAGACCTGCAGAGGCTTCCCCGGTGCTGTCTTGCTCAGCTGTGGCCGTGCCAGTTCAGCAGTGCCTGTGGGGCTGCCAGCACTCACCTGGTTTGCAAGGCAGCAGCCCCATGTCCAGTCCTTAGACCTTCCATGCCCTCCCTGGCAGAGTAATCTGGCCCTGAGGATCTTGGTGGGAAAGGTTTGCTGCCTCCCGCCAACTCCCCCAGCACGGCTCCTTCCCTCACTGTGCTCCAAGTGAGGAGGGAGACTCCTCTCCCCTTTACTCCCTTGGTCACAAATACCTGGGGGCTGCTGGGCTGCTGGCAGCCACTGGACCGACCCCTGTGTGCCAGATCTGTCCAGCTGTGCCCATGACACGCTATCCATCTGCAGCACTTCTCACTGCTGCAGCCGGTTCCTTTCCCTGGGGCCAGCTGGGAAGGGAGACAGGGTCGGTGGGAGGGAGGGAGCAACAGTGAAATTTCATAACAATGCTTTGCATCCAGATTGATTTCCTCCTGTTACCTCCTTGCACGGGGCAGGGCTCACAGCTACTGTGACCTGAGGGTGCTGGCTGCTCCCTCCAGGACCTGCGACTGTGTTGTGGAACATTCCTGGTGGTTCCTTCCAGGTCAGCAAGGGTTTCCCATACAGATAATATGGCTGAGATCCCTGATGCAGCTACCCAATACTTTGCATGGCTCAGGCACTCCAGGGATTCACTGAGTGTTTTGTTTTCCCTACCTTGCTCTGCTTTATGCCTAGGACAGGCAATGCCAGCAGCAAAACTTCTCTTGACTTTGCAAGGACCAGCTGTGGGCTCTGGGCTCTGGGTGGGCAGTGTTGGAGAAGCAGACCATTGCTCTTCTGAATTAATCTTGGAGTCCCACATTCACTGGAAACTGAGACTTAAATGATCTTCCTCATCTTCAAAGACTTGCAGGAAATGAAACAGTGCTTGAGTAGTAGCGTGCTCTTGGAAATTAGATGGAAAAGCTTTTTGTGACTGTATTGAGGGTCTCTGACCCACCACCTGGCACACACAAAGCCTCTCTCTTGGCATGTGGCTCCCAGGGTGGCCACTCTCTGAATGTGCACCCCTCACTTGGGCACATGTCCATGCAACTACAAAGGGACTAGCAGAAAAAGGAGGCTACCCCAGAAAAGTGCAAGATGTGGATACCTCGGTGCGAGCCAGGAGAGCAGTCACAGCGTGTACTGGCAGTGTCTCCATGGCCTTGCTTAACCTCTTTCAGAGCCAGGCTGGATGGTAATTAAAGGGATGCTGGGTGCCAGTGAAGCTGGTGATGTTGCTGCTGATCTGCACCAGTTCAGTGGAAGGTTTAACAAAGAAAACACCCTTGGCTTCTTCACTGCGTTTGCTGCAGCAGAGGTGTTCACGCCTCACTGCCGTGACCTGCCCTCCCATCGCTCACCACACGTGGGGCACAGCGAGGCATTTGCAGGCAAGAGATCCCTGGAATGGACAGATGGGAGCAGCCACAGCAGCACTTAAGAACTTGCTTCTCCCCTGACGGGAATCCTCAAGTCTCCAATGCTTTTCCACAAAGTCATCCACCACCCAAAAACTCTGCATCCTGCACCTGCTTTTGCTTTGCAATCAAAAGGCAGGAAAATTCCTCCTCCTACCACCCCTGCCCTGAATGGAAAAGCTCCTTCCCCCATGTTCACTGCTGCACTTCCCAAGTGCCTTTTGCTCTCTTGCTTTTCTTTAAATACTTGCCCCAGTTGTCTCGTGTGGGTCAAACACGAACTCACTGATTCCCACGTCATTGCACTCCCAGCTCAGCGCATCCTTCTCCTCATCATCATGCAGAGCATAATTTTCACCTGTTATTGAAAATTCAATATTGGGAGCTTTTAATTCCAAAGATTTTGATTTTTCTATAAAAAAGTGAAAATGAATCTCGGCAGGATTGCAGCAGAAATGTTGCAAATGAGCTGGTCACATAAGGCAGAGAGGGAAGAAAAACAAGGAGAAAGAGAAGGACAGAGCAAAGGAGAGGAATACACAGAGATTGCCCTTCCAGAAAAGAGCTTAAATAATTCAGGAGAAAAATATGACCAGCAACAGTGATGTAGGTTTTTGGGCTGCTATGCACAATCCAATGAAATATAGTGCTGCTTTCTTGCTGCCCTGTGAGTTGGCTGGACTATGTCCCACTGCCTCAGCATCCCTGATCGCCTCGCTTGCTTCAGTGCTCGTGTGCCAATAGCTCAGTTTAGGCCTCGTGTGTATCAGAACCCCCCAGATTTTGCAGTCATTCTATGGCATGTCTGTAAGTCCTTGTCAATATTATCCTCATTAAATTGGATGGGACTTTTCTATCAGGGTTAATTGGATTGGTTAAAACAACAGAAAAGTGGTGCTTAAAAAAAAAGAGTCTAATAACCAAAGTTAAATATGGGCCTTTCCCCCCTATTATTTCTAATAAAATAGCTCATATTAAGTATTAATATACTGCTTTTCAGTCTTCTTTATAACCAGAAATCTCAGTGTATGAAGGGGAAGGTGTTAGTCCTTTGTTAGCCATAAATATATTTTTCTCCTAGATCTAGTGCATTACTGGAGACTTGTCGCCTGTCCAGATGAAAATCTTTGTGTGGACAAGCAGGGATCAGCTTGCACACAGCAAGGGTAAAACACAGCTTCCCATCTTTTGCCTCACCCTTTTGCGGGTGGATCCCTGTTCCTGAGAGCTCTGCACAGCCCCATCCCTTCCCCCAGACACCCATCCACCCACCCCTCCATCTCTGCCTCCATTCATGCTTCCATCCGTCACTCCTCACTGCCTCTCCCCAGAGTCACCTGGGCAGCGACTCCTGTGGGTGCCTCCCCCGGGCTCGCATCCAAGCTCGCTCTCTGCTGCTTGCAGATTCTTTCTGCATAACATCTCTGAGATATGGCCTTCCTTACCCATCTGTACAGCTAAAACTCTTGTCAAGACTCTCAGCATTTCACATCTCAATTACTGTAAAATCCTTCTCCTTGCTTGGCAAATGCAGCCTCATCCAGCGCTTCCTATTCCATCTCCCTGCCCAGCCACTACCATACCCGCCAACCACAGCTTAAAATCATTTATGCTCAAAAGGATCACACACAAACACCTCCTGCAAGTTATTTTTCTTGCTGGCGATCACAAAACAACAGCGATGGCACACGCTCCCATCTGGATGTGATTTTACAGGTGCAGCCCTTGATGTGAGGAATGGTGAGCAGGAGCTGGCTCACACATCTCACCATCACACCGAGATCAAATAAAGCACCTGGGGCCAAACTCGGCCCTGAAGTATCCCTGCCTTTATTTCCCGCTGGGAATGCTGTGAGGCCGCTGGCTGTGGCTCAGAAAAGCCCTGTCCTGCAGTGGCATGTGCCACCCCCAGCACTGACCTGGCTCCAGCCCTACACCCCCTTGTGCCTTTTGCCGGGCAGGAGTTGTTTCCACGGATCAGCCCTTTCCCGTACTGTGCGTTTAGTACTTACAAACCCTTTTGCTCTGCAGATTCTTTATGTTTTCTTCGCTCATCCTCTCTTCCCTGAGCTGCTTTTCTTCTTCCTTCTCCTCCTGCTGCTTCTCTCTTCCCCTCCACCTCCCCTCCACCTTGTGAGGAAGCCTGGAGCTGGCTCCCACATTTCATTCTCAGGTCTGTGTGGCTTTTACTTGGTGTTTTTTATTATGAAGATGACAGCAAACTGAGAGCTTAAACAAATTTGGCTTCAGGTGTTTTAATGAAAAATTAACAGGTTTAATACTGGCTTCACCATCAAAAGAAGAACATTAATGTTTAATATTTAAACAATGCATCTTCACAATAATTCCATCACATTTCACATAGAGAATCCACAGTAAATGCCTGGGGTTAAGCAATAAAAATCCAAAACTGTAACACTATTTACTATTTTAACCATGTCTTTCACAGTTTATACAATACTCCTTTACAAAGAAAATGGAATAATTTTTTTATGACAACTCCTCCTATCCTCTGCCACTGCAAAAGGTAAGAATATTAGATTTCAGATCACAGTCCTGGGTCCTTAAACCTTTTTAAGACCAAGGATATGAAAATCTTATGCAAATGAGTTGCCCTTTAAATGTATCTTTAGGAAAAAAAAATGCAACACCACCTCACTGAAGAATGATTGAGTTGACATTTCATCTACAGCACATGCTGTCCAGGTAGAGGTCTCAGAGAAAATCTTCAAAAGATAAAGAGTGGCTCCAGCACCCATAAATTCGTGACATCTCCCCAGATTACTTCACTAAAGGGATTTCTTGCCTTAAAATTGAGCTTTGCTTTTCGCAGTGATCAGAGCATCACCCCATGTGTGCCTGGACTGGGCTAGAAGAACCTTTCCTGGAAAGGGAAAATCCATCTTGAGTGCCAGTACTTTGGGGCAGATGTTGATGGTGACATCTGGCCTCAGGAGGAGCTGTGGGCTTGTTCTCCATTTGCCCTTCAGCTGAGGGACAAGACTTCTGTATGCTCATTATTTATGAATAACCTTTTGACTACGCAGGGGTCTCCCTGATACAACATAAACAACTTGAGAAAAAAACACCTCACAAAGAGGAAACATCAATTACCTTGCATTGCCTGGACTGGCTTCAAGATCCCTTTGCACGTAAAATAAGAATGATTTCTTAAACAGAGAGAATTTAATTGGAGAAAAGATTCTCACTTCAGTAAATCATCTATAAAAAAGCGTGATCCAGCTGGACAGCAAGAAAACAAATCACATGCACTGGAATACAGGGGAAAGAATCTACAATGTTTCCAGATGCATATTACAGGAAAATAATTAAATAGCAGCCCTGGTAGGAGACATCATGTTTGAAGTAGATAAAGAAGAAAGCTCTGTTGACGTGAACCCAGAAATAAAGCAGAGAAGGAAAGCACTTAAATATAAAAAGTAATCAAAAAGTTACGTGTCTGCCTTGATCGTGCTTCCAGAAAGTTTCTGGGTCATCTGTCCATGCAGTTTTCCTGCTTCCAAATCTAAATTCTGTAGCATAACAACTACTGGACAGGAAGAGATGGACAGTGAAACAGGATGCAGACAAGGCTTCTGAAGCCAAGACAAGAAACATCTCCTGACAATGCTGATTAAAATGTCTCAGTGCACTTTACCCGGCACACATAAGAAGGTAAACACATCATTAGAAAAAAACATTGGAATGTGACTTCCTCAGCCACAGAGCTGGGACCCCTGCTTGCACGAGCCCCCTGCTATCCCATACACTATGAGGTCACACGTTAGGATGTTTTGATTCCCCAGGTAAAAGATGTTGAGATCAACAATGTTCTTCTAAAAGCTGCCATATCCAGACAGGCATGGAGTATGTGTACTGAAGGTTAATGTTGTTTTTAATCATCCGTCTTCCTGGAGGAGAACTTTTTGTGTGAAGCCTAATAGCTTCCAGGTGTCACCCCCCAAAGTCCTCATGTCCCAGCACAGCCAGAGTCTTCTTGCTGATGGCTACCACACACCCTCAGCCAACACAGAGCCAGCCCCCTCCACTCCTGTTCTTTGCAGCATTACCCAGCTGCCTTTTTGGTTCTGCAGCTTTCTGTGATACCCTTAAGGTTTCCAGAAACTGGGATCACTTCTTCCTGCTCTTTTCCCTGCGAGCTGTGCCCTCCACTCCCAGCAGAGCCGGTTTCCCTCCCCCAGGCAGGCTGATGGGCTCTGGCTGGGGGCCATTTTGGCGGGGTGGGAGGAAGCACCCTGCTCAGATCGCAATCAAGTGGAGAACATGCCGTCCTGTAATTATGCAGTTGTGCATGGCACAGCGCGGAGGGTCCTGCAATTCAAACTGCAGCTGCAATTCAAATCACAAGTAAAAGGAGTAAATTTTTTTCAAGGGGAAACAGTGACACACAAGCCCTGGCTGCACGACGCCTAATTCCACTTTCCTTGGCTATAATTTACTCCCCCAGCAATCGCTGCCCCATCTGTGAGGTCTTGGGCAGGAGGAACACCTCATGTTGAGGACCTCAGAAGGGCAATGTGGGGACACAGTGCAATGCTCTGAAACTTGCCTCTGTGCTGAATGGCAGTTTTGTAACAGGCTCAGATTCTCGACGGTCTGTGTCGCATTCGGCAGCAGTGCTACATGTGCAAGATAAAGCCTTTTAACTCAGCTTTCTCACTTGTTTCCAGAAATTTTCACTCGTGGCAAGTACTAGGAGAGGGAGATGCTGCTTCCCTGCAGGGGCAGGTGATACCTGCTAGTTTAGGACGGTTTCCATTAGCATACGAGGCCAGGAAAATGTCAAACTAGGAAGGAGAAGAGGAATGGCCTCAGATGCACTCGCTGCACTACTCTGGTAGGAACAGCATTTACTTCATTCAGTTGCTTGTCACAGCTTTTTTGTGTTGGAGCCATACACAACTATGCACTTAGAGCCAATTTTTGCACACTCTTGCAGGCCCTTCACCTTGGGTACAGGAACCTGGACTCGCTGTTGGTGTGCAGTGCAAATAAACAGGGTTTTATCCGAGAACTTCTTACTGTTTTGTAAGTTTGCAAAGAGCTTCACATGAAAGCCTACATTGTTTTGAAGTGCTAGACATTTTCCTGCTCTAAAGTTTCTAACAGGGAACTTCTGCTTGGTTTTGGATTCAGGTCTTGTCGGTTCCTTGGCTGCCAAAATGACTTTTGTGAGGCAGATAAAACTTGGAATAGATCTGGTTCAACCTTTGCAGCCAGCTCCTACGCCTATGAAGTTTCTGAAACAAAACCCAGAGTCTCTGCGGGAAGAAAAAAAAAAAAAATCCACCTCCAGCACTTTCGATTGTGGTTCAGTTCTCAGTCGGGTTTTATAGTTTGGTCTCGTCGCAGCCCTAAAATCGGCCAGCGAAGCCCTGTTTTGACCCGGCCACGGCTTTAATTCCTTTTCCCTTGGGAGGTGCGAGCCCCGGGCAGCTCCTAAGGCGGTGACAAAGGGCCGAGCTCGGCGTCCCGGGACACACCGACACTGCCGCACCCGCTCCGCACGGCGAAATTACCTGCGCAGCACGGCAGAAAAGAACAAGAAACACACACACGAAGGCACGCTAATGCCCGGGGTGCCGCCTTGCTCGGAGAGCCCCGCTCACCCCCGCTCGCCGCGCCCGGTGCCCGCTGACCCCGCTGTGGCGGAGGCTCCGAGCGCAGCGCTCCGGCTGCGGGCGGTGCCGGCGGAGCGGATGCGCTGCCCCGGGGGCGGCGGGGAAGGGGAAGGCGGCGGGAGGGCCCCGGTCCCGCCGTCCCTCGGCCCCCGCCGCTGCCGCCCGGCGCGGTCCCGCCGCCGCAACCGTGAGGGACGAGGGACCCCTGGCGGCCGCCGCCCGCTCCGCGCCCCGCCCGCCCCGCGGCCCTGCCCCGCCCGCGGGGTCCCCTCGTCATGGTGGCTCTCCTTCGCCGGGAAAGGACCAACGAAACCCGACAATAAGTGTGGCCGGGTGCTCGTGTCGGTCCCTCGGGGGTGTCTCGCCTGTTTGGGCGACCGCCGCCAGCACCCAGCGCTCCAGAGGGGTCTGGGACGGCAGCCGGGAGCCCTGGGGGGGCTCTTTTCTCTCAGAACCGACCCCTTAGAGACCCCTCGGGCAAGGGCAGCCTGCGTCCATCCCTGCACCCAGCTCTTTCCCGTAGGGATGCCCGAGCTTGTGTTGGACCGTGCAGGAGAGTTGATGTTTGGGCAGCTGCTGTCATTTTGCAAAACTTTTTAATATTCGTACAAAACATACCTTTGTATGTGTATGTACTAATGAATATGTATCATAAATAAATATTACACGTAAATATAAAGCATACTTTTGTATGGGAACAGCTCTGAAGGCCTCTTGGCTTTTCCCTCTGCAGTTCAGTAACATCTCATGTGCTCATGGACTTCCCTGGCCCTTTGCCTGCCCCTGCTCCCTGCTGCATCCCCCTCCCTGGCCTCATCCCACAGGGCAAAGCAGCAGAAGAGCAAAACCTGATGGGTTGCCCTCAAGGAAAACCCAAAAGTGGCCTTAAAGAGTAGAAAGGTTGCATTTGTATCACTCTGCACATGCAGAGGTGATGCTGTGGCAGCCATCCCATTCCCTCGCCCTGGCATGTTCATCACCCCACCATGCAGGAACAAGCACCTCACTTTTCCAAAAGCACAGCCCAAAACTCAGCCGCAGCCAGCCTTGGCTTGGGGAATTGATACCACTTCATACCGAGCCTTCACCAGCGAGCAGCCACCACTTGTCAGGAATGCTCAATGGCATTGCTCTAGAAATGAGGAGATGGAGGGAGGACACGGTAATGAGGGAAAGACAGAGGCAGTTTTTATGCTGGCTGGGAGCAGAGAGGGAAGTGGCACTCACATATCTGCAAGGGAGAGTGTCACCAGAGAGGTGACAAGTAGGCATTTAGTGTGCTCACCCTTTTTCTGGGAAAGGGCTTTTAAACAAGAGCTGGGGAGCAAATGTACAGGTGCTCTTTGCAGAGGTTTCCCTGCCTTGCACAAGGATCAGCAGCAGTGTTTGGGCACCCACATATCCATGGATGGCACCTGAACAAGCAAGAAAAAAAAGGGGTTTGGTGGTTGTCTTGAGGGGCCTCGAAGTGTGTGCTTCTTGAGATTTGGGAGCCAGAGGAAAGCAGCAGCCTGGCAAGAGTCCCCAGTTGGTTTCACAAAATATCCAGCAGAGCTGCAGAACCAGCAGCAGATGCAGTGCCAGAGACGGTGCACAGGCAGATGTTCAGCATCCTGAGCCTCAGGGCTCTGCCACTCAGAATCTCTGCCCCTTCCACTCTCCCCACAGTGCAGACCCAGCCCCTGTTCCCTTTGCCCAAAATCTCTTTGCCCAAAATGATTGCCTCCTGAACTCAGCTTGCAGGCAGTCAGTGCTTGCCCTCCAAGGAAATCATCCCCAAGCAGCTGTTGAGTACACTGTGAAATCACCACACCTAATTCTGGGTGTTTATGAACTCTTTTACCTCTTTTGTCCTTCCTCCGCTGAAACATCCAGCACTACAATAAAGCTATTTCTGATTCCTGCTCTGTGTCTTCCCTTGTTTGAGTCCGCCAAGACTCAGATGCTGATGTACAAATACGTGACCGTGTTGCATTCCTTTCTTTATGTGAAAGAGAACTGGGAAAATCACCTACAGTACAAAGAGGGGTCTGTTTTCCAACCATACAAGGTAATGTCTCTCTTGCCCTGCTTTTTCTCTTGGAAGCCTGAATGGATGACAGAGGAGCTTGTCAGATTGAGACAGAAGAGGAAAAAATCAAGTGAAAATTGATTTGCAGGGAAGTTACTTAATCATATTTTTGTGCTTTTCATTGTGCCTTGAGCTTTTCTTTATATCTGCATATCTCATATATTTGGAGATACATGGCAGTCCTGTTGATGCATCAATTAAGGACCACAGTGACAAGTGCCATGCTCTCTGCTCAATGAGTTTTCTAAGACAAGATTCAATGTTCCTGGAAAATGAACCTCAGAAGGAAAACAAATGTCATGACTGGGATATCTTTTTTCATTTTATCTAGAAAAATAAGAAATGCTTTGCCCTTGTGGCCATATATCTTGAGCAGTGAAGCAAGGGTGTCCTTTTATTTTTTTCCACAGAAAGCTGCCTCCAAGACAGGCAAAGAAGAGCTGAAAGACCTAGGTGTGGAGGAGGAGGAGGAGAAGCAGAATTGTGCATGCTGATGCCATTTCACCCCGATCAATCTTCCCACAGTTATACAGAACGATGCAGACACACACAAGTGGCTGCCTCTGAGCCAAGTACATCCTGAGTTATGCAGAGCCCTTGTGTCCTCCCTGCTGTGGAAGTTGTGCTGGACCCACTGTGCTCATGGCCTGAAAAGCATCATCTTAAACACCAGGTAGCCAGACACCTTCTGGGGCTGAAAGTTGCTGGAGGCTCTTTGGGAACAGGGACCTGTCAACAATCCTGGGGCAACGTCCACCAGAGATGGACCCTCAGGATCAGCAGCAGACAAGCAGAGGGACCATGTGCAGGGACAGGCTTGTGCTGGGGTTTATAGACCATTCCCAAATCAGCAGTGCCAAAAACCACAAGGCTCCATCAGCTGAGTCGGGGAGGACTGGCTCAGGCAGGAGACAAGAGTGCAGGAGGGGCATGGAATCCAGGAGATGAGGAGATGGCTGAGGGTACTGCAGACTAGAGAATGCAACCAAGACGTGATCTCCACACTGACACATGGCCCAGGGAGTTTGCATGGGCGACTGGGTGAATTAGGAGAAAAAAATAAGTCACTGAAGGGTCAATCCATGAAGTTACCAACAGTGGCTCCATCTCTGAGCTGCCAAGCAGTGGGCACAGGGGAAGCATTGCAAGGTAGGTGCTTCCCACCTGTCTCCCAGTATCAGAGGGACAGGCTGGAGAGCTGCATGGACCACTCTGCTCCAGCACAGCCTGCTCCTGGCTGGGCAGCACAGCACCTTCCAAGGGCCAGGATCATGGTCAAGGAGGAAGGAAATGCCTCACTGGAGATGAACAGAACCAGACTGCAGGGGAATGGCAGTGGGTGAGGCTCAGCCTGCATTGTGAGGGAATGCTGGGCTCCTTGTTAGCTCCACGTTTTCCTTTCCTCTCCCTGCTGGTGTGAGAAAACGCACGCTGCATTTGTTCGGCTGCCAGGAATATGGCAGCTCAAGCACCATCTTGTTAGCTTTGCTGTGTGTCTTTTCCCACAGCATTGCTTTAAATAATGAAGGGAGTCATGATCCACCAGCTGGATTAGACGCTATGAACTTATCTGGCTCAAATCCAATGGTGATATATTTGGCCTCATTATTTTATGCACAAATGCCACAAAACAGCGCAAGTTTTCTTTTCCTAAATACTCTTTTTCTTTTAGCACTGACATTTCTCTTATTTGCATTAAGATTTGCAATGAACAGCCTGTGCCAGACCAAATTTGTCAGATACTTCTGCTTTTATGGATGGTTTGTTTCAGGAAATCAGGTTTGGAATTGTATGCCCTGACCTCAGGGATGGGCCAGCGAGTACTCCTAGGATGGGGGAACATCTCAGTTTCAGGGACCTGCTGTGGAAGAAATGTTGGGGGGGGCGGGGGGGGTAACTGGTGACTGCATCATGGTGCCATGGCCAGGACATCAGGAAAATTAAAACAAGTTCCTCATGTGATGGGGCTTTTAGTAAGCACCTGAGGTGTAGAGGGAAGACAGAAACATTCAGCCTTCTTTATAAAGTACTCAGAGGCTCACAAGACGTTTATTAAATGTAGGTCTAGATGGAAGAGGTGGGAAGTGTTGTTGCATGAACCACACCCATGCTCTGGCTGCTCCCAGCCCAGGCACCCAACAACACCCATTCAGGGTGACAGATACAGCAGGGCAGGGAAGAAGACATGCAAGACTTTCTATCCCCTGTGTCAGAATCAGCCCCACGTCACTGGGGAGACAGAGACAGGGAAGGTTTTGCAAGAGAGGACAGCTGACTGCCTTCAAAAGCCAGAGATCCAAGATCAGAGGCCAGGGATGGATGAGAAATGGTTTGAGCACAGAAAGATTAGAGGACAGAAGCCTTCACTGTGGGTGCCTTGAGCTTGCAACAATATGGATCCTAGAGTCTGGCCCTACCTGAGAAACATGAAATTGCTCCAGACCAGGCTCTTGCTATTCCAGCAAAGTAAAATAGAAAACCACAAAGAGATGCCTTTACTATTCTAGCAAAGTGAAATAAAAAATTCACAAAGAGATGCCAACCACCTGGGATGTTAATGCCCATCAGCTTCAAAATGATGATTTCTTAGTGATAAAAGTTCAAGAAACCAGGGTGTTGTGTGGGAGGCTTTACCTAGCCGTCCTGGCAAGATCAAGCTGTGTTACAATTCAATTCAGCCTTCAGGCAATGCACTCCTGCTCTGCTTCCAGAGCCAGTCAATGTCTGCTCTGAGTATTTCATCTGACAATCCAGAGAAAGCAGGAGATTAGAGAAGCAGAAACCTACAACATTTAGGGGGGAAAAAAAGTCTTTTTTCCCCCCTTTTGTTTTGTGTTTCATATAGTATTAGTCCTGTGCATACCATTGTGCTGAGTCTGCTGTTTGAAGTAGCTTCCGAGAAGTCAAGACCAAGTTTGTGAGAATCTGGAAAAAACATGAACACAATGAGCCTGAAAAGCAAAATCAGGTTCTCCTCATTTTGTTTTTCATTAAGCAGAGAAAGGGAAGAGAGTGCTCCATGTATTCAGCCATTCAAGTGCCGTGTACTCAGATACCGTCTGGGTGAGCCGAAGCATCACTCTGCAAATATTGACAGTCTCTTCATTTAAGCAAGAGCTCTCAGAATCTAATTTTAAGTGCTTGTTTTGTGTATTCCTCGATAAAAGTCGGGCAATTAGGGGAAGAACAAGCCTGAGTGTGGTTGGTATCTCTTCCAGACATTTCCACCCTGTAACCACGAATCACCTCCTCATGACACGGCTGCATCACTGCTATTGTCGGAACCAAGCCTCCTCCCCCAACAGTTCAGCTCCTACGTGGATGTTTTAGTCTCTCATATGAATCAAATTATTTAAGGTGAAACCTAGAAATGCGTTATTTTTTTTTCTTTTTTTTTTTGCTAATCTTTTGGTCTTTAGCATACATTTTACCACCTCATTAAAATGCCTGCTGAACTAAAGATTTCTTCTCGAGGTGGTAAGCGCTTTTCCCAGGCACTTCACAAACCAGAATGACACTTTTGGATCTTCTGAATTCACAGTGGAAACATTCTCAGCTCTGGGACAACATGCAGAAACTGTTTGATTTCCTACAGTTCAATACCATTATTGGAAAACCCAGGGCAGGAAGGAGGTAATGCCTCTTTCTTGCAATATAGTCAGGAAGTGGGATTTAGGAAGCTGGAGTGTATTTCCGCCCGCACACACACCCCACCTTGAATGTGCTCAGGATGTGGGTGTTAGTCCTGCAAAAAGCACCACTGGATGTTTAATGGCCACAGGTGGCCAGGATCTTGACTACACATCATTTGCAGACAGTTCAATAAAAGAAAGGCCAGTGAGCTTTCTCTGCTGGGACAGTCCCTAATCCCATGGCTCCTGACGTAAGTCGCAGGCCATCTGTGCATTAAGATGGCCCTCTCTCTTTCCCTGGGTTACAGAAATGAGATACAATAATTAGATCCTTTGAGCTGAAAGGACATAGGGCTGTGCCTCCTCCTTAATGCAGTGATGTGAGGCGACAGGCAGAGGTTTCAGCAGTATTTTAAACTCACCAGATAATCAATAGGGAGGCCGAGGAGGAATGGTGGGTTTACAGCTCAACAGATCAGGTGTCGCATCACGTTTGACCTATTTCACAGCATAAGCATCACTTCTGCCCCAGTTGTCTTTTAAAAGATATCAGTGGATACTGCTACCACTGCAGAACTAGAGGTAAACATCACAGTCACCCAACAAGGTGTTAAATGGGTTCCCTCAAGGGTTAAATCACCAATCCCCAGTGCAATATTTTTGTAATATTTCTTTAACGCTAAAGATAAAAACAAACAGTGGCTCGGTGGTTCAGGACAGACTGTCAGCAGGCTTCTGCTTTCACATACCCACTGGTCCACCCAGGCAGCATCAAGTGTATTTAGGTCCCTCCTGGGCAGCCTCATCCCTATGGAAGAATGGGGCATCATCTCCCATTCCCACCCTCCCGCAGTCACTACAGGCTGACTATTGCCAAATTCAGGACCCTGCCAAGCTGCCAGACTGGAGCAGGCAGGTCCAGTACTGTAGGAGTGCAATCATCCCAGTTCATCTTGTAAAATGAATCCTTGCTGCTGGAAAATCAAAGCTGTGCTGATCAGCAGGTATTTGTGTGTTGGGGTCCTGTCCCAATGATGTGCATTGGCTCACGAGCCTCCTGTCCCAGCACCTATGGAAGGTCAGTCCCAAATGCCATCACATGCCACAAGGAAGAAGTTACTAAGTTAGGAGATTCCAGCCATTATCCTGCAAGTGTTGTACTGGAGGTATAAGGACACTAGGTCAGTAAAGGAGTAGGCAATGAGGAACTAGTCCAGGTTCCTCATATATGGGGGAGAAGGCAAAAGCAGCCAGAAAGACATTTTTCCAGGTTGCCCCACTACCTGAATGGCTGGCACTAATGACTGCCCCTAGTTTTTATGTTGCAATGTACAGAAATACACAGATGATAGATGGTTCTTGTTCCCAATGAGGGCACAGATATGCCTTGGGTGAAATCCAAGACCATGCAAAAGAAGGACCATCCATGACACGGCACAAAGTGCTTCTCACCTCTGGGGCTCCGTGCACCAATTAATGTCCTTCTTAGCAAGTTGATTTTACACTGTGCTTCCAGGATCTCCTGCTGCAGGGCAAAGTAAGGCCTGCACCAGGATGTTTAGAAACAGAGGCAGCAATTTTTATCCCTCCTTTAACAAACAAAGCCTACATGCTAGATTGAAACATGAGTTACATGGCTTGGATCCTCATCTGACATTCAATGAACTCTTCTCCCAGTGCTACTGGCCAGGAAACAAGATATTTTCAAGATATTTTGAATACACAGTGTTTCACCTCTGTATCTGATTCATAGCCAGTGAGACTGGAAGTGCCTGAAGAGGACTTCCAGCCTCTCTTAGCCCCTCACGGACAAAGGGAGGTGAAGGTGGCAGGAGAATGCTCCTCCTGCTTTCAGGGTTGCACACCTTTCCATTCTGTGCTCCCATTCAGTGCCATTCAGTGCAGCTCAGTGCAGTCCAGGACATCTCCTATGTCCCCTAAACTCCATCCTGTCAATTTCAAAATACACAAACATGTTTCAGTCCCCGGATGGAGAAACTCATGGGAATTTCGGATTCAGTTTGAAATTAATTACAAATAAATGCTGCTGGGCAGATGAAATTCTGCAGGTTAGATCTGCAACTGCATGTCCTGCTCCTGGATTGCCTTGTGTCTAATGTGCTCCCTTTAGCAATTTCTCCCTTTTGTGCTGCAGAAGGCAGATATCTGCTGCTTCAGTGCTTGTCAATCTCCTTCCCTTCATGGCACACTGCTCCTGAGGTCCTGTAGCTCTGGAGTTCTGTTTCCTTCTCAGATGCCCATTCAGACAAAGGAACCAAACTGCAGGGACTGAACATCTTTGAGAACATCACCTTCATCAAACTGGGCAGGAAGTTTGGGATTCCTCTGGAGGGAGCTAACAGGATGATTGTCTTGGCCTTGTTTCCACGTGAAGCAAGGTTAAATAAAAGCCCAACAGATACAAATTTATGGAAGCTTCTTTCAGCCTTAGAAGAATCCTTTGCCTGTCATCCCCAGTACAGCCAGCTGGTGCTCTCACCCTTCCTCTCCTCCTCACAGAAGTGTGCCAGACACCGAGACTATGACCTGTGTCTCTCAGCACTAAAATAATCTCAATGTTTAGACTTCCTTCCCAGCCGCTGCATGTCCCCAAGGGGAACATCATCTTATTTTACAGTAACAGACTAGTTCAAGCTGGTTTTCGAGTTGCTTCCAGTACCTGGGTCCTTTCCCTTGCTACCACAATCAGAAAGCCAGACAGGTATCTCTGAGGTGGGAGCTGAATTCGTGCACTCTTTGTTTGCTCCTGCTTCTGCCTCTCTGATCCCCCTCCAGCATGCAGCTACTATCCTTGCATCTTTCCATTCTGTGATAAGGGCAGCATATGTCTGGATCACATATCTGGATCAAAGATCCAAGTTGTATCTTTAGGAATAGCCAAGAAAAGAATACTCCTTGCTCCAGCCCATGTGTTGCTTCTCCACCCTGGTGCCAGAGCGTGTGATTTGAACAAGGCACCCACCTTACACCTCCTGAGGAGAGCTCTGCACCAAAGTTATGCTCGTGCACGAGAGCTGAGAGCTGTGCAGTGCTGCTCCTCCTCCTCTCTGTGAGGCTCAGATCCAGCCTGTCACCCTCCTCTGCTCTCCTTGTTGTCGCAGGCCAGTCCTTCCTGCAATAGTGGATGTTTGTCCCTGGCGTTGTGGGGGGAGCCAGAACATCTCCAGGTGTGCCTGGGTGAGTGTGGGTGCCGTGGATGCAGAGCTGTGGGACGTTCTGCCTGGGTGAGCCTAGCAGAGCAGTTTTCCCAGAGCTGCTGTTTATGTTAAACCACTTACTTTGTTATCTTCCAGAGGGAAATTATTTTATTTTTTCCCCCAGACGAAGAACATTAATGCCATTAAAATAATAAGAGATTTGGAGCATCCCTTTGTTTATAGAGTGACATGCCACAGTGACAGGCACAATATAAATAGCTAAACACTGAGATAACCAAACACTTAAGCTGATGAAAAAACCCCAGCATTTTTCCCATTCCAAATTCTTTAGAGTAATCTGATTTGACCTCCAGCACAATGCATACTTTAATGATGCCTGAATAATGATTAGGCAAGGAATTAACTCCCACAGTGGGTTAATGCACTCACTTTCACCCAGAAGACCTGGGCTGAAATCCCAAATAAATCAAATGGATTTGGTGATCTCATTCCAGTTCCTCGCAGTCCTTTGTTCACACCCTGTGATTTGATAGAGGCAGCAGCCCCAGCCTGCCTCCTGCAGAGAGGGGCCAGCCTTTGGGGAAGAGAGGTGGGGTGGAAGAGGGGGTGCAGCAGCAAAAACCAGCAAGTCCCTCTGATCCAGGGGCTACCGAAACACCAGGGACAGGGGTAGGGAGGGCTTTCACAGATCAACAGCGTTGCCACAGCACTTCCTGGGCATGGGATGTTCACTTTTGTCAAACACCTTGATGTTAAAAAACCCTATTTTTAACTGCATGACTGGTGCTGGAATATAAAGTGCCTAAGTGTGACCGACCACAAGTTTGTCTCTCCAGGTTTACACGTGGGAGAGTGAACATAAATTCACTTAGCTTCTGGCAGGGTCGAAAGAAGTCTTCAGTAGGTGCCTGTACTGACAGCATTTATACATCTTATGAAGGTGGTAGTGTCAGCAGGGTGGGATGACACTATGCACCTATCAAACAGGGAACATGGAGAAAAGATATTTTTCTGTGTCTGGTTTTCTGCATTATTTTTGTGATCATTGCTAAGGTCACTCGGCTGACAATGGAATCTTTGGGTGGCATTTCCAAATCCTGTTACCAAAAGCCAGTCTGCTGGCACCCATACTGGAGCCTACAAAATACATCAATGAAAGCTGAAGCTGTCCACAGCTATGAAAATTACATCACTCCTGCCAAGGCACTCCACTTGGGTTGAGAAAAAATTGAAAGGCTGCTTTGTTTTCTTCTATTTTTTTTTAACATCTCCTGCTAAGACTGTACCCAAGTCACAACCAGTAACATCACAAACAAGTCCGAAGGAAATAACTGAGTGAGAATATCCTTTTACCTTTCCAAAGGTGGGCACCAAAATGTGAAAGCTGA
This sequence comes from Sturnus vulgaris, assembly GCF_052056855.1. Lineage (NCBI taxonomy): Eukaryota > Metazoa > Chordata > Aves > Passeriformes > Sturnidae > Sturnus > Sturnus vulgaris. The sequence continues at coordinate 33,503,118 of NC_142245.1, forward strand.
TTAAACAAAGGCTGCATTCCATGCAAATGTAAGTGGTATTAAAACACCATGTGGGTCACGTGCTCCATTCCAAAGAAGACAGAAAGAGAAACATTAGTAGTTTTCCATGAAGTCTGATTCAGCATGGAAACTAAAACTACTAAGTGCATTTTAAGAGATTAACATGGACAAGTTCTAACAAGTTTAACTGTATCTTTTTCTTGAAGTGCCATTGACTACAATGCTGAGGCCCCTCGAGCGATGTGAAGGGAGTTTGTGACAGCTGAATAGTGCTGGCTGGTGAAATTCTGGTTACACCAGCATCCATGGAGATTGTGCCATCATTTAAAAAGTGACAGGATGTCATCCCATGTTTTCAAATTCTTGATGTATTAATAATCCAGTCTTTGTGATGATGCCCATTACTGAAGCACTAAGAAAAGAGCTTAGGTTTCAGTTAGGAAACCAGAGGAATGCTGCTACCACCAAGCAGGATATCCTTCCTGTGCTGACTTGACAAAGAGAAGCTTTATTTCACATGTGAAACATACAGGACAAATCAATGCAGCTGAATTATGGAGCCCCAGTGATGTGTGCCAACTTGAGCAGGCGCAGTTCTCAGCCTTTGTCACATCAATCCTGTTTATTAGCAGTGGCAGAGGGGGTGTGCAGCTCTTTGCAAGCTGTAGCTCAGCAATTAATGCTTCTGGGCTTAGCTCGGTATTTGTGAGCCGTACCTGAGGCACAGATGCTCTGTGCTGACAGGAGTAACCTGAGGCACGGAGGATGGAGCACGGTCCCTCCAGGAGCAGTCACATCTGGGGAGCAGAGCTGGGAAGGGATCCCAGCAGGGCACCGCCCTCTTCCTACCTCCTGAGCGCCCGTGGCTCTTGCCTGGGAAGTGCAGAGAAGTCCACGCTGCGTCTCCAGGCATGGAAAACCACATCCAAAGCCACATCCACTCTTGTCACAGCTCACCACTCTAAGCCAGCACAGCCAGTCACCAAGTTCTGGTTACAGGCAGGAAGCAGGAGCCGGCAACCACTGAGGTGGGCTGGAAAGGTGGCAAAACCCAACTGCTTTGCACCTAAGCTTTGAACCCACAAACACCCTGACCCTCTTGGTATCTCAGCAGGGAAAACTCTGCCACACTGGGAAGTCCACAGCAGCTCCCGGGAAGTGACCCACGTAAGCCACGGCAGGCTGCAGCAGCAAAGGATGCTTTTTAAATATCAGGCAGACCTGCAGGAGCTGGATGGGGTCAGCCTGTCTTCCCAGCAGAGCAGCCAGAGGGGACAGAGAGGACACAGGCGGGCAGAGGTGGTCCTGCCAGCCCAGAGCGATGAAGCCATGGAAGTGCACGGCGAGAGACCAAGGGAAATTCAGCTCGCCCAGGGCACTCAGCACACGCACCGGGAGCTGCTGCTCCCGCCAGGCATCAGGAGCAGCCCGGAGTCAGGAGAGGCTCCTCAAAGCGTCTCTGCCGGGAGGGTTTGCGGCGCTGGGCTCAGCCCCGCAGCTCGAGGTACAAGCCCGGGGCGATGTGTTTGCGGCAGGGCATGCTGAAGCTCCCTGGCTGCCGAGGGATTTCCAGAGGCCACCAGGGCCAGGTAGGCTGGCAGCCGGGGAGCCTCTCCTTTGGGGCTGTGCCCCCGGGACAGGCACGGCGGCCCCGGGAGCCGCGCACGCCGCGCTGTTTGTGCTCGCGCTGTTTACACACACGAATTTAAAGCATCTCCCCCGGTTTCTCCGCAAATTGCTGCATTCAGATGAAGTGGCAGCTGCTGTAATTAAGACACAGTTAATTACATATCCCCTTAATTGCAATGATAGGATTTTGTCAATTTGGTAAATAAGAATTGTTAGGTTTCTTCCGGCGAGAGCAGCCTCGGCAGGGCTCAGATGCGCTCCCTTTGTCTCCCGGCGCGGGGCGAGCGCCGGCCCCGGGCACGGACGGCAGCGCTCAGGTGCCGGCGGTGCCGCGCTCGGCTGCACGGCCCTGTCCGGGCTCCAGCACTGCTCCAGCTCCTCCCTTGCACGGGGCAGCAGCTGAAGGGAAATGCTGAGCCTGACACCCGCTGCAAGAGCGGGTAAGTTGGCAGGAGAGGCAAAATTTCTCAATTGTTTCTATCTCTTTATTTAAGAAAGAAAAGGATAATAGAAAGGATGTGGATTCCTGAACTGTCCCACTCACCTGCTGCCGGGCACAGACCATGGCCGTCAGTAAGAGCACTGTCACAACCTTTGAAATTCCAGCTCTGCCCCCAAGAATAACTACAAAAAACCCCTCTGCCCATTTATTTACTGTGTCTATTTTTCTCCCTTACTGGTTGTGCTGAATTTGCAAGTTGTTCATCTAATTCGCCAGGTCCATGGCCAGCTCAAGAAGGTGCCCTCTGTCCCCCCTGGCAGTTTCTGGCTCTCTTATCTGCAGTCCCACAGGCTGCTTTTCCACGGACAAGACTCCACCTGCACCAAGATTACCACGTTGATATAATTTTGGCTGAAAGGAGAAAACAGGAAGACAGAAGGGTTGACCTGACCATCATCACCAGTTTCTGGATGAGAGCTGAACTGGGCTCCTGCAGGAATGGCCAGAGCCTGGAGTGAGCAAAGCAGTCAGTGTGAAGAGACCCCTTTCCATCCTGCTCTGGAGGCTGCTTGGTACAGATGAGATGTATGTCCCTTTTGGAATTTCTTTTTAGTGATTCAGTACACAGAGCTGTCATCCATATTAATTAATGAATTGTGGTTGACTGAACAAGTATGTTCAGAGTGCTTTGCACACAAAAAGAAAAGTGGCACCAAAAAAATCATCTAACTACAGCCAATTATCTAAGATCACTCTAGACTTAGTAGTTAGTTATTATTAGCTAGAAATTAATGAAAATATTGTTTATTTGCTTCCCAATTCTTCATCCAACAGGAAAACCCAACCTTTCCCCTCATGGGAAGCAGCAAGCACCACCTCTAGGTGAGCAAGGCTAACTGGTTTGGCACAAGCCTCAGCAACCACAAAGCAAAGATCAGGATATTTTCTTGACAGCATTGGCAAGCTGTTGATATCAGCTTAAATGGTGACATATTCAGACTTGCAGGATGTTTTCATAAGCCAACAAAGGAATGTGGTTAGATGAAACTGCTTTGAGTAGGTGCAGAGTTGGTCAGGCAACAAACAAACAAACAAAAAATTCACACCTAGAAGGTGGTTCACCTTCAAACAAGCAATTCAATGAATGGGTCATTTTCATACAATTCAAATTTTTCATCAGTGAAATCAGCAACAGTAAAAAGAGTGTCCTTAGTAAATGTGCAGGTGATGCAAAGCTGAAAGGAACTAAAAGTACATTAGAAAACAGGGTAAGAGTTCAAAATTATTTTAACAAATTAGAGAAATGATCGGAGGAAAATAGGCCACAATGCACTAGGGCTGTGGGCAAGTTTCCACGTGTAAGCAAAAAAAATATCAATAAAGCAAATGTAAAATGGACTGGAATATGAATCAGCAAAACTATGACATTGAAAAGCTGGAAAACATCATACCACAATCCATAATTAGATTTCCTGATACAAGATACTTGAAGTCATCCATCCCTTACACTCACATGCAAACATCAGTGAACAAACTGTTACCATTTTCAGGTCCCAACTCCCCAGGGACAGAAAAAAAAATAAACCAAACACACCGCCTTGGACATCTATAAAATGCCCTCCAAGCAGAGCCTCAGAGAATTGATTAGCCTGAGGAAAAAATGGGACACAGCAAATACCCAAAACAGTACTGCAAGGAAAATAGGGAATAACCTGTCCTCCCTATCCATAGCAAACAGACAACAGAACAGCAAAGCCTAGACTTGAGGAGAAGGGATCTAAATGGCTGGTAGGAGAAACTCTCCAAGTGTGAAACACTGGAGCAGATTAGCACAGAAGGCTATGAGGTCTCAGAGTAAGAGGTTAGGTGTCTGTCACTAAAGGCAGAAATTCTCCTCCTATCCCAGAACCTCACGGTCTCTCCTGGCTCCAGGAGTCTCTCTCAGAAGAAAGCAGAGCCCTTCCTTCTTCCCTGCCCCACCTTGTTTCTCCTGAGGTTTCCCTATTCCAGTGTTGAGATGTAGGTCGTAGCTCATATGACAGAAGGGTGTATAAAAAAATCCAGATTCAAATTACGCCTATGCTTCTAATTCCAGAAAGGTTAAAGAAAGCTTTACCTTCTGTCTACAGCAAGCAAGATGCACTGGAAAGTATGTCCAATAAGACATCAGAAAAAGATTTACCCTTTAAGACCCAGCCCTGGGCTCCCTCCCATGTCAGTTTTTTTTATTTTCTCACACTTTGACTTTCTTCTTTAAACTTCACCAGTTAGGAGATACTCCTACACTCGGATCTAGGAGTAACTTGAGGAGAATGCAACCTGAGGACTGGCAGGTACTACAGTCTAATTTATCAAAGTGCAGCAGCACTCAGGATCGTGGCTCAGGTGTGCAGGGGCACAAGTTTCCAAGTGACTTGTTGACAGAATCCTCTCCTCTGTCCAGCACTTAGTCTCCCAAGATACCACTCCATTTTGTTGTGTATGTAGTCAACTGCAGCATTGCTAGTAACCTGGCTCAAACAGCACTCCAAATTGCACTCACAAGGCTGACACTTGTGGACTGCTCCCCTTGCCCCTTGAAAACCAGTAAGGAAAGGAGGAACAATCACAAAGCCAGGTCTAGTGAGGCAGAGGGTCTTGCTCCCAGCAGCTTAGCAAGGCAAAGGGAGCCCAAGCTGACAGCATCTGTGATTGTACCTGCAAGATTTGCCTTCCCTGATGGTCATTCCATAATTTATCGAAGTCTGTAACCTCACTGCACAGACCAAGAAAGGTAAGCTCACATTGCAGCCTCTCAGGCAGCCAAGTGCCTCCCACCCTGCTTCAGGGGCTGTAGGCACACCAAAACTTGGCCAGGTTTGGTCTGGCTTCATCATCCCTGTCTCAACTTTGTCTTTGCCCTGTCTGTAAGTAGAAATATCACTTAATTTAAAAACTTTACTGGTATGGCCTTTCTTGGTTCTCAAAAGCAGTACAGACTTCCTCCTGGAAAAATAATTCCTTTAGAGCATGTTAAGGTCGAGAAAGTTCAAAACCAAGATTAGGCCATTTTTTAGTGGATTATATTATTTAGCACAACAAATATATTACAGATGGTCCTGCAATTTTAATTGTATGGCTGTGGCATTTGGATGTACTGCTTCCCCTTGACTGCACATGCTCCCTGCAGGTTCCTACATGAAGTATTTAACCTCTGCCTTAGGGTCTTCTCCTCCTGATGGGGCTGTCTGTTAAGACTGGAGCCACTCTTGCTCACAGCATGATGAGGTTTTTTTTAATACAGCAGGTTTGAAAAGCTTCTGAGACTTGTAACTAAAGTTTTACGTGCAAAGTTACCAGAGAAAGATGTAACCCAAGCATTCTAATGGCAAGTTTAAAAGCTATTTCTGGATGTATATCCAGGGTGAAAGATGAATTCTGAAACGAGGGCCCTTGAATTGTACACCAGGAGACAGGCAAGCAAGCCAAAGTTTGGAAGAAACCTTGTAGATTCTGTAGTAGACACAGTCACTACTGGCATTCTCTCAGGTAGCTGGGCAGGCAACCTGAATACATGATTCCTGCTGGAGGAAGGAAGATGCAACCTCCCCCTCTTCCCAAAGATGGGGGATGAGGAATGCTTCCCGCTGAAGCCACGCCAGGGTAAAACTGGAGAAGAATCACCCCCGGGGACGAGCTGGGGAGAGGAGAGGAATCTCTGTTGGTGCTGCTGACTATGATGAGGACAACAGTTGTGCAGAACTGGCTGACAGGGATATGGAAATGTTGGTAAATATAACAGTGATTCTCAACAGCTCATATTGTGTGTGAGTGTTGGAGTTGTCACTTTTGTATGTTGTATAGCTACATTTTCCAAGATTGACTGAAATTATCTAAAGCATGAAAATACATTCTTTTGTAGACTAGATTGGATAAGGAGTTTTTACATCGTGCTCTGCAACTAAGTGGATGATGCATTGGTCTTAGTTTCAGAAAAACATTGAACTGTGGATGTGTTCAAGGAGTTTCTAAGATGGTTGTGTCATGATACTATTCAAAACAATACTCCTACTTAAGATCTCTGGTGAGAACCAATTTTAACATCAAATTCCTGGAGCTGCAATATTAATTCACACTCCAGTGAAGTAGTTGCCATGGAATAGCCAAAACATAATTCACTGACTTTGATGGGCAACAAAACACAGAAAACATCTACTTTGTTTTCCAAATACTGGTGAGTCAGTGTTTTACACACAGCAGCCAAATTTCCCTCCTCAGGAGGTAGAATAAATTATTACTTAATTGTGACAAACAAGCAGACCATATCAGACCATGGATATAATGAATCAGTCTGTGAAGAAATTCTGCCTTGAGTCACAGAACTCAAAATAAAATACTCTTAAATAATACTCTTGGTTCCTGCATTAGTTTCTGCTCTAAGACCTGCAACTAATATTGTGCAACGCATTCTAGAAATTCCCATAGCTCTGCAAAAATTAACGTTTTGTAGAGGCTTTACTATTACATGCAGACACTGTGTCTTTTCTTCCTGAGGGATTCTTAAAAGGCATGCTATCCCACAGTGAATTTTGCTATCAATACGGAGATTAATACATTCAAGCCACATAAGCAAATTATTTTAGATTCAGCAGCAGCTCCTTAACCAGAGCACAAGCAGAACACCCAAGTATTTCATACCAATGCTTGTAGGAATTTGGCATCTTATACTTTGCAAAAGAAGCCAAGGGATTTTAACAGATCCTGCACCAATCTTGCCACCAGCCTCATAAACCACAGAGACACAGTATGTGCACAGGTCAGGCTATCAGTTAGTTGCGTGAAAAAAAATTCACTGAAGATTCTTAGCATTTCAGAGCTGTACTTTTTTGGGGAAAAAAAGTAAAGTCTGCCCAGCTTTTATTTCTTACGTAAAAAAAAAAGTATTCATTTGCATAAACTCATTTCTTTTCAACAGAGGAAAGATTTTGCCTTGTTATCAATGTCATCCCCTTATTCATTTGTATGCTCTGTACTGGGAAAAATATTTCTTTTCTATGACTGTTTTACAGAAAAAAAAAAAAATCACCTTTCCGCAGCTTGGGTGGGATTCTTGTTCTCCAGTCTGCTGCTTGTACCTTCACTTCACTATCCTCTATTTGCTTGCTTCATCAGCTCAGCCGTTCATCCTGGAAAGGATGTCTGGTTTCTGTTATGGGCAGCTAGGATGGCTCCACGAGTCACATGCATCCAGAGGAGCTCCAGGGTAAGTTTGTATACCAAAGCAAACCATGAGTCCCTTGGACCTTCCCCCTTTTATGCCTATTGTGGTGAGCACTGCAATAACTTCTAGAGATTTTTTTGATTTTGATCTACAAAAGGAACAGGAGAACCCAGGCAGAGGAAACCAAAGCTACATTCAAAAGTTTTTGGCAGCACCAGGAGTGCTGCATTGCCTGAATTTATCATATATTTGAGACTCTAAAATAGAAATTGCTGTAAAAAAATCTGGATTACTTTTCTCGCCTATTAAAATTTGTTGTATTGCACATTGACTTCAAAGTGTTTGATGAAAAAAAAGGAAGTAAAATGTTGTGGGCCATTTATATTGGGTAGTCAAGGTTTTGAAAACTCTATTGATACTGAACTAATGCAGTTAGTTGCTTGACTGCAAGAGCAGAAGCCTTATCGGGCTAATTACAAGTCAGATGGAGCCAATTGAACAATACTGAATTATTAAGGTCTTACTGTACATTCTCAGGCTGTTAATATCTATTAGATTACAGCTGCATTATACTGAGTGCTCATTTCAGCAGGAGATTAGAAAGTACATTTATAATGCTGGCTACCCTTTGGGTGGATCATGGTATTTACATACCATATGCCAGCATGAGATTACAGAATGATTTATGCTTTTTGCTCAGGCCTTTCAGTAAAATGCAACTGGCTGTGGTAAACTACAAAGCTGAAACGCCATTCCATCCTGACTGACAATTCAGCTCTCAGGAAAAGACCACCAGTGACTGCTACAATCACGCTTCCTTCATTCAAAGCAACAATTGACTTGCCCTTTCTCAACACAACTGGGTGATCCATGCTGGTTTTCCTGTCGACAGGGACACAGAAAATGAACTGGGGAGGTGTGCTTCACTGTTAGCAAGCTAGTCCTAAGTTGAATGCAGGGAAAAAACGTGAATAGTCATCTCATGTTTTGGAAAAAAGAGCTGCCCCCAAAGCCATGCCAACTACCAACACTCAGATACCCCAGTTCCTTCTGTAATAACCAGACCACATTTGTAATCATCAGGCAATAGCTGTAAACCAAGGAACAAGACAAGGAAAACCATCTGTACTTGGGCAATTGTTATCTAAAAACAGTTACTCAAATACCCTATTGATAACTTCAGCAGCATGCATCAAAAGAGCTAAAGAGTAAGTACCTGGATGCACACACAAATAGATTAATCAGTGAAAAAATCTAATGGAGTACAAGAAAATACATTGCTTTGATACACTTGACTAGAGGTTCCAAAGTGGCAGTGAAGAACACTGGGATTTAAAACAGTGTTACCCATCTAAAGCTGAATGGAAGATATTTGAATGTGCATCTATTGCAAGGTATTTTAAAAACGACATGTCAAATGAGTTGTTACACTGTGAACAAAAATGGTGTAAAGTTTTAAGTCAATAATGCATCAGCTGTGTGTAGAGGCATGCACAGCAGTCTATACCTTACCTTCAGCATGTAAAACTGTCAAACACCAAAAGTAAGTGTGTTTGACGATATACCACCAGGTTTGTTTAGTTTCACTGTTTCAGACTATGAAGGGTATGGGCAGGAGAAAAAAACTCACCTGATTGCATGGTCTTTTTCCTTCCCAGCTATTTTGCCCTTTTCTTTTTATAAAGTAGTCACACCTTTGATTATGTTTCAGTAAGAGAGCTGGCAAAAGGAAGCTCATCTTTTATTATAAAGTAGATTTCCAGGATGATAGCAGACGAAAGCACCATGACATCAACATCACGTCTGCCCCTTCATCTGAAGGTTTTGTCCATTAGCTGCATGTCAAAACACAATTACACGTGGAACACAAATGGAAAGGCTAAGCAGCAGAAGTACCCCTCACTTTCCCTTACTTAGTTAGTAAACGAGGCTCACTAATCTGTAGGGACATAAGGGCTATTAAGTGCTGTGGTACAGCACAAGCTTGGGAGATTGAGCCTCGTAAATATTTCAGTGGCAGCAAGAACAAAGTGAGATCAAAATACCTTGTCCATCATCAGCCTTGTCTGGTCTGACAGGTATCTGTGCCTCCTGTAAACATCCATTTAGCAGGAGGGGACACATGGAGGAGAATCAATTTCAACTACTATCCTATGCTACCATCCTCTCCCCTTACATGGCAGCAACCAAAAAGCCTTCAGAAAGAGCACAGAGGAAGGGCCTGAGAAATAGAAGCTTCTCAAAGTATGAAGGTTTTTCTTTTTACCACAGCTTACTACTAGCCTGTGACAGACAGTAAAAAGTCTTTTGCCAATGAGTGGGGCAATTCCTTTGAAAATTACCTCAATTCTTTTCTTGACTAACGGGGGGAGGCAGAACACAGAATTTTATCTAGAGCTAAAAAACTACATATGTCCTCAAAGCCATTTACCTTTGCCCCTGCTGGACACAGAGCTGAAGGTAAAGTACTAGGCTGCTGTTCTCTTCTTCCTTCTTGGTCCCACAATTGAACTTGAAGCTTGAAAAAATGCTTGTAACTTACAGTATTTGTTCCCACCACACTCAGGTTGGTGATAACATCCCATCTATTTCCTCATCTGTACAAGTGAAATAAGGGGGAGAAAAGGTAGCACTGGAGGAGGGGGAAATTTGGTAGGGTATAACCGTTCTTTGACACAAGGGAAATGTGCACCAGTGCCAACAATTCATTCCAGGAGTACTTGGGCAAAACTAGCATGCAGGGACAACATAAAACACTTTACAGATGCCAAGTTTAACCATCTGAAACTGAAAAATTCTTTGTTCCAGGTCATGGGAGTAAATACACACCAACAGATCCTAGACCACATATATCCGGGACCAGTACTGGTAGGAGAATGTTTTCAACTTTCCAGGACTGCCCTTGAATGGAAGAATCAAAGAAAAATCTCAGCAAAAGAATATAAATCGCTATTGCAGCCAAAGCAATTCTGTTTTGTTTCTTTCAAAATACTGCAGATAGTTTGTATCATTTTAGGCTACTGCTGTATTGCTCAGAAATACTGCTGCATCTAGGAATATGAATTCCTCCACTAAAAACAATGGTAGTTTGTACAGTGGGGTTACAACAGTGGAAAAACTGAAATCTTCGACGTCAAGGTCTCTGCTTGGCAGAAGTGAAACACAGCTCCATAGATGTATTTAATTTATTCACTGACTGTAGAAGGAAACATGACCTCATTGAGTTATTTATTCACTTCTTGAACCAGCTAGGCCCACAGTCTTTGGCTGGTAGCTTCACTGACAGCACAGATCACCTTGGTGCCTCCTACAGCTACAGGGGAACAAGAATACTTAGTAATTATTAGCTATTGTTCACATTACAACATCAATTCCCTCTACTTACTAGAAAAAAGTAACTTTTTTTCCTTCTAAATAAACACTGGAATTTATGTTTCACACAGTTCTAGCCCTCCTTTTCTCCATCTGGGAACTAGGAAAATATCTTCAATTCAGGATGTCCTTTGGCTAGGGAGGGATGGTATGGTTCTGTCCTGGACTGAAGGCTGACAGCAAAACTACATCTTAATCTTCTCCAGGAAAAAAAAAATATGATGTTGCTTGCTTTTAAATGCTGATGAGAATGATCTTTACATCCAATTCTGATAGGAAGGTTTCTCACTGTCTTTGCCAATTTTCCAGCATTCTGTGGTATCCACCTCTTTCCTCATATAACGCAAGTAAAATACAGACCCCAGAAATTGCTCTGTCACATGCAAGCAATTAAACAATGTTCCTTAAAAATCAATAATTTTATCCTTCAACCCTCCTGTCTCTCCTCTTAGGATAAGCAATTTTATTTTGTGTCAATTTAGAATATAAAAATTGTGCTAACCAGCGGCATAGTCCGACAAATTATTCCATTTCAGGCACCATGTGGTTACTCAAGACAAACAAAAAGGCCTCGTATCTTTTCTTTTCCATTAGAAATTTCTTATATTAATTCATATATTTTTATTTGCAGCCAAAAATCTACCAAACTAAATCTAAAACTGTTGCCTCACCCTGATACAAACTTGGGTTTAGGAAACAAAGTAAGTTTTATTTGAAGTGAAAAGGAAGCACACAAATACCACAGCACAATGTGTAAAAACAGACTCATTCTCAGTAATCTGGAAAGGGAAAATGTAATTACTGGGTTGTTGCAAAAAGAAATCAGATTCTTTGGAATAGATAATAATAGTTATAAATTTAAGTAGTTCTAGAACATCTCCACATTTTCCAACAATAATCCAAAATATGTCAGATGTCTTGAGGTGAACACTTGTTATTTACCCGACACCCAAAGCAAATACATGGGAATACATTAAATGTTATTTCTAAAGCATCTTCAACTTATAAATGCAAAAGTATCTGCGCTTTGGCAATCCTCCAGAGAAGGATTTTCAATTGACTCTGAAGAAAGGAATTTAAAAGGGCATCAAAATGTTAGCTTTCTCACAAAATATAAATATAACCCCATTTAATTAGGGGAACAGTTTAAGATACGCACTTTGGAAGCAGAGAAGCACAGAGTTTTTAAAATGCTATGAAGAGAAAGAGTAACATTATAAAAAATTTAACTCAAAATCAGAATGGTTCTTTAATAACTGCAAATGAAATTTTTACAATATCAGTTTTCTAACTTCGTGGGCACACTTCCTGGTAAACACTTGAGTATCCTCTGTGAGTTACAAAGAGTAAGTTTCCTGTGTTATACAGCTAAAAAAACCTGGACATTCATAACAACTTGGCATCACAACTTCTTTTAAAAAAGAGATCACACAATAATTTAGACAGCATTTATAGCATTATAAAATCAGACTCCCCCTCTTTAATCACTCACAAGAGCAGTCATTAAGAATACAACAGCTTTAGGAATACAAATAATGAGGATGTAAAACTATCTGTGCAAAACTGCATTATTTTTACTGTCTAAAATTTCAGGGAAGTAACACCGCCAAAAGCAGAGAGAGGATAACAAAGACAAACAGTCATGAAAGCAATGCTACCTTAGATTTTCAAACAGGAATTACATTATGAAGTAAATATTAGGTAAAGACAAAAAAATCTGATGGCACTTTGAACAACAATGACAAGTGTCCTGGTAATTGCAGTTGAACAGGAATTGATACAGGTTCATGTTAAGAGTCTCTTTCAGGAGTAGCAATTGATCTGGGGGTATCAACTCTAGCATTTCTTCCCATGCAAAAATCTATCTTTCCAACATCTTTGCTTTGCGGGCTACTAATGCATTTAAGAATGAGCAGTCTTTTGAGGAGTGTGCTTTCTTCCATGCATCTGAAATCTTTAAAACAGCTGGATCATTGATTCCCTGGATTTCCCTACTCCAATCCATTTAACTGCAGGAGAGAAAAGCAAACTTCTATTGTAAACAATACAAAGCAAGAGTGGATTGTATCTTAAGATACAAACTCATCTTCTTAAGCATCACATTTTGAAGAAAAACACAGTTTATATTATTCACACATTAAGAAATGATAACTTCATCTATTGTTCTCAAAGAATACACTGATAACTTCAAAAAGCAGGTATTCTTGAAACTGCCATAATAAATTAATCATTTTTACAGATGATAAGATAAAAGATAGAAACTATCAAAAAATAAAAACTTGCATCATCTCCTAACTCCCACACAGGGATGGTGTGTGGATGGAACCACAGAGTCACCTTTATTAGGGAGCATAGAGAAATATATCAGTTCAGGACCTCTTACTCTCATAAATAATTCATCATACTAATTAATAACCCAGAGACCCAATGACTTTACGATAGTTACACAGTAGCAAAACTAAACCCTGATTATAACCAGTCTAAAAGACATTTGAGCAAGTAATGAAAAAACAATCTTAACTGAACAAGAACTATAGTAAAAGCCAAAAAAGGATTGTATATTAAAACTTCTGAAAATTTTGAGTTCAGCAACTAAATAAAAAGTAGTAATACCATAATCACCAGTGGCACCAGGTACATCAGAATAAACACAGTTAGAAACTAGTTTTCAGTATTTTGCGTGTCCATTAATACAAAATACCAAACAGATTTCACAGAGCAGGAATAACCCAGACAAGAAGAAGAAAATCTGTTCTACTTACCAGGAACACCCAACTCCATTTCTATAAAACGAACATAATTCTGTGCATTTACAGGCAGATCATCAAACGTCCTGGCATTTGATATGTCCGTAACCCATCCTGGGAGTGTCTCATACTGAACCTCTACTTTGTTTAAGACTTCATGGTTGGCTGAGAAGCAAAGGAACAAAAATTTTATGTCCATGGATGCTGTGTATTCTCTACTATGAACACTAATGGTAAAGCTTTTATTCTTTCCTCACACAAAGAAGTTTGCTCATAAGATAATCCAAGCACTGCAGCCACTAAAGTGTCAGGGTTTTTGTTAATATAAGCATAGGGGGAAAAAATCCAGTAATTATAAGGACTCAGACTCCAGGAATTCCAGTGCTCAGTCACATGCATGTATTTGCTGAAACCACAATCTTTTCAGTTCAGAAAACAACTTTTTAGGGAAATAATTCCCCAAAATGTTCTTTTATTATATTTTTCTGAACAAATACTGAGAACCAGATCCGTCTTTATGAAGGAATTGTGAAAGCAAAATTAAGAACCAGCTTGTAAGTATCAAGCAGCTAAAACATATTTTAAAATGGCACAGGAGTGTACCTTTTACTTAACATAGCTGGAAGATGTAGTTAAGACTTAACAGACTTCTGATGCCCACAGACCCTTTGCCGCAAAACTCTGCACTGAATTTATCAACCAGTGCGGAGTCCCACAGGATACAAGAACAGTAACTGTTCCCACTTCTCAGAACAGAAGCAACATTTTGTCCTTCATTAAGTAACTTGCTACAATGCTGTCCTTTAACTATGAATCCTGTGATGATTTCTAGTACTGAAAAATATGCTAGGCATACTGTTCTGGAACTGAATCACTCCAGTAATTATCTGAACATTAAGTCTTGGAATGACACAGGGCAGCAAAACAAAAGGCTTAAGTCTGAAAATTATCAAAATATATTGATAAAAAAATGGAAAGAATCAAGCATTCCTTCTTGCCATCGTGAAGAGGGCATAGTAATTAATGTTATGTAGTAATTAATGTTATGTGTCTCAGTTCAAGTCAGTCCTGCCAGGACAGCTAGTGAGCCTGGGAAAGGGTTTGAGGTGCAAGAGGCACTGTAGAGGTGCAAATACAAAACCACATGCTGATCCCCTCCAGCATTGTGTAGCCAATAAACTCAAGCTCAGCACACTGAACAATTTGTCCTGATGCAGGCAACAGTTCAACAGCAGCAGTGCTGTAAGGACAGCCTTACCATTAAGGTATTTTGAGAAAGGCTGAAAGAAGACTGCTCTGCTGCCCTCAAAGTCTGTAACAGTGAAGAAATGTGCAAAGTTTTGGACCAAGGTGTTCCCAGGTTAAGGGAATCCTGAACCAATACTCGTGGCAATGAGAGCAGACAGGCACATTAAGGATGTTTGGGTTGTAGAAGCCAAGGATAATAAGCACTTTATTGTCAGCAGTAACAACTGAGGTGTTTTCTGCTGTCCAGGTGTTCTGTACAACAGAACAGACACACTTGAAGTGCAAAATCACAAACTGATCTCCCAGCAGCGCAGATGGCTGCTAGCCTCCCTCTCTCAGAAGAGGGAAAGTGAATGAACACCTCATCTTGGATATCCACAGGCCTTTTTTCTTTAAAGCCTCTCTGATGAGGTTAGAGGGAGACAGCTGAAAGCATTTGGTATTGAACAGTTTAATATTGACTACAGTTTTCCATTAGCCGTTATTAGTTCAATTCCTTACTTCCCCCTAGGAGAGAAGAAAAAGAAGGGATGCATTGACTGATGTTTCAAATGATTCTTTAATTTTGTTCCAACAGGTGTGATATAGGATGATGCGTGGTAAAGACAAGCCACAAACTGAGCTCAGAGTAGCATCACATCTAATCACCATCTAGATTTCTCTCAGCTTTCCACTGAGGGAGTTTATCTTTTAGGATTTCTAGAATATTCCTCAACAGCTTAACTATATAACAGACAGAGCAAATATAATGGTATCATCATCTGAAGAGTGATGTGATGCTACTTCCAACTCAAAAAATATCTCAGATTTGGGACCTTGGAACCTTCGTAAGAGAAAGATCCTCCAGCAATTTCCAGAAACTGACAAGAAAATAGTCATATAGGTCAGACCAAAGGTGCATCCAGTATAGTGTGCCAGCTCTTTAATCTACAGCAAATGCCCAGGTTAAAAAAAACAAACAAACAAACAAAAAAACAAAAAAACCCAAAAAAAACCCACAAAAAAAACCCAAAAAACCAAAAATCAAGCATGAAAGTAAAGCTTGTCTAAAGTAATCTCCCAATTATCTAAGCATCTGTGTTTTCAAAGTCTTCTGAGCCAGAGGTTATGTCTCTGTGTGGTGACATCAACTGATGTCTGAACACGGACAGGAAGCATTAGAGAATTAGACCATAGCTTTCACATTCTTTTTAAACTGATTGGCTCAAAGCTAGCAGGAAGTTCTGTCTTCCACAAGCTCTTGCCATTGGCCAGGGAAAGACTACAGCCTCAGTAACACCAACTGAAGTCAGCTGTAAATTTACAAGATATTTTAGGTTCTTGCTTAAGAGGCAATTACGAAAAGCACACAGAAAGCTAAGCTAAAAAAGCCCTGAGTGACACTTGTATGATTCTCTGATCCAGGTGGAAAAAAGAACAATATCTGAACCATGGCACACTCCTCCTGAGATGGTGGGTACTGTGTCTAATTTAGAGACAGTCATTTCACAAGAAGGGTAAATCATGAACATCTCCAAGAGAGTGGGAGGGTAGGAAGGGGAGAGAGAAAGAAAAAGCCTGCCAGGGAGAGCTTCCCAGACTAGTTTTCTTCTAAATTAAATTCAAATGTCAGTGGCATGTTTGAGAAAAAAAAATTATACAAGCACACAGCATGCAAAAATGTAGACATCAGAAACAGTCTAATGGTCTGCAAAACACAAAGTGGGAATAAAGTTACCTTTTGTTTTTTATGCCAAGGGCAGGGGTAACCTGCAGCATGTGTGCTGAAAATGCTGCCAAATGTTGAGGAGTATAGCAAAGAGAGGTGTGGAACAGAGGCACTGTGAGAGACAGCATCTTCCAGCTTACCAGAACTTCAGCTCAAACTCCTTCCTGATGCTTTAAGGAAGACAGCATGTCAAAAGGTTCTACTAAAGTTCCACCAGAATTCTTAATTGTTCATAAAGTAAAGAAAAATATAGGCAGGCGAGCCACATTGTGCTGCTATGACCAAAGGCCAGCTGTTACCTAGGGGTATACAGGAAACAAAGTCTGCTCCCTCATGAGTTGTACCTAACAGTTGTAAGACTCTGGCCCTGAGACATACAATGAATGAAAAAAACCCCTACAAATTACTGACATCTTAGTACTGTATAATATGGCCACTTGCTTATGTCATCTTTAAGGATGGACTGTCAGAAAAGGTTTTCCTGGCTTGAGGACAAGATCATATAACTGAATACAAGAACAGCATTTACAGAGTAGTTCTCAATTCAAATGTGCAATTATGTTCAATGGCCATTTCAAGTAAACACAAATGTCCTTAATGTTTTGACATGAGTATCAATCAGGTAATAGCTGAGTCTTAAAAATGGAAAAGCATTCCCGGGTTTGGTGCAAGACGAATACTAAATTTCCTGTATCAAAATCATTCAGCATGCATTCAGACTGGAACTGGCACTTTTGTTTGAAGATCCTGGACAGTAAATCACTTAGAGAACTCCCACAAGCACATGGATAAACAAAAGATTTTTTTAAATTCCTTATGAATTACTCTTAACAGATATGTGCTATTTTCAAGGACTAATGGCAGATCATCATTTATTCCTTCATACATAATTACATCTTTGTACTATATAAATCCTGCTGTGAGTTGTATCCGATCTCCTTACTCACAAGAAGTGCTCTGATGATGATACCACATGAAAAACTGTAACCTGTTACCAGCCTCTAACCCTCAGCTACCAATATAGAATCTATATGTACATTATGAAAATGAAAAAGCCCGCTTGTTAGTACTGTTTTATGTTCTTCCTTTTTTTCGGGAGTATGTCTAACTATTGTAAACTGAACAAGATGCATTACCTATAAAAACACTGGCTTGTGATATTTGAATATTTTAACATGCAGGTAACTCTTCAAGTAAAAATGACCACTGTCCTCCTCAAGAACTACAGTTTCTATCATGCTAAGCTGATGTACATTAGTCATGCATTAGAAAATAGTCTTGCTTTCACCTAAACTACTTGTTCATTTATGGCCCCACCCCTTGGCCCTCTTTTACACTGTGTAGCTTTTGTAGGTTTTTGGCTGCTCTGTGAATCATTAAAGGGAAGTGAACTGTTAGAAAAATAACAGAGGGGAAAGAAAAACTTGCAGGACCAGCTCTCTTATGGGGTTCACTGCATGCTTAAATGAAGACCTGGAATGCTAAAAATAGGCATCAATAAAGAAGTAGGAACAAGATAACAGAGTATGAAACAAGCTTCCAATTTAGCTTGAAGATGATGCAGACTGTATAAAATAAAAAGGACAAGTAGTGGCAACATTTATGTTTCACAAGCTTTATACAGCTCTTCGAATCTTTCTAGCAGACAAAATCCAATATTTGGTACAGTTATCTTTAGGGTGCAGGTACTGGTGTGGTAAAAGATACGTCTGGTGCATCTGCAAGACATTAATGGCTTGATGCTGAAGTAAAATATTGCTTTAATAAGTTTTACAAGTAGAAGTCAAATGTATTTAAAAGTACCACGTTACATTTCACCAAAATCTAGAATTTTTAAATAAGCAGTCTTACCAGGAAAATGAGGTATGATTTCACCATCTAGTTTGTATGCAACACCGACTTTGATTTCTGGAAATACATCCAAGATATCCAATTTGGTAAGTGCCAATCTATGAAGAAACATTACTCTGGTTAAACAAGTCCAACAACTCTTGAATCTTCTCACATTGTAAAAAAAAAAATTAAAACAAACTCCAACAACAAGAACAAAGAATCGAACAAAATTTATTCCTGCACTTAATTTTATTTCTTTAGAAAAATATCTCATATAGCACTAATCTATTATCTGGTCTGACTTTATAAAACACCCCAAACCAAAAAACAAACAACCACTGAAACAAGACGACAGCAACAAAAAAGGATTAAACAGAGTTTTTGTTACATCCTTCGATCTCGTACTACATGAAAATGACCAAAAAAATTTTAAAAAAGGTATTTTCCAATTGAATAAATTTGTCTATGGCTTTAAGTGTTATAATTTTAATTGGTGAGGGTACTGCCAAAATACCTAACCATTTAAAGATGACTATTTCATTGCATGATGCCTGTTGGTGTCTGCTAATTTATCAAAATATCAAAATGATTAATCAACAGATCAATATTAACAGTGCAAATGTTACTAATGAGTAAATGTGCAATTTACAGTAATCTACAGCATTTCATGATTTTCTGTCAGGTTGCCAACAAAGCTCAGCAAACAACTCACGCAGTAAATCCATTAATCATATAGACGTATCGGAGTGAGACGAGGTCCAGCCAGCCACATCTTCTCTTCCTACCAGTGGTAACACCAAACTCTTTGCCTCTCTGCTGCAGCAATTCTCCAATTTCCTAACAAAGAGCAAGACACATGAGCATGTGGGTTTCTTCTGATTTGCAATACATGATGCAGGTGGTTTACTTAACATTTTACAATATATTGCAAGTTACCTTCGAAGCCCTTCCCCCAGTTTTTCACAATGCTGTCCATTTGGATGAAGACAGCAATACAAAATGTTCTTTCTAATTCAAGAGAACGATTTTTAGGCAAACTTCTCAAAATTTGCTCCTGCTCTAACCTTATATTCCACAGAAATGTCTAGAGAAAATTGCACTCACGTTAGGCAGTCCTGTAAGCTCAGTCTAGAGTCAGAAGACTGAGACATCTAAACACATTGTCACCTATGTACTTGTACTTAACCATTGTTAACACTGAGTTAATAAAAGACAGACAAGACACATTTTCACCCAGCAGGTCACACCTGAGGCTGTAATACTCACATTATCCTGTTCTGTAGGAAAGGCACCAATTCCAACTCTGGTTGTGTAGGCTTTCACAACCCCGTACACTTCCCCAACGTTCTGTGGTGGCATGCCCAGACCTGTGCACACACCTCCAACTGTGCAGTTTGATGAAGTCACAAAAGGGTATGTGCCTATTAAAAACCAAAACACTGGGTTTAGAAAGTTATTAAAACACTGGGTTTGAATTGTTTTTTTTCCAAAAATCTAACCTGGTGAGAAACAGTACTTGCACTGCACTTTCTTAGATTTTACAACACTCAAAACCAAAACACACAATAAATGTATTTTACAGCCAAAAACATATTCTGTGAGCTCTTAGTTTTGTATGTACATTGTCTGATCCACCTTCACTGGAAAAGGTAGAAATCTTACTATGTACTTCAACTGGTAAAAATGGACTATATAACAATTCTGAATGATCGTACAGATAAAAAATTGGAGTAAGACACCAGAAAAACATGTCTTGCTTTCTTACATTAAATATACTCACTAACTGAACAATGCAAAAATTTAAAGGGAGACTCTTAGGAAAACAGTATTAAAAGGTTAGAGAATAGAGGTTTACTATTTTCAATTTTTGGAGGAAAAATAAAATACAAACTCTACAAACTGATCAGCACATTTTAAGGACAAGAAACTGCAACGAAATACAGAATTCTGGAAAGAAAAGCTTTGTTTACATAATCAAATGAAAAAAAGATCATTAAAAAAAGAAGAGTCCTGAATATAGTCTAGTGGTACAAGTTTGTCTCTTGTTAAATACTCAGCTGTCATTTAAAATGCAGCCTGGACTGCAAAGAAAAGCGTTAAACATCTCAAAATCCTTAGGCTTATACCTTTTTTAAATTAAGTACTGGGAAATGAAACTGAGCATGCCAGTCCTCAGCTGAATTTTGAACAAATACTTCAGCCTCACTGCATCTGCACATAAGCAAGAAACCACTACCTGTTGTGTCAGATTTTTTTAATGTCATTTGATATGAATCAGAGACAAGTAAGAGAAGAACAACCAAGACGAAAGGAACTAAAAGCAATACAGTTCTTTCAGCAATACAGACATCTTTACAAAGTCAAAAATCCTTCAGAGACTGATCAGTGAGCTTTCACAGATTAGCTTCAGGTATATCAAATCACTCCAGAAAAATACCCAGGATTACAGGTGATACCTAACAACAGTTTGCAAGCATTAATTAGTTTTTAATCTTAGAACACAGTAGCTAAGCTTTTCTTAGTACTGACAGGTGAATATAGCTAGTGGATGTCAAAAACAAAGTCAATGAACAGCTCTTACTCACTTTCACCTCCCAGCCTAATATATTTTCATTGTTTTATCATTACTCTGTGTTTAAGAACACAGAAGATCACACATCCTCACACCCGCCCCCCCATTCCCAGACAAATGCACATATGAGCTTCATTAAAGGCTCCAGTAAAGTGAGATGGACTGCAAGCCTGGGGATTTACTATCCTCACAGTCAATGAACACACATTCACAAAACTCACTTCAATATTAAGACTTCTGTGCAACAAAGCACTGGCAACAGCCTCATTCAGAATGCTTAATAATCAAATTGGCAACTCTAAACCTTCTGTCTAGGGCTTGTCTGTTGTTAACACAAGTGTCTAACCTGCTGCTATCTAACTATGGAGAGCAGATTTTCTTGTGTGTTTGGGTCTCACAGCAGAGGCAGGAAAAAATCTAACTAAACTGAACAACTCTGTATGCATTATAGACATGCCTGGTGTGTTTCAGACTGCCTGCACCTTCTATTTACACGAAATCCAAAATACAAGAAATTTACATTTACAGGAAAACAACCTTCCTAGATAGACTTTTTTGCAAATATCTGTTTTGCATCAAAGATTTCCCTGTGACAAGCATATCTGAATTCAGACTTCTTTCCTCTTCCTATTTTTGTTATGTTAAAAGAGGATGTGACTCCTAATACTCAGATTATCATGAGAAAGTTTACTTTAGGTGCTTATACTTACAGTGACTGATCTACAACATATCTTACTCTTACAAAAAGGCATTCAAACTGAGTATGTTTGAAAATGCCCAATACCAGAGCTCATATTGGTTGAAAGCTGAGTACACGCCAGTTTCATAACTGTTTGACAGCAGGCATCAATTTCAGGTGTAAACATTTTCCTAACAATAAAAATGATGCCATTACAAGGTGAGACTGAAGAAAAATGTGACAAAATGCAGAAGCCAATCACACAGGTTGCTTATGCTTACACAGCGGTCATAGATTATCTTGTTTTTACAACACAATAACCAAACATAAACATCTCATAAAAAAGAAGCTGCTTCTAACACCTAGAATCTTCTTATTTATTAGAAAACTTAGTGTTTTAAGAAAAACGGCATAATTTTGAATATCAAATAGATTGAGATAATCTTTCCAGCCATGCCTCATTAGCAATCCAGATTATCAACACCTTTCCCAACAATGTGAAACAGTGGAAAACTAAGTGTTATATAAAGACTTAAAAAAAAAAGTAAGCTGATTTTTCAAAGGTCAAGATGTATTTTGCATGTATGCTTTGCCTCTCAAAGCTCTCCATTTTTATTCTCAAGTGATTTCCACAGATGTAAAAACTTGTGAGTTGTTTCATTTAAAATTCAGAGATGCTAAAGTAATAGCTATACTCTAAGAGCAGTCATTTGATCTTTACTGTCATTCAAATTACTACTCTTGGGAGAGTCTACAGCTTTTTGAAATAATTTAATTAACACACCCACTCACCCACCCCCCTGTATTATTTGCTAGTTATAGAGAATGTTGTTCTTCCAAAACAGAAACCACCTCTGCTGTGAGAACAGCTTATCACAGGAGAGTTTAAATTTAATGTTCCTTTTTTACAACACAAGTGTATATTAACATGTGTCTCAAAAAGACCATACCTACCAAAATCTATGTCCAGCAGTGCTGCATTTGCACCTTCAACTAAGATCTTCTTTGGTGGTCCATGTAAAGCCTCATACATGAAATAAACACCATCCCTTACCATTGGTTTTACTTTTTCCATGTAGCCCTGAATAACACAAAAGACTATTGTATAGTATAATTTCATTATTATAAAGGCAGCCAGAGTAGAATTGCTATTGTTCCCTCATAACAATGCTCATATTCCCTTCAAAGAGGAAAAGCAAACAGAAATGTTAAATATGCCATAATGTGAACAAAAGGAGGAAGAAACTCAGATTTACCCAAGAGATATGTACACTCTTCCTAGGAGGAAAGAAAAAAGGGGGGAAGGATGAAGAGGAAAGAAAAAATCCTAACTTCTGGAATGCTTTAGAAATATTCAAGCATGGGTATTATCACGGTACTGTATTTGGTCTTTCATCTTCAAGTATTCAAAATCTCCCCCAAAATCAGCACAGCACGTAGGGAGTTCCACTTCTGGCCATCTGAACCACATTCACCATTGTGAATGCATACAATTGTGAGCCCTAACTTTTAAGTAAAAGTGAAGTTATTTATTGCATCAAATGCCTGAATGCCATTGAGTAGCTGGATGCAAGAAGCCAATAATGTTCAGATTATCACTTGGTACACAGCCTTTCTCCTTCATGAGAACACATGGAAGTTTCTCATTTTAACAATTTCCTCCGTGTGAAATGTAGCACTTTGTCAGAATGGAATCAAGTGCATTAGCATAAGATGAGTAATTTTCCTCAAGCTACAAATACATGTGAGTTTCCACCTTAACAAGGAGTTTCAGATATTCTGTAACCCCAAATTGCATTAAGTAAACTATAAAGCATTATGAACCAATCAAGTGTAACTGGTTTCTAGACCTACATATTAGTAAAAGTACTACAACTCAACACATGAAACAGGCCTTATTTAAAGTAAAACAAATATAAGGCTAAGAACTCTCATATATTCTATTCTAGAGCTATAAAAATTAAAGGTAGAGGAAGGATGATTTATTTAGCCTGATTTTCTTAAAGAATTACCATGCAATCATGCATGTCCTCGCTGTTCTCCACACACCTCAATGGTTTTAAACAATGTCACATTTGGTTGACATTTTAAGGGTTAAAAAAAAAATCCCATACAGGTACGTTGCTATAAAAAGCATGAACAAAAAGTTTGGGTGGAACGGTAAGGCACCTCACAAGATTTTCAGATAACTTGGATGCTGTGCAAATAAAACCTAATACCAGTGAGGAAATTCTCAACTGTCCCAATCACAGGGAAAACATCAAATCAGAATCCATAATTAACCATAAGACCAGTGTGGTGGCAATCAGGTTTCATTAGTTCTGCTGCTATCAATTTCCATTTTACTATGTTGCTAGACACTATTTTTTTTTAAGGCTTATTACTTAGAAAAACTATTTATTTCAATTCTTAACTTCCTGAGGGAAGGACTTAACATTCTGCTTTACAATGAAACATACTTCCCCCAGCTACAATCCTGCTTTTTCTCCTAGACTGTATGTTTGAGCAAGTAAGTCAAGAAAGTAAGTCAAGAAGAAATCGCCCCATACAAGCCTTTTTCTTAAAATTCACAGCATCTCTCTCAAAAGCAAGTTTTGAAACGTTGCATAAAACAGGCCAAGAGTGTCCTTAAGGATAGCAGCAGACTCCTCAACACAGAAACATCCCATGATACAGTTTAACTCCTCACACAAGCACAAGCACCAGTCACACCAAGGGATCTGTGTATCAGTAACTGCACATGGTGATTATATAATCGAAGAGACAGAAACACGCTTACCTTCAGCTTTTCCAATTCCCCTTCAATATCTATCTTTAAGGTAGGATATATTGCTTTGTACTGATTGGCTAACACTTTGAACCTGAAAGGCAAAAATGCTTCACTGAGGTTTCTGTTTGTTTTCCTCCTCAACTCCCCACCAACCCTTGATTTTTACTGGTTGCATTTCTGCAGTTATTTGGTAATTTAACAATTTCAAACAATGAATTATGACAATAATCATATGACAATATGACATATGACAGTAATTTTTTATTTTAAAAGAACCTTTAATTAAGATAAATAACAGAAACCAGATGTAATTGCTTACACAAGGTACTTTCCAGAAACTGAAAACTATGCTTACAACTGTGTACAGTAATTACCTCTCAGAAAACTCATCAAAATCAGAAACAAGATCACACATTCTCAGTCCACTTCGAGCAGCCTTCGAAGAATATACTGGACCAATTCCTTTTTTGGTAGTTCCCAGACTTTAAAAAGATAATAATAAAGAGTTATTGATATACAGGTGTTTGGTTTTTTTTTCTTTAAAGCTATTCCATCCTTAGCATAAAATGAAATGCTGTCAACTGTGAGCATTTAACTTTATTTAAAGCATTTAAAACAAAAGATACTTTCAGGATGCAACCTAGTGCCAGAATATCTCTGACAACACACAAGCAAATATGTTAATCTTCTACTTCTGTTTTTAAACCAATAATTTTTTTCTGAACTTTTATACTTAAGGAACCAAATGTCAAGAAAACATTCTTCAGTATTACGAACTGAAATGAAATAAACATTTTCCTAAAACACTGTCCTGAAGACCTAAAGAAAGTCCTCCATAAAGCAACAGCACAGAGTATGGATTTTAAGTTTGTATATAAGAAATATTTCATTTCATTCTAAATACCTCAGTTGGAGCCAAGAAATCAGAAAACACTGCCAAATATCCAAAAGTGATAGAGACACTCAAAATGCCCTCTCTATGTTAAGAGTTCAGGTATGGATTTTCCACTGTAGCTGATTCTGAAAATCAGAATTCTTTTCCTTACCCTTACCTGCCCACTCTGTCTGAAAAGCCTTTTCCAGCTTAATTCCTGATGATATAATACAAAACTTGCTTGCACTGACTTTACTGTCAGAGAAGTACAGCTACTTCAGAGAAGGTCTTCTGCCATAATCATGCTAAGCAGCGACCAAAATTGAGCCAAACCCCATCATGCTCAATACATTAAGCAACTGTTTAAGGAGAAGTGAACAGGTCTGCAGCATTTGCAGAAGTGTGCTACATGTTGCTAAGCTTAATTGTGCACTTAGTTTTAATTGGTTTGGTTTGGGGTTCCCCCCGTCCCCCCCATCAGTCAGAGAAATCCTTCTCTTCTTCAGTTATAAATTTTTGGAAAAAAAACTGAATTCTTCCTATTAGACTCAATACCAAGTAATCTCAGGGAGTGATGTTTACTTCCAGTCCAAAAAAACCCCAAAAACATTCCAATGAACTGTGCATCACACTGAATCCTTTAACCAGACCAGGACATTAAACAACTGACTCTAGCCTGCACCCCAATTCATACTCTCCATAGAGAGTCTTTTAAAGGAAGGGTTGGTTTCCATTCATTTTGTTTCATTAAGACATATCAAATAATAAAAAAGTTGTCAGAAGACTGTACTTACAGAAGCTAAAACAATTGTATAAGCAGAATATACTGTATTAGATTAGGTTTTCTATAACATTTCTGCAAGGGAAGCTACATGATGGGCCTTACTGGTGATGGTTTTTCAGCTACATTTGACCAGGCAAAAGCATTCATTTAAAAGAAAAATAAACTTACCATTTAGAATGTTTAAAGTCTTAGGCAGAAAAGAATTTTAACACCAACCACGTCATGTAGTTAAATCTACAGTAAGACATGCTAGCAGACTATTTCAATTCCCTGCTCCCAACAAATAAGAGACAGTCTTTTGATAACCCATGATAGCCTGTAGTACTCTCCCCATTACAGTTGTTTAGCTCCAAAATTTAGGAGGAAATTTTACAAGCTTGAAAATCGTACATTGCAGAATATCAAGAACTCCACAGAAAGAAGAAATACAGCATTTTTAAGAGTGACTTTAGGTTTTTTTGCTTGGAACCTAACTTTTTTCCTCAGTTTTTTTAAAGCAAATTAATTGAGCTTTCCCTAACAATCTTTAACACTAACCAATAGAGTGGTGCCTTCTCTCAAGTAGCTGATTTGACTCATAGTGTTTTTAACTGCAAATATTGTCATATAGCAACTTTAGCTTGTGCTCCACAAATATTCAAGAATAGCTGTTACACACTGATAATACTGATAATGGCTCATTAAAATAAGAATATTCTTCCATACTATCTGTATGTTCTGTTTGCTTTTTAAATCCGAAACCAGAAGGTAACAAGAGAGCTGGTACAGTGCAGGCAAATGTGAAAATGACCCCTTGTAAAAATCACTGACAAATCATCACTCAACAGCAACCTGTGTGAAGCAAGATACACTCAAATCAGACATTCTCTTAAAGCTTATTATCGTGGAGGAAACGTTTATCAGGTAAGTACGTCTGAATTACTTTTCATCCATTTAATCTCTCTTTCTGAAAGTTCTTCTAAGTTTACTGTTATCTGAGAAGTCTATAGCACTACACTGCTTCCCAGACGTAGACAGGTCACTGTTAATTCTGCCAGCTTTTTCCACATCCCAAAGAACGAGTGAGCTACTTGAAAAGAACAAGTTAAGAACATAGAAAGATAGTTTCTAAAAGTTTTGAAAGCTTCAGAAGGTCAGTAGTGTTCTGTAGAAGACAATGTGAACATCTACATGCACCTCTGACTTTCGGTTATTCAGAGATGACAAAGGGATCCTTCAATATTTTTAAAGAGAAATATATTTTTACAGAAACAAATACCTCCAGTAAACAAAACACTAGGAAGCAGAAACTAACAAACTAACAACTAGAAACCTTTTCATAAGGCAAAATATAAAGACAGAACCCTTTAACCATGCATATAATCCTTCACTGGAAGATAAAGTGTAGGAAATAATCCCTGCAGAGTCCACATTCAAGAGTTATATGAATAATTTTTTTTAACCCACTGACAAGACAAAACAGAGATTCAATATTTTGAGTCCTCTTTGTACTAAGTCATCCTATGTTTGACAAAATAAAACTACCTACTTCTTTCCTGCTTGTTCTTGCCTCTGTTGTTCTTGGATGCCATCAGCAGCTTGGTGGAAATCAAACACTAAGAAAATAAAATAACTTAAATTGAAAATTTGTGTGAAATAAATTATTGTATCAGCAATAATTTCTTCAAACCAACTCTAGGCCTGTTTACCAATGCGGAAAATAAATATACACACTGAAGAAAGGCAAATAAAATTACAGTTTTTCCTTCTCTTTTACATTTTTTCACAGGGAAGAGCTCTAAGGCTTTTCAGAGACTTTAAAGCAGAACATTTGTAGAACGTTTGCAGAGTGAGTATACACATCCCACAGAGTAAGTAAGCCATTTTGGCTTTGTAGTGGCCCCAAAGAATACATGACTAAATGAAGAAAAAAATGCAGTTGAAAAAAAAAATCCTGGAAATAGCATAGAGCAAAAAAAGGTCATACTGCTAAAATTTAGGCGAGACCTGAAAGTTAACATTCTCACCTATTCTATGGATTTCTTAAACAATTGTATTTTTATGTTTTAGGCAACATCAATTAAAACGCATTTGAAAATACAAAAGCTCCCACCAATGTCTGTTATGTAAACAGAAGTCAACGTCATAAGCCCTGATTATGTTTTTACATATTATATTGTTATTAATGATAAAGATTATGCAAAGTATCCCTTGCATCAATACTTGGTTTACTATAGTAAGAAAAAAAAACAACCCAAAAACCAAAACAGAACAACAACAAAACTCAAAACATACATACAAACTTCCCCCACCCCACCCCCCAAAATCTTACAGGACTCATGTCAAATACAAAGATTGCACAGCTTATAGGCTAACAGTATTCATTTAACTGGCTTTCTTAAGTATTATTTCCTGAAAGTTAAAAACCACCTACACATCACACAGGAAAGACTGACTTAGTAAGTATGCTAGTATCTCCAGAACAAGAGTGGTTTTCCTGTTTGCCTTACCGGTTTGGCTTTATGTTTATTCCCAAGCATTCCTGCTTTTTAAAGAACTACATTATACCCAGCGGTGTGAACTTACCTTTGGCTGACCTTTTGTTACAGACTAATCATTCACAGATCAATACCCATTTTAGAGAAGACACTTTTATCATGGTAACAGATTTTCAAATTGCTATGAAAACTTTCTAAATAGAGGCATTATGAAAGCTCATTTTTGTGAAGAGGTTGAATGATTATGAGTGACAGTGAGCAACTGGTCCTTTTTACTCATAATCTGTTTAATTATAAAAATTCACAGCACTGCCATTGCAATATAATCACCACAAAACAGTTTTTATAGTAATCAAGCAATTTCCAAATAATTCACCTACAGTGATTCTACTAATCAGAAAAGATACTGGCAACTTAGAAACAATTACTAAACTGTTTCAAACTAATTAGTTACTCCAAAGATAAAACATAATAACCGTCAATAAGTTCATTCACTAAGGTATTCCACACTGGTGCAAAAAACAAAACAAAGCAAAACGAAAGAAAGCAAAACCAAAACCATTTTACCCCCGTGTTACAAGCTTTAATCTTATAATGTCCTAAACAGTTTGCATCTTCAGAAAATGACTACAAGAGGCAGCAATAATGCTATAATATCTAAAGAGCTGATCTGAAGGATGAATTTATGTAATAAAAATGTAGTAGGAGTGGTACAGGAAGAGTTTCTAAAGCTCTGTGTTGGTGGATTGGACTCAACACTATTTTTCTTCAGGCTTTGAACTGCAGTGCTTCACTGCTGAGCTCCTTGAGAGCTCTTTATCCCCACAGAGTCCTTCCCACAAAATCTCCTTTGGGAAGCACTTCCTTGGTAGGGAGACCATTAGTTTCAAGTCACACCCGGTCACCTGATTTCCCAGCAGAAACGTTACTGTGAGCAATACCACTTTTACACCAAAAGGGGAAATGAATCCTAATTCAATTCACTTCTGAATGCTTTCTGACTGCTCCGTGCTTCTAATTTGACTTAGAAGGTGAACCTGCTTTCCTGCCTAGGTGATGATTAAGGAATAGGATTTTTAAAAATCACTAGAATATAAACCTGGGAGGGTTCTGAGTGAAAATTTTTTTTCTAGGACCTTCAATAAACCTAAGCAACCCAGGGTGATTTAATCCAAAGAAAAGAACCTATATAAAGAGATGGCTAAAAATTACCACACTTTTACTGCCACAGAAAATCCATCAAAAGCAAAAATTATGCAGAACAAACCCCAACAAAAAACAAACCACAAACAGGAACTTACCAATATGAGCCCTGTCAGAAATTATTAGTCTCTTTTCCCAGCCTTCCAGTCCTTTAAAGGCAAAATGAAATAGTTTAAATTATGTTTTGTATAGCATTTTTGTCTTCTGATGTATAAAGTATAAATACTTTTCATGCTTAGTCTTCAGTCAATCTATTTTAAGACTGAGCAATCACATTGCAGAGTAGGAAAAAAAAAGTTATTTCAGTAATTAAAACTTGGCATCAACCTATAAAGCTGAGAAAATCAGGCTTATTCTCAAGAAGAATCCATGCTACTAGCTCCTCAATTTTCACGAACAATTAGTAGCTCTTTTGGTTCTGAATAATCGAGACCATTGATTTTTCCCACTCATGGCAGACTGCTGCCAAGCATGGCTATAGACATAACATGAAGTATCCAAAAACTGAGCTCTGAATCAAGAAGTGATTACCACAGCACCATGTTCACATTAACGTGTCAGCAAAGTGTACACCAATATTGTAAGAGGTCAAATTACTTTGAACAGGTAAACACACTTTAAGAAAGTCATCTCACTTCTTAAATTCATTTTTTTAAGCAAAGAACAATGTCTGCAGAGAATTCTGTTTTAGATTATATTCTGAAACGGTACAGAGATTCCTTTTATCTGCATTCCCATGAGGGCTCTGGCAGTTATGGCAAGACTCCTCTCAGAATGCAACAGCCAAAGGGAGTTGTGGAAAAATACAATGTATGTAACCTCTACAAAGGCATACTCCATCTAAATCATTTGAGAAGTGTCACACAAACTATTTTAAAAGTAGTATCTTCAAATTCTCACCTTTTCCTTTCTTTAAGTTTTTTTCAGCTTCTTCAAAGAGTCCTGGCAAATGAATTACAACACCATTTCCTGCAGAAAATCATTACACAAAATGTAATTAATTATGTTGAGCATGGGAAAAAATATTTCAAAGAGTTCAAAGACACTGCATATTTTGTGTGCAGAGTATTTTATTTAAGTCTTTTAACAACGCAATTTTGATTCTTAGGAATTTATCTTAGCCAGATTTGTTCCTAAAGTATGCATTTCTACCTACATGTATTGACTCTTCCTAGTAAATGCAACAACTTTTCAATTTAGACCAGTACAAACAGTAACAGAATCTCCAACTTCCTCTTTCTCATATCTAAAATTAACTTCCGTCTTTGCACTTCATTTTAATAACCCTATTGTTTTCTAAGAGCTTGGCACATTTCTATCACCATTATAAACACTAGCATCCTTGCAGGCACTTTTTTTGCTGTAAACAGACACGGAATAGTCTGTACATAGAGGTGGGACTGTCAAGAGACTAGCAAAAACAACAGACGAAAAAGCCCTGTCAAAAGCAAGTTTGCCTTCCTACAGCTGTCACATTGCTCAGAAAAGACTTACTAGTTCATAAAATGACCCAGCATCACTGAGTGCCTAGGAAGGAACATTCCCACAGCAAAACTGAACCATCTTAAAGCCATACCAAACCCAGTAGATTCAAAGTTACCTGTAGAACATTTAGCAGAAGAAGGGATCTGCTATCCAAAACTATTTGCATATCACCTAATTTCACACCAATAAAAGCATTCTAACCATAAAAACCACAAAGTATTTTAAGACTTCTTCACTATTACCTTCATGACACAGTCCTGAACAATAGGGATACTCTATTATAATACTCCAATCATTTTGCCCTTACCCTTTTTTCTGGAATATATATGTTCTTTCAGTGGAATCCTAAGCCTTTTTTACCCCTGAAAGAGATTTTATACACAATGCATATCTAAAAGAATCTAAAAAAAACTTTAGAACAGATAAAACCAAAAGATGGAAGATACAGGCAAGAAGGTTTCTAAGAATTTCTCACCTAACTACTATATTGTTAAAGGATGGGGGCTTTCCTATTCAACCAAGTCCACCAAAGAACACAAGGCAAATGGGCATCTTTTTTATTGTTTTCAAGCAATAACCTTAAGAAACATAGTACAGTAACATCAAAAGAGAAGTAGTATCATCTGCCTCAGCCCTCAAAACTAGGAACAGTTAACATCTCAAACTTCCCATTATCAACAGGAATCTATTTCCATGCCCACTGGATCCAATTCTGTAGAAGTATTAGGGAAGACAAGTGGATCCATAACTATCCCATTATCAAGTCACAATGTGACAGCTGAAAAGAAGCAATTAACCACCAAATCCCAAGTACAGATTTACTGCTGACAGAGTATACAGTCACTACCAGCTGGACTGTTTATGAATCAAGTAACTTGCAACAGAGGTTCTTTCAGCTGCTCTTTAGCAAACTGTCAATGACCACTGGCTCTTGGCACACATACCAAGCTGAAAGGCAAGACTGCAGGCTCAAAGCAATGAGATGCAGGAAGAAGTGACAGGAAGAGCACGGCAACAGAATCCTGTCTCGGAAAAGTACACTGTGTAAGTGACAGGAACTCTAGGTATCAAAGGAGCAACATGGAAGTGTTGCTAAGTCACAGCCTTTAGTGATCCAGAGATCCAACCTGTTTGGTGAAACAGCACTCAAGCACAAACACAGTTATAACGGTGTGCACATATATTTTATGTTTAGCTTCATTTTTAGAAGGAAATTCTATGGGCTACACCACATTATTAAGCTGGTTGGCCATCCAAGCAATCCAAAGAAAAAGCCCCAACCATGTAGAATTGGAAACAGGATTCCAAGAAGGGGGAGCAGTAAGGAGGTAAGTAGATTTTAGGGACAACAGACTAGATAGCCTAAAGCCCTTTTCACAAAGCAAACAGATCATAGATCCTGGCATCACCTAGTACTGCCACTGCCCTAAACCTTCCATTGTACTTTCCTGAGAGGATTTCTTGGTAAGAACTCTAGAGTGTGGAAGTCTTTTAGAGTTAAGCATTCATTTCACAATCCAGTGGAAAAGGGAGGGAAGACCTATGGTTCAAAAAGTACTGGTAAGTACTTAACAGGGCTGAAGATTAAAGGAGAGAGGGGTATTCTGAGAATAAAAGAAATGGTAGAGAAAATAAAAGAGAATGGGAGGATGAAGATACACTGGGCAGCTAGCTGTTTACATTGGTAGGATAGATAAGAACAAAGGTGAATTATCCAAGACAAAAGAAATTTCTGTAATACAAACTTTACAAATGAGTAAGGGCAGTATTACAAAGACAGAAAACAATCTAGGCCTGTGAAAAATTGAAGAAAAAGAATCTTTATCCTGTATGTCCTTAAATACATCTTGATATTTTAATGTGTCAGAA
Source organism: Sturnus vulgaris (assembly GCF_052056855.1). Taxonomy (NCBI): domain Eukaryota; kingdom Metazoa; phylum Chordata; class Aves; order Passeriformes; family Sturnidae; genus Sturnus; species Sturnus vulgaris. The sequence continues at coordinate 33,536,010 of NC_142245.1, forward strand.
GTCTGAAACTACAGTACTGTCTGTTTTTAAGAGATGTCCCACTTACCAATGAATGCAGTGACTTTCGGATTGATAATCCCACTTGGCAGAAGATGAAAGTCGTACTCCACAGCATCCACAACAACTGTATGCCCTGCATTATTGCCTCCCTGCATGGGGATGAGGGAGAAAAAAAGTGTTAACAGTTTTTGACACTAAAGACAAATGAACACACAGTACAGAGATCGAATAATTTGGTTGCACAGTTTTCATTTCTGTTACTGACAAAAGAGCATTCAGAGATTTCCCAGGAAATCAGCCAAACTTGCTCTGTCAAACTGGACAATTTCAACATCACTATTATCTGCCATATAGACTTTGGACAGTGTTTTGGTTCATCAAAGGTACAAAACCGTGGAATGAGACTAAAATGTTTCTAAAATTATCAGATATAAATATTCTAGAGCATGCAAACATTTCTAAAAGCCATCATCAATTTTATTACTTTTCTGTTACACTTATGGAAAGTCAATACTTGAGAGTGGAATTGCAACCTTAGCAAAGTTAAAAAAAAAAAAACAAATCCCCAGGGAAACTGGGAGTATGAAACCACACAGTTATTGGAATAGGTAAGTCTCGTCATCTGGCAACATGTAGGCTTGTTGTTCTGAATTTTGGGTTCAGACTTTTTAGCGTTTTTCTATGAATAGTAACCAGCAAAACTACCTAGCTCATTTCATACCTCCTTCCTGATAAGAAAAGTTATGTAAAAGTACAAGTCATTTATGTTAAATACGTATTATGTTAAACATGCTGTTTAAGGGGGGACTCTAAAGACAACTAAAACAACTGTGGTTTCGTAAGTTACCAGAAACAATTTACATCAAGCTAACACTTCAAACGTTTCTAGCTCTTTTCATTACGACAAAGAGAGTATTAAGAGATTGGTTAAACTGTGAAATTCATCTAAAATACTAAAAGAAGCTTGTGACCAAGTCTTAAAGACGGTCAAGAAAGGCTTATGAAACGAAAAGGATTACAAAACAGTTACCAAATATCCCCAGTTCTTGTCTGCTGTACTTTTGAAAATAAGCTTATACTCTCTTGTGACCCAGTCATTTGTGCAAGACAAGGTTACATACAAAATGGTTCTGCTTGTCATAACCACAGGAACACCCTTTTACAGACACCTCGCACCGGAAGTTAAACTTTCACAGAAAGAAAACCTTAAAGATTAAGACTTCTAAGCTGAGCCACCTTTCAGCACAAGGCAAAATGAAGAAAGGTGTTAAATGAAAAGAAACTATAAGAATTACTAATCCATGGAATTATAAATATTAAATATTTCAGAATATTGTGTCACAGATAGACTTTTCTAAGCAATGGACTCAACAGCTACTCACTACTTCTAAAACATTTACAAAGCATGAAACCAATACTTAAAGCTGTATGTGACAATACAAATAGAGAGCAGCTGTAGATATTAAACATTTGTGCCAGTACATAAACACACATGCCACAGGTACAAGCCTAATCTTACTGAAGTCAGCAATGAAAATCCTGTAATTTTTGTAAAAAAGCATTATTTATTTGAGGACCCGCAACCATTTCACCTCCTCTGAAAAGAGAGAAAACAAAACCTTCACTCAAGAAAGGAAATGTCTGAGTTTAATAAAAGTTTAATTTTTTTAGTAACAAACTGCAGAATTTTTCCATGCAGTAAACAATACTTTGAAATAGCTGTAAAGATTTTTGGATGCATATTTTCACTGCAAGTGATCTGACTCAACCAGACCATGATAAATTTTCAATTCACAGCAAATGAAACATATTGAATGAAGACATTAAGCAGACTTTTCAAATTTACTCTTTTAAGAAAGTAATAAATACTCAGGAATAAACTTCCTGTTCCTGTTTGCATTCTTTCTACCCAACAGCTTTAAGAAAGGTTATTTAGCAGTCTATAACTCTACAATTGTGTGTTGGATTAAAAAGGATGTTAACCAGAAACATTAGCAGATACATCATTTACAGTTATTTTTTAAATGCAATACTGATCCTTCTGAGCAACTGCAAGTTACTCGAAAAGTAATTTTAAGAACTATTAAGTAATATATAAAATGCACTAGGTATTTTTAGTAATAAAAGACATTCGTTTTCTACTCAATGTTTAAGAAGCTAAGCAAAACCTTGCTTGGCAAAGAAGAACAGTTATGCACTAAAGTATCATTTATAGTCAAGTATTTCTGCTGAAAGTGGTAGTTACCTTCTTCCACATCAGATTCCTTCAAATTACTCCTTGCTATTAGATTCACTGCTACTATCAGTCCAGACAAGTGCTTTAAATGAAAATTCAAGACAGGTCTAAGTATAACACTGAAGTACTGAGGTATTAGTAATTTACAAATGGGAAGACAAGTCCCAAGTCTCCCATGGCAGCATAAATAAACTGGACTAACCCATAAATAATACTAACATTACTGAATGACTATTCATTTGAAATTCTCTACCAGATGGACAAGTCAATTTCATGTTTTGCTTCTCAATGTATTAAAAAAAAGAGAAAAAGATTCTCTAGTTTCTCTAGTGTCATGAATGTCCAAAAAAGAGAAAACTGGCCACTCTAGAAATTAGATCACGATCAACAATACATTCTTAGTGTCTTAAAGTTTGCCAAGTTACTAGTGCCATTCAGAAATGGCAACTTAAAGTTCAGCAGTCACATGTGCCTGAACAAGGTGTACAGCATGCAGCCTCTGACTCTACTAGTCATGAGAGCAGAACTGCTGACTTCTGGCACTGTCAAGATTTCATCTTTGCACTGCTGAGTGATGCCAAGGGTGTTGGTTCCATGCTCACTGAAAGATACCCCAGGGCTGACAGAGTTAAAATGGCATTTTACCTTTCAAACCTTGAACTGTTCATGCAAAAGAGCTTATGCTTCACCTAGAAGCAAACTAGTGGTATTTAATTCTGCATATTTACTGTGAGCAGCTCTACTTTAAGGGATTTTGCTAGAAACTTAAGTAGAAAATGTGTGACGAATCACCATCTTAAGCCATATGAATACCTCAAGGTTTCCAAAAGCATATTTTCAGATTAGATTCAAATTTGAATCTCAGAAATTATTGATTATAATATTATGATGCCTACAATATGAAAATATTCAATCCCAAAAGTGCTATTGATGGAAGCTGTCTGGTAGAATATTAAGTCAGTCCCCACACTGCTCTTGATGTCATTCTGTCAAAATGAGTCATTTTGAAAAGTATTTTTAATCTCAAACCCTATTTTAAGAGAGCATTAAAGTAACAGCATGTCATGAACTCAATTTTCAAAATTCTTCTGCTGATTTACAGGTAAGCTCTAACTGCAGAAGAGCAAGCATGTGGTTACAGAGCATGAGTTGTAATATACTAAAATAATGGTTTACACTGTACACTTTACAGTGAACTTGCAGTGAAGTGTACACATGTTGTGTGCTCAGACATTGCTCAACAAGGGTTTGGTAAACAATTCTAATTACAGAAATCTGAACTCAGCGTTCTAGTGGTAGTGAGAGGAAGGGGAGGGTTGTTTTTACGTTATGGGGTTTGAATTTGCTTTGGGTTGTGTTTTGTCTTCTCCAGATACTGATGTTAATGCAGGCAACTATTGCCTCTGAGCATAACTTTAGCTTTAAACTGATGAAGTCACTCTTGGGTTCTGTGCTTTCCATCTGGATTTCTCACTCCTCCTCCCTCCTCCAACTAAACCAAATGGGACCAGCTAGGTCATTCAAACTAACACTCCTTTGATTCACATGTTTAAACATTATTAATGGAGAAGTAACTGTGGAAATTATTTTCACTATTAGTTAAACAAAGTTCAGGCTCAAATAATATTCAGTACCTTACATAAAGCTTTTGCCAGAGGGAAATTACGATATACAAGTCATTTCATTCACGATATACAGTCACTGAGGCTGGCAATACTCCCTAGCTAACTAAATAAAAAAATCAGTTCACCACATCTCAGTAATCTTCTACAACAGGACTTCTCTCCCATATACGTGGAAACTGAAATACCTGTGTGCCAACATAGGCAGTGGACAAATGTGCAGCAAGACCAAAGGATGCTCTTGCTCAGTCTGGAATACACTGCACACGTGTAGCAGTGGCTTCTTTTGCCTTTTACCCTGCACAACTAGATTTCCTTTGGTTGAGCCAACAAGTGGGCCATGGCCAAAATACTCAGCCCTGAGGGCAAGGTAACTCTGGATTCAGCTACAAACAGACCGACTGCACAAAAGGACTGATGGGGGTGAAAGGTGACTTCTTATACATGAGAGATATAAGACCCCAGTGGCCCTCTCAACAAAGAACTTCTTCACTGGGATGCTTTCTTCTTCCCATTCTGCAGAAGAAAAGCAGAGGGAGACTCTTTCACAGAAAAATGAGTATATAGGAATAGAACAAAAAACAGAACACAAAATCAATTCTCCATCTGGCAAGCCAAAACAAAGAGCAGTAAGAACCAGCAACAGCCAGTAACGCCCTGCTCCTGTCAAGGGGCTAACTCAGGCACTACACCTGAAGTCCCAAGCATACTTCACTTAAATACAGTGCAATTTATTTATACATCTCTATCAAGACATAGCATTGCAGTCTAAGCATACTTTGAAGTTTCAAAAATTGGATTTTCAGAAGTCAGCAACCTTCTTAGCACTAAAATAAAAGCATTCAGTTTGTTTGTCTTCCTTCCTTCCATTATTTTTTCTCCTTGTATCTTTCAACACAGTACTTTGAACAGTTCTCTCTCTGCTCCTGAAAGATTTTCAGTAACCAAAGAAAGAATCAGCACTTTCAGCAGCCCACAGCTTTATCAAATTACAACGTAAAATCCAGCTCAAAAGGGTACCAGTTGGATTGGAATGAAAACATTTCCTTCCATTTATCAGGAGACACAGCATGCAACTCATCATGAATAAGAAGCATGAACCTTTGCTTTGTGTCCCAACATGACAAGAGCTGCTAAAACGAGTCCAGAGGAGGGCCTCAAAGAAGATGAGGGTTGGAGCAGCGATTCTGTGAAAACAGGTTGAAAGAATTGGAATTGTTCAGCCTAAAGAAGAGAAGGCTCTGGTACGACCTTCAGTACCCAAGGGACCTACAAGAGACCTGGAGAGGGACTTTTTACAAGAGCATGTAATGACAGGACAAGGGGGAATGGCTTTAAACTGAAAGAGGATAGGATGAGATTAGATATTAGGAAGAAATTCTTTACTGTGAGAGTGATGACACACTGCAACAGGCTGTCCAGAGAAGCGTCCTAAAAGTGTCTAAAGCCAGGCTCTGAGCAACTCAGTCTAGTGAAAGGTGCTTCCTTCCACAGCAGAAAGGGGCTGGAACTAAATGACCTTCAAAGTGCCTTACAATTCAAACCATTCTACAATTCTGTGATTTCAGTACAAGGATCTAGTCTAAGGACTTAGTTTGACGCTCTGATTGGATAAACAGTTTAAAATCCCATCAAGAGATAGTATCTTTTTTTTCCCCTTGCATAATCTTGACACTATTAAATTCTAATATTATTTTTAAGTATTTCAAGTGGAATAGGGAAAGTAACATCAGCTACATAATCACTACTTAATCTGTAAAATTTAAACAAAACCTGTGTAGGATAACTGAACAAATAAACTCTTAAAAGGCATTATTCCAGTTTTACTAGTGCAGTATGCTTAAATCACTTCACTGAAAAAGCATATGATCCCTGACCACTAGCCGGTCATCTTGAAATATCCAAGTTATTCAATGCTAGAAGAGCTAAATTTACAGGAAACAGAAATGTGCTAACTAATACACAAATTATCATACTACTACTGCTAAGATTTACAGCAATCCTTGTAACAAAACCTCATACCTACCTGCTTTCTATAAACATAATTTCATAAAACATTCCTTACAAAACATTATTTTTGAAATATTTTACACTGGGAAGCTGCTCAGAGATTTTTCTTAAAGTAAACAAAAACACCAAATTTTTTTTCCTTCAGCTTGTTAAAGATTAAGTAGCACAAAAATCCTTCTCAGTGTAAGCACCACACCCAATAATCTGCATATTCAATTCAGATAGGCTGGTCAGTACCACACACAAAACGAGATACCATTCTAAAACACCTATCCTGGCAAACGCGAACAGAATCAGTGACACGCACACAGAGGGGTCATAAGATAGCAAAGGCAGCTGCAAGCATTGCTCATCTGGGAGCTGTTTGATAAATATTCTTTGCAAACATGCTTTTTACAGGAGTATTGAGCGCCTGAAAATACTAATTTGAAAGGGAAAAAAGTAATTATCTGCTAGCTGACATTTTACTAGAAACAAGCTTGAAACATCAATAAATCAAACAAGTGACTCCTGCCAGCCAAAAACCACCATCAAAGCACTGGGAAGCAACACTTACCACAAACACTACACTTGTGCACCTGACACAAACACAACACTGACAACACTGACACCCGTGACACAACACAGTGACAACACTGTGCCCGTGTCCAGACAGCATCACTGGAAAAAACACTGAAAACGAATGAACGGTATCAAACAGGACACATTTTAAACATACTGATTGAACAGTGTTTCTAATAGAACATCTATGATAACATTATGGTTAATAATTTCAGCACCTCCCCTGGCTATGCAAAATTACTTACTTTCTTTTGCTTTCTATAGCTTTTAAATACCACAACCGCCAGCATTTTGGGTAAAGAACAGAACAGAACTAGCAACCATATTAATGCAAGCACTTGACTGCAATTTTATAATTTTTTCCTTACAGCTCTGAAGACTGAAAAAATTTTTAGAAGTTGTATTTTGGACCAGACTGGTAAACTCCTAAGGATGTATGAGCAACTTTAAGGATAAGTCTTCTCACTTTGAACGTTCCCAGATCTCTTTAGATTGCTACATTCTGTCCATGCACAATAGCTTTCTAATCACATATACAGCCTGGAGAAGAAGCATTGATAATAATATTTAACAGCAATTTTTCTTCTGGAATTGCATTACTGTACTAGTGAAAAGCCCTCAAGGAACATTCATGTACTAAGCTGACTCACCGGACAAATAAGAACCAACCTTTCTCTTTCTATTGGAGTTATGTAAGAGTCTTGATAATTTAATACAGTTAATTTGACAAAATAGTAACGACCTATGCTGGTCTTCAGAAAGCTGAACTGACGACTACTTAACATTTCTGCAACATGACCTCAACTCCCAGGATTAAAGAGAGATGCTCTTTTTAAACCAAAAGATTATTTTCTTACTGAATTAAAATAGCACAAGAAAGTTCATCAGCTAAGACTTCAAGTTTACAGTACGGAACCAGCCATTACCAAAACTCAGCCAATGGAACTGGATGTTACAAGCTCTGGTATATTTTATGTGGAATGCCTGCTAACTTAGGAGCTCATGCGAAGCTGAGTGAAGCCATCAACTCAGAAAATACAGAATATCATTTTCCAAAAAGACTGAAAATTATACAAAGCCCTACTCAAATGCTTACAGAGACATTCTGAACGAGAATACTTTTCCTCCGGTGAGGATCAGAGAAATTTCTTACTCCTCGGTTTGCAGCCAATCTCACTGGTTTCCCTGAAATGCATCCAAAGGACGTCACCACTTGTCTTTCCAGTTTAAGGGATAAGAATTTGCAGTTCTTCCATCTTCCTGGCACGTGGGACTCTTTCAGGAAAAATATACACATTTAGTATATCCATCATTCACTGAAAGACAGTCCCTTTCAGTTTCAAATTCATTCTAGTTTAAAACTTTGGAGTTTTCCCTTCCATTTTTTTTTTTTTTGCAAAAAAATGCCAACAATCTATTGGGAAACATGAATGGACCAATCAAGTATTACATGAGCACATATGTAAATAGAAAACGCTAGTAAGAAATCATTGCAGGAACACAAACATAGTGAAACTAAGACAGAGGAACAACAGCCTATCTTTCTCCATTTTAGATCTACATACATTGAAAATAGGTATTTTATTTCCAGAGCACATATTCATTAGCCAAGGGCAGACTAGATGTTAGCATAAATACCAGAATAGTTAAATCCCTTCTGAACACATCAAGACAGTTCAAACTCCCTTGCCTACAGCAGTCGTCCCATAGCTGCTAAGACTGGTCTGCATTACTACAACTTTACTTAGAAGTGGAGGTGCTTAGGGAGAAAAAGATTTGAGGAAAGCATATTGAAATTGCAATTAAGAGCATATTGTGAAATGGCTCTCTAAACTGGTACTAAATACAAGAGTATTCAGAGCAGCTTTGAAATACTGACATGCATTTAAGAGAACCATCTACCCAAAAAGTCTATGATGACAATCACTGCCTTTTCTTATGACATGATCATGCCAAGTTGTCTGTCTCAAAAATATGATGCCTCAGGGAAGAGCAAAGAAGTCTTTCAAGTTATTTCCTCTAGAATAAAAATTAGTTGTCTACTTTAAAGAGATGTTATCTCATGCAACGTTAAGGAAGAAGCCATATACTCCTTTCAACTCTCTCCATCAGATGTGTGTGTGCATAATTTTTTCTACAGTTTACTTTTATTGCTACCACATTCCAGCATTCATTTTTAGCTCAGGGCAACCACTGTTGTTTCTGAGCTAGCTATCCAAGTGACTGCCAAGTTGAGCAAGAAGCAAGTCGATGTTGCTTTGGCATCAAATGGTTGTAAACATTTTCATTTAACTCTTAGATGAAAAGTCAAAAATACACCAAGAAAGGTGGATATTACGATTATTTACAAGAAACATATGAAAGGCTGCTTCTTGCCACAATCAGATTCTGGCAGTGCTAAGCACACCTTTAAAAAGTTCATCAGTCTAGTGAGGAGACTTATCTGAACCCCATGATGTGTCCCAAGCAGGCACAGCTTTGCAATTACTATGCTACTCCTCATTTCAAGACATATTGTTAAAAATGTATTTTGAACTTAAGACTGCAAACCATCCCCCTTTAAAAATGTATAAGCAGTTTAAAAAAACACAAGGTTTTGATATTAATTCATTTTCTCATATTTTTTTATTAGTTTCTCTCTCTCTCCTATCTCCATCCCCAGTGAATAAACAGATAACAAACCCTAGTGTATAACACGCTACTGAATTTAAGTATAAAGAGCAGCCAGCAGCTAGCCATTTTCTTCGTTTACAAATCCATTCATGTTTGCGAGATCTAGACCTAGTACAAGAAGCCATCATGTTGCACACTTTATAAAGGTTTCTCAAACTTTGGCTAGACTTCAGAAACTTCTGAATGTGTAGTACAAGCGTTGCTGCATCAAGAATGTGGTTTGAGGCAGAATATAACAAAATAAGAACACTGTTTTACACATTCACCTGTTTTCTCCTAACAAAACATTAACTTTACTTAAGTCTATTAATCTTAAGAAACTCCATTCATGTCTATATACAGATAGAATTAGCTCTGAGAATTACTATTGAAAGGAGTTGTTAAGGAAGACTCTTTAGAGATGGTTCTGACTTCATTTTACCTGACTTGCAAAACTTTATTCTGCTGCAAGGCCTATATATGCTAGGTAGGAAACAGAAGTCACTATTCAAGTCCAGAATAAAGACCAATCTATCCCTAAGAGATAAAAGTAGTCAAGTGAGGCAAGCAGATAAGGAACAAGAAAAACATTCAAAGCACAGATATGTCCAGCACTGCATTGCTTCAATGCACAAAACCGCACCAATGTCTGCTGCAGTCACAATATTCAAGAAAGGACATGAAAAACAAAAAGTAACTTTGGGAACACTTACAGGAAACGCTTTCCAAATGCATGCAGTAGTACAGTAGAAATTTTAAAAAATGCATTTGAAATCGTAATGAGCAGCTACAGAGTACTGCATCTCAGTCAACAAATACATACATTAAGCTTCTGTAGTAAAAGGTAACAGTAAGATGGGAAGAGCATTAAGAGACCAGTAGATCAAGGTATAATTTGCTCTTCAGTGTTTTAAAGGCCTTCTTTGTTAAGAATACAAACTTTATGAGCTGGAAAATCACATTTAAACTGTTCTTCTGTTTTAAATAATGCAGACATTGTGTGATTGTTTACAGTAATAAGAGATCACCTGCCAGTGCTGCTTTAAAGTAGGTCTGTAAGCATAGGACCACTGGCATGCTGCCAACCACTACAAGGTCCAGCAGTGCACCCAGCACTTAAAGAAAGCTCTAGCTAGGCATCACTTAACTGAACGCCTGAAAAGAAAAAATAAGCACCAACACATATAGCTATTGATTCTGGTATTCCTAATTCTGCATGGCTTGCACGAGCTCTACACTAAAATACTTTGCAAATGAGAATATTTAGAACAACAGTGGGCTTCCCAAATAGTAGATTCTAAAAATTCCCTTTCTTTTAAAGAAGTAGCCATTTAAAGACTAGTGAAGGTATCAGGCAGCATTGGTGTGAGGACTTCAGTCAGTAGGTGATTGATGGTAATCACGATCAATTATCAGCTGATTGATGGTAACTGCTTAACCCCAAGGATCTGCACACTGAAAACTTCTCTAGATGTTGCACTACAGTCGCCACATTATCAAGTGATTAGCAGTGGCATTACCGTACACACTGCTGCTGGGTGGAAGAGGAAAAGGGAGTATGAGGACTCCACACACTGCAATTTCTATCCATTAGCAGTTCAGGAGTAGAATCCCATAGCAGGCAGATCACACTGAAACCAGATGAGAGGATCTGGTAAGAAGCTGCCATTCTGCTTCGAAGTAGCAACGTGTAGGACAGAACTAAAAAAGCAAGAAAATGGGATTCTTTAGCATGGGGAATATGGCATAAAAATGTGAAAGCTTAGAAATCTTACTTCTGTGAATTATATTCTCTGAATAAATCAACTACCTCCAATAGTAAGAAAAGGAAGTGATTAAAAACTTGCTGATGAAATGAAAGAGAATCAGTGCAGATATTACATTTTTTGCTTCATAGTAAACACTGGTATATTTGGTGGAAGGGTGCTGTTAATGTAAGAGATACAAAGCATCTTTTGGTACCCTATTTGTTTTGAAAAAAATATTATCTAAAATAACTTGCTTGCATTAATTTGCCATTTCCATCATTCCCACTAACAAATGAAACTTTGGTATTTAATTCCCTAACTTGGCTGCACTCTATAATGGTAGGAAGTCCTTTTTCAGAACAAGAAACATTTTCCTTTAACTGTCCATTATCTGTGGAATTTACAAAACACAATGCAACCCTAAAAATTGTCAGGTTTGCTGATGTCAAGGCTAGCTGCTTATTAAGAGGAAATTATACCAATCAAATCATACAAAACCAAAGTTCTTCTGGCAATTATTCCTGAATCTCAAATCAATTTTTGCTCTATTTTACTGTCTGAACTATGATTTATGTGATAGCGGGTACACAGACTTTGTTCTTTAATACACTGAAGATATAGATTTAAATGCAGAAGTCTCACCAATGTATTTGTTTTATCAGTAGTATCATTTTACCAGAAACCTCCAAGAGGTAAATCAAGAGCAATTCAGATTTTACAGTGGAAGAACAACTACATACTTCACCTCTCATGTAAACACGTTTGTATTAATTGCATCTGAACCCTGTGCACTAGCAGTATCTTCACAGAACTATCATAATTGCCAGTGCAGTTGCATTAGCAACTGGACATATTTTAATTTTAGCTTAGTTTCTTCAAACAGTTGTTGAAACCATAGTAAGTAACTGATAAATTCAGAAGCTGTCTTATGAAGAGAAAATACCATTCTCTTCCTTTGAGAACAAGGCTGCTTTTCATGACCTCTAAGCCTAAGATAAAATACTCTAGAGGGTGCTATTTAGAAGTAGAGTCATAATGCAACTTACTTCCTGACACACTCAGCTAACTGCACCCAAGTAAGCACCTGGTTCCAAATGCCACAGTGGGTTGATCAAACGGGAGTCATCAGCACATATGCTACCTAGAAGCACGAAAGAAAGCATGCCCACAGATTTCAGAGCACACCTTCTCGCAAGGCCTCTACAAAAACTAAGTGACAAGTCACGTCTCGCTTCTGGGACAGGACCATTTTCATGCTCTGCATCTGCATCCCAGAACAAAGGACAGTGAGAAGAACCCTAGAGTGTTTCACTGCAAGTGTAACACAAGTTTCCAACACATCTTAGACCTGCTATATCAACTTTCCTAGGCCTCCAACACTTATAAATTTTCCACAAGAGCACGCTGGAAATATCTGACGTCATCCGCAGGCATTCTAGCAACCCTGTGGCATGATGAAGAGAAAGAACCATCCTGGAATAAGTAAGAGTATAACAGTGAAGTAAGAATCAGAAGCTCCAATTACAGAAAGCTGATATTAGCAAGCACCAGACCAAGCGTGTGACTGTCTTTCTTTCTGGACTTGTACCACTACAAAAAGCACAAGAGTCACAGACTGATTCACCAGCAGTAATTAAGAGTTCACAAATATGCTTGTATACGCAGCAAGAATATTCAATAATAAAAAATTATTTTATCAGTGCCACTGAAGGAGAATATTCCTATTTTCTCCTCTTATTCTGAGAAAACATTCTCTGTGCTTACCCTGTCCTAGACCCGTCTTTTCACCAAGGTCCTTTGAACCAATAAAATCCAGTTTTATTTACTAGAACAGTAGAAAGTAAATCCAACAAGTAATAGTTTCCTACCACTCTGATGAGTTAAATCAACTTACAGAAGTGTTTAAGGGCCAGAGCTTGTGCATGGGTGGAGATTAGGGGAGCACAGCCATCAACAGGAAAGGGAAGAAAGGAGGAAGAAAAACTCCTTCCTTCATCAGAAGCAACAAGCTGTTAGAAATGGCAGAAGTTCCAGAAGTTCATGGCTTGGGATATGGCCATGAAATTCATACTCGAGATACAATAAGAATTATTCCCTTTCCTTCATCCTTTACCAGGCTAAATCAAAAGAAGTAACAAGCACATTAAGACGTGCACACAGAAATTCACTGTTTCCCTCTCTTGTTTCTCCTCCAAAACTTACTATTAAACATACACATTCACCCGGGTGCCCTTCAAGTTTTAAGAACAAAGCCGTAAAAGACAAACTGAGTCACTCTGTTCTCTGACCCACAAAGCCAGGCAGTCATACCACAGCACTACATCAGATTTTATTATTATAAAAAAAACCCCAAAACCAAACCCAAAAACATACAAGTGGAAAAAATAATTCATTTGTGAATACAGCATTTTAAGAATTATTTGTTTACTTCAAAATTTAATTCTCTGAAGTTCAAGGTATTGATTTGTCAGCTTTGCAACCGACTTGTTTTTGAAAACAGCAGTTTATGTGCAGTTCTCATTGGATAACAACCATTCAGCGTTTACACTCTTTAGGGAATGGTACGCACTTCCAAAATATGTTTATTTAAGAGCAAATTAAATTTGCACATTTAACAAAAGTACACAGATAACAACACTTACGTGAAACCTGTGCATATCACAGGCATTTTATGCCGCTGTATCTCTCAACTTTAAGACAAAACTGCGTAGCTTCAGGTCACCGTGTTGGGCTCTACAGAATTACTATACTAGAGATGCTAAGAAAAACATCTCCTCGGATCTGTGTTGTCTTAACGTAGGCATTAAGAGTACTTTACTTGCTGGCTAAACTCGATTTTTTTGGTTTTTTGACTGGAATAAGTCCTCCGTAGTGAGAAAAAAATATAAACAGGTAAATGTGGTACCCCATTGACACAACAAGGATCATGGAACAGGGGCAGGCGAGTCATTTACCAGCTAGTTTTAGCTGAAGACGACCGAGTTGTGGCGGACTACACGAATCCCCCACGTGCATCCTACAACTCGCGGTCGGTTTCGCGCCGTTCTCGGCGCTGCGGCCCGGGAGGGCTCCAGCCGCCGCTGCCGGGGCGAGATCCCGGCCCCGCGGCGATGCTGCCGGAGCCGCCGAGCGCGGCCCCTTCCCGGCGCCCCCCGGACACAAAGAGAGGGAGGCCTGAGGGGGAGGGAGGACGCGACCCCAGGCACATTCCTCCTGCCGGAGGCCAGCTCTGGGCGGCGAGGAGGGCGCCTTCCTACTCCTCTTGCCCCGGCGCCGGGACAAAGGAGGCGCGGGAGGGCTGCGGAGCCCGGCACGGGGCTCTCGCCAGGGAAGGCTCTGCTGCCCCGCAGCCCCCGCCGCCCCCGGCCCTGCGCCTCCCCGGGCGCTCGGGGTACAACCGGGGCGGCCACAAGCGCCCGGCGGGGCCAGTGGCGGGGCCGCCCGCCTCAAGGTGACACGCGCGGCCTCCCCTGCGCCCCAGCCGCCTCCCTCCTCCTCCTCACCTGGCACCTGCAGACGATGTCGGCGTCCTGCGCCAGCAGATCCACTACCTTGCCCTTTCCCTCGTCGCCCCACTGGGCGCCCAGCACGACGGTGACCCTGTTGCCGGGGCGGCGGGCGGCGCACTCGCCGTTGGGGATGCCGGGGCCGCCGTGCTCCGCCATGGCTCGCGCTGCCCGCTCCGGCGCCGCTCCAGACACATGCGGCAGCGCGCGGCGGCCGCTCCGCTCCCCCCGCCTCCGCCTCCTCCTTCCCCTCCCCGCCAGGCGGGCGGGCGGTGCCGCCGCTGTCGCGTCCAGGTGCCGCCGCCTATCGGCCTGACCTGACCCGCTGCTCCCCTCCAGCCCGACCCCTGCCCTCAGCCGGAGCTCGCCGCTCGTTCGTGTGGAAAATCGGAGCAGGCACCGCCGCTCCCGGCAGCTCTTTTCCCTGCCGCTCCCCCACTATGCTTACCAGCCCCGACTACGTTACCCAGCCCGCCGCGCGGCCCCCCCACGCGGAGCGCCGCAGGGAGCCGGGCGCGGAGCATGCTGGGGCGCGTAGTCCCCGTGGGCCGCACCTGCGGCAGGACGAAGCCTTGGCGGTTGCCCCGGGCGGCCCCGCGGCGCCGGGAGGACGAGGGACAGGGCGGGGGCGGCCATGGCGGGCGGCCGGGCCGGGATGGCGGGGACGGGATGGAGCCTGTACCTGGCGGCCGTGGCAAGAGGGCGCCAGGGCGCTGATGCCGTGCGCGTCCCGCAGAGTTGTCTCTGGCTCCCGTTACCCCGGGATTCCGGCCGCCGCGGTACCTGCGGCTCCTCCGTGCATCGGAGCTGCACGCGTTTGTGTGCAATGTATGACAGCTTTGCCTACGCGCTTGGGCTTGCTGGATTAATGATCAGAAGGCTATAAATTAAAGTTTGGGGAACGAAAGCTGTATGTAAGAGGCCATTTTCTCCAGAGACACCGGAACATGGCCCCAGGCTTATTCATTAGGGAAAAAAACCAAAAAACCAATAATGGAAAAAACCATAGCAGAGAAACGCCTTTACCATGCACACTCAGAAGTGGAACTGATGTCTCAGTGGCTGTTTCCATTCCTTCCTCCTTCACAGAACCAACAACCCCGAGGGAAGATTTTTCTTCTTTTCTTTTCTGAAAAGAAGCTATTAAAAAGGCATAAAAATCTGAATGATGTAATAATTATTGCTAAGAGAGTTACTCAAAGACCTGAGTCACTGAGCAGTCACAGTCTGCAGCTGTCTGACGAGCTGTACTGTTTGATTTTAGTTGCTCCTTCACATTTACTCCAGCCAAGAAATTGAGGAGCTCTAAAAGCACTGGAGAAAAGTTTAACTGTGTCTTGTAAAGCTAGAGAGATATGTCACTCATAATTAAATACATTGACAGAGAACTTTTTTTTAAAACAACTGGAAACATAAATCCTGAATGTCAGTGCTAACAGATGCTATGACAAAGTAGTCAGTTCAGAATGAAGATATTGAGCAACTGCAAATGATGGGAGGCAATTGTGTGTATACCATTCAAGGAACATAGTTCCTTAAAGGTACCTTATAGTCCATATTTTGTCTGCTTTTGCTATTAAAAAAAAAAAATACATGGTCATGACTTCTGTATCCCTGTGCAGAGCTTGTGGGAAGTCACTAAAAGCCACATGGAGCTGCTGAAATAATTTTTCTCCAGTCTTCTTGACACAATGGCAAACTTTGCTCTAGTGCACTCACTTCTGAGGCCATAGATGATCTCATGACTCCTCAAGCAATGGTCAAGATTGTTTCAGGATATGATTTTCCAGTATAGCTGAATCATATTAACACTTCACTGTTGCCAAAGCAAATATTACCTTGGATCTCAAAATAAATTTGAGTTCATAGTGTCCTAGTACTGGGGTGTTAGTGTAATGTCACTTTCCAAAGAGTCTCAGACACAGGAATCTGTTGTTCTGCTGTTTTTATTTGGTGTAGGAGAGCTCTGAGATTATGTTTTGGTATGGTTTTTTGTTAGGGAAGAAAACAATAAACACTTCACTTCCAGAAAACCTGTAAATATTTAATGAAGATCAAGTTAATCAATACTGGTTGGTACTGCAAGGTTTAGAATTTTTATGTAATATATGGTATCATGTGGGTCCATTATCCATCCCTTCTTCTTTGCAAACTAAGGGAGGCTTTCATTCTAATACTAAAAGATACAAAATATTCTTAATTGGCATGATTCACTAACTGTATTTATAGTATAGTTCTAAAACCTGGTAACTTTTGACCAAAGCACAAATACAACTGGTAGCTAATGCCCTTTATCAAAAACAGGCACTGCACTTGTTGTGGCTCATCTGGTATAAGCAAGAAAACCAGCAAGAACATTCAGTACTACTGTACTGTGTTTTTCCTCTATCATACATGGAATGTATTTGCTTTTTTCACTACTTGGTCAATCCCAAGCTGAATCTGCTCTGGAAGAGGCCAGGTGGGCATTTAGAGGTGGCAAAAAATGGCAAGAGTTTGTGTTAAAGGAATGAAGGAATGTGACTGCCTTTTTGGCATTAGCAAGGTGGTATGTGGAATTGACTTTGTAAAACTGAACCCATGGGAGAATTGTATATGGGTAAAGCTCGGCTTGTATTGTCTTCTGCATCGTTCACAGTGTTATTGACTGGATACAAAGAAATGAGGCAGTACATTCAGGCTTTTCATCTGACTGCATTTCCTGCCTCCCAATAAATGCAAGAGACTCAGGAATATTTGATAAACACTGAACAGAAGCAGTGTGAGATCTGCATTTCATTCTTGATGTGTTATAGATATATGTGAAATTGTTCCATCCCTGTGTCTGCAGTTATAGTAATGAAGTATCCCACATATTCTGATTATGCATTAAAAAATTACATACCAGGTACTTTAGAGGAGAATTTGGGTAAGAACCTCAGTAGTTCAGAAAATCAAGAGTGAGCATGAATGAAGGGAAAGTGCTGTAACAAGCAAGAAGAAGCCAGCTGGACTGTTAGCTCATGGGTCAGAATGTGCTATTTCTTTCTCCTTAATGATACTTCTTAATTGTGTTCAAGGACTACTGAGTGAGGTTAATACTTTTCTGATATGGTTTCTCCTACTGTAAGCAATTTCTGAGTCTCAGGAAAGATACAGATTGAAGAAATGACCCTTAGCAAATGAAAATGTCAGGGTACATGGCCTATGGTAAGAGTTTTCTGTTCAAATTGGTTCTGCCTGTGACAATGATGTAATACACAGATATTTTACAGGGAGGTCTTATCTACACTGAAACAGTGGTTGCAGAAAAGTAGTCTGTGGGCCATGTGGGTGATGGTTGGCTAATCTGCATGTGTCCTACAGAACAGTGTTAAAGAATATAATTTTGAAATGTTTCACTAATCTCATTAAAACATCCAGTAAAAGATAAGTTAGTTTTACTTAGTGATTATTTAGAGCATCCTTAGAGCATTTTCTTACTGTAAGTTGATGTTAAGAAGTACAGTGACTCACAAAAAATATTAGGTGTTGAAAACGTCAAAGTCAAAAAAACCCTAAGAATCGGTGTGCCAGACATGGTTGGCATCTGTAGTACTTCAAACTCTCCAGAATGCTGTCAGCTTAGCTTAGGAGGAAGAGAAATCATTATACAGTCAGGACATACATAATTTTATTTGAACAGTGTGCTAATGTAATTGATCCCTGCTTGTTGCCTGTTATTACTATTTTAAATTAGTTTTTCCATTTAAAATTTCCCTTAATTATTTTTGTTACACTCATTAATCTTTTTTCATCATTATAAAAATGAGATAAAGAACATTACAAAGTAATGTTTTTGTATGTTGTCAGGAATTGTATATTTGGATGCACTAGCAAGTGTTTCAACCCTTTGGTTAGATGTATCTAGAATATGAAAGAACTTCATTTACTGAGTAGAAATTTCCTGATGTATGTACTGCAGAAGATAAAAGTAAAACATCATAACATCACCACAATAGCAAGAGTTTGATTTCAGTGGGAGAGTAGCTCTGATAATAAAGGATACTTCTGAAATTTCAGTAGCAATTTACAGATGCACTTTTTTACATATGAGTGTGAATGAGGTAGCAGCTGACAAGACTGGAGATAAGACAGGAAAATAAAATACTGTAGTTGACAAGTTGTAAAGCTAAATCCTTTGCCTGAAAATGAGATTTGTAAATGATTATTTGTTATATTGTATAGCAAATACAACTATCTTATATAATAATACTAAAAAAATCCCAACAATTTTGAGTTCTTCAGATCTGCTCCATTCTTCTCTAAAAGAACAGCAAACAAATTGCTGTCCATGCAGAGCAGAAATGAAATTAACATTTCTATATGTATGATATTGTAATTTAAATAGATAGATGTTAAAGAGCTGATAATATGTTAAATATGAAAATGGACATATAAGTTAGCTTTTATTACAGTGTTCCCCTCAGAATTTCACTGCTATTTGTCATTTGAGCAGCAGGTTATCCTTGCAGGCAGCTGTAATTAAGTTCCCTGTTCCTCGGTGTTACAGGTTAAGTGTGTGCAAAGACACACATTTATTGTATTGTATTGTGTCTCAGTCTCTAACAGCATCAGCTATTGGAAGTCTAATAGAAAGGAAATGTGGAAGATACTGGGTGATTATTTTTTTTTTGAGGACTTGATAGATGTATAAATTTCTCAGAATATGTCTCTCTGAGTCAGAAAGAATGAAGCACTATGTAAAGAAACAAACAAGAAATCCCTAATGAAGGTATAAATCTGGTTTTATTCCTTAAAACAGGATGCCAAACATCACACAATATGTGACAAAGAAAGATACTGAATTTTCTGAATGCATTCCCTTTTTCCTAGGTCTGTTTTTGTGTTAGAATAGTTCCCTTATCTGAGTCATTGCAAAAGTATCAGCTCAAGGGAGGGGAACACAGTAGCCCCAGTTTACACAGGCTTAATCTGTTTGAAAACAGCACCCTGAGTTCACAATCTCTTGAAAGTGCGACTAGGGCTGTGGGTAAGAGCTACTGCATCAACAGAAATTCAATTTGATTGTTAAATACAGGTTAGAATAAAGAGTTTTGTCTTTGTTAACCTGAAACCCACATATCTAAGTCTTGAGAACCGTTAATTTATTTTGTTGCTAATCCTGTCTCATGTTTTGGGCCATGATAGTATGAGACTAAGCAGGTGAGTGGGGCAAAGAGTGACCTCAAAGGCAGGTGATGAAGATGTGACCCATTCGGCATTCTCAGAGAGCTCAGGGGCTGGGAAATGTGCCCTGCCAGCTGTCTGGCACTCAGAGACTTGTTCATAGAGCTGTTGAGAAACAGTCATCTTGTACTTCCCCAGAGTGTCACTGATACTGTACAGTACCCAGGCTGTCTCACATACATCTAAGAAAAACTTGACCCAAAAGATTTATTAATGTTTTACATGCTTTTAGGCTCAAGTTTCTCTCAAATTATTATTTCTTTTCTTTCTTTTTTTTTTTTTTTAATATATTTGGTTCAGTGTGCTTATAAATAATGTTATAATCATTCGGTCTCAGAGGTGCAGATTGTCTGTCATTGGAATGCTGAACTGTAGATATATTCTCAGTTTAAAAGAAATGTGACATTTTTCTCAGAGGATCCTGAAATCTCAACTTTTCAAGGTTTAATCTAAATACATTCTTAGTTGTCCTTATCTCATGCTAACGGGAGTTAAGCATTTGTGTGTTATTTTAAAAATCATTTTAGTTCACCGAAACCAACACTGAACTGTCCATTTGCTGAGACTTACAGAGTAAAACAAAAATAAAGTCTGTGTAAATAAATTTGTGGTCTGATCATTGTATACTCATGATACTTTGGATGCAGATGTCTCTCATAGGACCATAGTCTGTAGTGAAATGGAGCTCCAGAACTGGGCATGCTATTTACAAAATATCCCATCTTTATTGCTGAAAGATTGTGAAGGAAAACTGACAAGCAAGAACAGAGTTTCGTTAGTGCAGAGATGTTTTTATGAATCAATGAATCTAAGACTTCTGATAGCCTTGTTTATTTTCTATCTATATTTAATATTTTACATGTATCCCTTTAGCATCCAGGTACTCTGTTTGCTCTACAGACCTAGTGGCATCCCATACCTTCTCTGGGGACAAAAGGCAGCTGGTTATCACGTGCAGCTGCAAAATCCCTCAGCTTTTGCAATGACCATTGAGTGTTTTTACATCTCTTTCTGTATTCTGTAGTATGATTAAAGCTTAAAAGGAATGTAGGATGTTACCAAATTTTAATGTTGCATTAAATGGAAGATAAAAAAAACATTATGCAGACATTATTAAGTAACAATGAATGCAGAAAAATGTAAGGAATGTCTCTTAAATTCGTATTTTCTCTTACCTTATTTCATGAACATCAACATTAATTGATGCCTGTTTGTGTTCATTAACTCTCTCTGAGTTTCCAAGCATGCCCATGTGTTTGTAAATAGTCTTACTGAACACAACTGGCCTATCCATAAATCAAAGCTTTTTCTACAAGTGAAGCATTACACTGATGTATATCTTGATACAAGCAAAACATAAACTGATAGGACTAGGAACAACAGTGTATCAAAGCAAAATGTACTCCTGCTCATTCTAATTTTTTCATGTGATAAGTGATGGCAGCTTCACAGACAGGTAAAGCTTTTTCTGTGTAAATATTTTTTATAAGCATGTGATAGTATCATTTTCTGTAGAAAATAACAGATAATATTTAATAATCTGATGTAAATAAAGTAAAAAGCTAGCAGTTTGGAATCTATGATTTTCAGATAACGTTGGATATTGTATATCTATATACAAACCAAATTGAGAACTCCTTTGTTTGCATTTTGAATTAAAATCCATAAGAAATTTCTGTACTTAGAACATATCTAAAAATGAAGGATATTAACATATGAATGAAGATGTAGCACTGAACAAATCCACAGCTACCTGTTGCCCAAGGTAAATCAGCATTTCAAGACAGAATTGCAGAAGGCAGCTCATGAGCAATAGATTACAAAGAAGAGACAAACTTGGGAGTCAGAATAGAGTGCAGCTAAAAAACATCTGCTCAAACAAGTAGGAATTAAAAGTAGCCTAACAGAGGGTACCGCTGGTGTGGAGGGAGAGAGAATAAATGCTCTTGAAGTGTGCTAGAGAAGCCAGGAAAAGTAAGTAGTGACACTTAAGAGCACATATTTCAGCATAGCAAGACCTGACAGGAGCCCTGGTGGTTGTCAGTCTAGGAAGCCCTACTTGGAAGCATTAGAAAAAAGGAAAGGAAAAGTCGAATGGCTGTGAGACTACTGAAAAAAAGCTCTGTAGACTTTCTGAATAAATCCATTCACTTTTAGGTGGAAACAGTAACATGCATTCTAATCCTATCATCCATGGAGTTTGCTAATATTTGGCTTGCTCTATTTATTGAGGAGGAAAACATCCGTAATGCTAGTCAGGAGTATTTTAATGGAATACTTTTGCTTACGAAATATGTATACAAAGTCCTGTTTCTCTAAACATAATAGAAATAAATAGTAGTAGATTTATTTTTAATGAGTTTTGTACCCTTCTGATAATTCCTATGAATCTAAAGCATCATGTGCTTGCACTCAAAGCTGTGTAACTATTCTGTTTATTTGTACAGTAGGCTAGTAAGCTTCTTATTTGGATTTTTTTCTGTCAACCCCAGGGTAATCTTTTATGCATGTCTTCTGTTTGATTAGTGTTAGTATTTTCTAAGAATATCTTCCTAAATTTCCCAGATACTACTGCAGAAATGAGCACTTAATTGCTCTTTTAAATTTTGTTTCGCTGGAAGGAATCCACTGAGCACAGTTACCAAACTAACAAAACATGACTGACAAGAAGCCAAAAACAGCCTTAACAGCAGCAATCTCTCCTCCTAGAAGAAACTTAGATTAACTTTTTCTTCTTCCACTTCAGACACAGTAATTAAAATTACTTGTGTGCTTGCTTGATGACTACAAATTTAGTTTTGTAGTCATAAATGTTTTTTTCAGCAAATTTGAAGAAAATCTGTAGTTACAGGATCACAGAATCCTTAGGGTTGGAAGGGACCTCTGGAGATCATCCAGTCCAATCCGCCTGTCAAGGGAGGGTCACCTAGAGCGGGTTGCACAGAAACGAGTCCAGGTAGGTTTTGAAAGTCTGCAGAGAGGGAGACCCCAAAACCTTCCTGAGCAGCCTGTTCCAGCCTGCCCCCTTCAATGGAAGGAAGTTCTTCCTCATGTTGAGATGGAGCTTCCTGTGTTTTAGTTTATGGCTCCTCATCCTGCTGCTGAAATGACTGAAAAGAGTCTGGCACCATCCTCTTGGCACCCTCCTTTGGGAGGTTTCAGTGCATTAATGAGATCCTTCAGAGTCTTCTCTTCTCCAGGCTGAACAGGCCCAGCTCCTGCAGTCTCTCCTCATAAGAGATGCTCCAGAACCCTCGTCCTCCTTGTGGCATCCATTGGACCCTCTCCAATATCTCCTTTTTTGTTTCATGTGCTGAGGAGCCCAGAAGTGGACACAGCATTCCAGAGGTGGCCTCACCAGGGCTGAGTAGAGGGGCAGGATGAGCTCCCTTGACCTGCTGGCCACACTGCTCCTGATGCACCCCAGGACACCACTGGCCCTCCTGGCCATAAGGGCACTGCTGGCTCACGGACAACTTGTGACCCACCAGGACCCCCAGGTCCTTCTCTGCAGAGCTGCTCTCCAGGAGGTCAGTCCCCAGTCTGTGCAGGCACTTGGGGTTATTCCTCCCCAGGTGCAGGACCCTGCACTTGCCCTTGTTGTACCCCATTATGTTTCTCTCTGCCCAATTCTCCAGCCCATCCAGGTCCCACTGAGTGGCAGCAGAGCCTTCAGGTGTATCAGCCACTCCCCAGTTTGGTGTCATCAGCAAACTGGCTGAGGGTGCCTCCTATGCCACTGATAAACAAGGTGAATAAGAATGGACCCAGTACTGATCCCTGGGGAATGCCAGTGACTCCAGGCCTACAACTGGATTCTACTCTGCTGGTCACTCCTGAGCTCTGCCACAGCTCTTTAACATTTTACTGGAGGGTGATTGAAACATGCTTCCACATTTTAAACTCTGATCACTGTCTATAACTTCTTTTTTCCACTTTAACCGATGGATGAATTCTTGACCTCTTTTGAAGGCAGTGGATGATTTAGCATTAACTTAATCAGATTTAATATTTTTTATTTAAATTCAATTTTATTTATTTAAATTCAATTTTAATTTAACATTTTGATTTCATGCAAACCTAATTCTATTGTATTTCTGACATCCCAGATACAGCAGTTTCCCTGCCTTTCCCTCATCCTTAGGTCTTGTTCATTCCAGCTGCAGTAAGGCTGCAGAGAACTTTGAGGCTCTAATTTTAACACAAGCAGCACTTTGCTCCATCATATTACAGAGAGGGATTTGTCTCCTCTATTTGAGAAGTGAGTCTTCTCCTCATATAGTGCACAACACAAGGTCTCCATTGTGTACTCTGATACAACAGATAAACTTCCTTGAAAACTGATCTTTTTAATCTGGTAACTTTAAATAAGGTGACATTTTCAGAAGTCATGCTTTCTTTAAATAGCACCTATTTTTGGTAAGAGAGAAGCTATGTTAGAAAAAACCTATGAAAAATGATTAGAGTATGTTTAAAAATGAGAAACGTCAGCAAATTAGGGTCTCTCTTTAAGTATTTAAATATTTATGCAGTGAAAACAACTAAAGCCAGTATGTTAAAAACAATATTTTAGACACTGTATATACATCTCATACAAGCAAACTGATTTAAATTGTGTACAATACTCAACAGCAATCTTTTTAATGATAATTTAAAGTAATACATCATTTACTATTCCTGTAGAACTGATCCACTCTCCATCAGTGAAAGCAAGGTAAATTTAAATTTGAATATATTCTTTGGCCATATATCTTAATTTAGCTCTTCCAATTTTTTTCTCATTTTTATGGAAGACAATTTTGACACAAATTCAGGCTGATTATGACAGACTTTGGCAGACCAACCCATTATTAATGTCTTTGAATTTCTGTACTTGTTTGAAATTTTTTTAATGTGTGTGGCATACAATGACTCTGATTAAACATTCTATTGGTACAGTAAACTAACACCATCTTATTTATAAAATTCCTTATTTGATAGCATCTGCCAAATTCAATATAAAGAGTTGATAACATACATTATTTCTTACCTCAACCCCTCTTTGAGAAATTGTGATCATGTGGGAAAATATGAAAGCCTTCAATAGTAAAAAAAAAGTGTCCTTGTTAACAAACTGAATTCATAAGTAGTTTGCAGTCTGCTAAAAATGATTGAACTTCACAGCTGTGGAGGCAAGTTTATATTCTTCCTGTGCAAGTTCTTCTACTCAGCCACCTCTGAGCAAGCAGCTGTATGATTACTCAGCTTGCCCTATTCTAAGGATGGATTGCAAGACTCGGCATTTTGATTTGAACAGATGAATAGGAAACTGCAGGATGCAAACTGTAGGATGGAAACTTGCAGCATGTCAGCTGTTTTATAAAAACTGCCTCTGTGCACATCCTTACACCGCTATATTTTGAGGGGAAGGTGGTGACTCCATCCCACTGTATGTTTATTCCTCTTGCATGTACCATGAGAGGAAATACCAGGTGTTAGTCCTCATGACTGACACAGCAGTATGTCAGCAATGTGCCAGTCATGGAAGCATACGTGATACACACTGAAATAACAGCTTTGTAACATTTCCTTGACAAATTCAGCAGTGAGTAACTACTCTTCCTTTGCTGCAGCAAAACAGGCTGTATATACCTACACAGCACACAAGAATGGAGAGAGACTGAGAAAGGGCTCCTGAGGAAGTGTGATGTCATGAAACGACAAAAAATTCTTCTGCATAAAGTCTTATCCTTTCCCCCTTTAATTCTGAGAAAGGAGGTGCTGCTTGCCTCACAGAATCCCAGAATGGGGCAGGTTGGAAGGAACCACGGTTGGTCATCTAGTCCAAGCTCCCTACTCAAGCAGGGTCATCCTAGAGCACAGGATTGCATCTGGAGACTCCATAACCTCTCTGGACAATCTGTTCCAGTGCTCAGTCATCCACACAGTAAAGAAGCTCTTCCTTATATTCAGGCAGAACTTCCTGTGCATCAGTTTCTGCCACTGCCTCCTGTCCTACCGCTTGGCACCACCAAGCAGAGCCTGGATAAACCCTCTTGGCACCCCTCCTTTAGATACTCACAGACATTGATGAGGTCCCCTCTCAGTTGTTTCTTCTCCAGACTGAGCAGGCCCAGCTCTCTCAGTCTTTCCTTATAAGCGAGATGCTCCAGTACCTTAATCATCTTTGTTTTCCTGAGGGGCCCAGAACTGGACTCAGCATTCCAGATGTGCCTCAGCAGGGCTGGGCAGAGGGACAGGATCACCTCCCTTGACCTGCTGGCAATGCTCTTCCCAATGCACCCCAGGATTCCATTGGCCTTCTTGGCCACAAGGACACACTGCTGGCTCATGGACAGCTGGTTGACCCCCAGCTCCTCCAAAGAGCTGCTCCTCAGCAGGGTGGCCCCCAGCCTGTTCTGGTGCCTGGGGTTGTTTCTCCCCAGGTGCAGGACCCTGCATTTGCCCTTGTTGAGTTCCCCCCTGCCCATCTCTCCAGCCTGTCCAGGTCCTTCTGCAGGGCTGCACAGCCCTCTGGGGAATCAGCCACTCCTCCCAGCTTTGTTTCACCAGTGAACTTGCTGAGGAGGCATCTGCCCCTTCACCAGGTCATTGATGACAAGTTAAACAATACTGGGCCCAGTATTGACCCTTGGGGGACATTACTGGTGACAGGCCTTCAACTAGACCTGTGCCACCAATTAGAACCCTCTGGGATCTGCTGCTCAGCCAGGTCTCAATCCACCTCACTGTCCACTCATCCAGTCCACACTTCCTGAGTTTGCCTATGAAGATATTGTGAGAGACCTCGTTGAAAGCCTCACTGAATTCAAGGTAGACAATACTCACTGCTCTCCCCTCATCCATCTGGGTAGTTGTCTCATCATAAAAGGCAATCAGGTTGGTCAAACATGTTTTGCCTTTAGTGAATCCATGCTGACTACTCCTGATCACCTTCTTGTCATCCATGTGAATAGAGATGGCCTCCAAAATGAGGCACTCCAGGACCTTTCCAGGGATTGAGTCAGTTGTTGTTGCCTGTGCAAACCAAAAAGAAACAGGGTATAAGACTACCTTACAGCACTTGCCTTACCTCAATTAATATTGTTACATCATCTTGTGTGCTGTCACAAGAAGAAATGCTATTGCGGTGATAAATTAGTATCTGTTAAAAAAATATCAATATGTGCCTCTCTTTCACTCATTACAAGTTAATTTTGTGGCTATGTGATCCCGAAAGTGCAGATCCTTCCAAAGAGATGTCACTGCAATTATTTCATCACAAGCTGAAATTATGCTACTTAAGACAAAAAGTTAAATGCATATCTTGTGACAATTTACCAGTTGAAAGTGAAAATGTCTTACTGAAATATACTGCCTGTATACATCTTTATTTATTTGCTTTAGGAAAAATAAATTTGCAGGGGTTTCTTTCGTGACAATACTGCAGTAGTAACATAGATATAAGAAGTAAGGTGAAGCCTATTATCTATTTCACAGAGATAGAATAATTAGTAAGTTCTAGTGATTGAGTGAAGTTTTAGATTAGTTTAGTTTTGTGAAAATTTTATTCAGAAATTTTAACTGGCAGTAACATGACAGTCAAACCAAAGACTCTTCTCAGAGTTCCTCATACACCTGTTTGGCAAACTGTTAGAAAAAGGTTTAGGCAAAAGTATTGTGGAAGTCATGATATGTCAACAAAAGGAATGTCAATTTACTTGTTTAATTTAGACCTAAATTGTGACTACCTATTGTACAAGCTAATCTCTACAGATTGATCTCTGAACTGAATGGAGATTCATTTAAGAGATTATCCCACATGGATTAGTTGTAGGGATTAATATATACAATAAATTTTGGTAGGAATTGGTTTCTGACCTAAACAAATGGTGGAAAGTAATTAGTCTTTAGCACAGTATCTGCCACAAGATACTCATCCATGGCACCACAATTTATTTTGATTTTTTTCTTTATTCTTAGGTTGCCCTCATTATATCTTTTTTGTTTTTTTTAACATTACTTAGTATCTTCAAGATTAAAATGAAAGAGAAGAAAAATATATTAATTGTATTGTGAAGGCATTTTTGCTGTTAGATAGCTAGATGATAGGAAACTGGTTTTGTTTTCTGTCTGCTGCTATGGAAAGAATACAGTGAAAACTGAGTGTTGTATATTCTGAAATTATTAGATTGAGTAAATATAATTTTAATGGTATGCCATTGTTTGAAATTTTACTTTATAATACCAAAGCATTTTCCAAGAATTTCAAAAAATAAATTATGTAATAAACAGCCTTATCCTAGGTGGATTAAACTATAATTAACAATAAACTTTATTCTACCTAAACAGTGTTCGCAGAGACTGTGCAAACTTTTTGGAATTTGTGACAGGTACCTGTTGTTCATACCTATTTGAAAAACAGAAGTATTATTCTCAGGAGCATCCAAAATTAGAATAAAGCATAATTTTTGGTTTGTTTTTATTTGTTGAATGCTACTTAAAATTGTTACACTTGCAACTCTAAAAACAGGCAATGATGAGTAGGACCATGATGAAAGAAAGCTGTTGATGAGATGCCCATGTCTGGGTCTCTTTATTCTACTTTGAGATAACTTTGTGCTTCAATAATAATTCTGCCATTTTTCCTTCTCTTTGAAGACAGGTTAAAGACAGTAGATGATGAGCTGTCATCTGCACATTTTGCTGCCCTTTGTTTCATTCACCATAGTACCTAAACTTAAGTAAGCCTTTCTCTCAGTCCTGAAAAAACTCAAAAATTTAATTTAAAATTTATCTACTTTCTCTGTATAGAAGCTTATGGAGTTAGTAGAAAGCAAGATCAAAAATTCACAGTTTTTACTTGATTGAGAGTTTATAAGAAAATAGAACAAAGCAGTAACTAACAGTGATGGGAAGATACCAGGCGTTACATATAGCAAAATTATTTGCCACAATTTTTGTGATCTGTAAAATTGTATCCATCACAGGGCTCCCTAATCCAAAAGTAATCCAAATCTACTAAAGCAATTTTTTTCATGAGGTAGCGAGGATGACTCTGAATGTGTATTTTACAAGGGGTTCTCAGCTGCAGATGTTTCCTGTTCACCAACTGACCCTTACCAATTTTGTACACTCTCTTAATGCCAATTATAAAATGTTCACTTCTATTTTTGTGGCTTTACCTTATTTTTATTAAAGAGTTTACTCTCAGCATGTAATTAATACTATTTATTACACTGCAAGAAATGGGTATGATCTTTACTGGGATAAACAGTGCCGTTTATGTAGGTTTGGTTTCCTCTCCCTTGGCCGCCATCTATTGTACCTTTCTATTTTATCACTAGATGGCAACATAGCATAACTACAGATCAAAAGTTGCTATAACCAGAAACTGGGCTTTTCCTATCCTGTTTTTCACGGCACAGCTTAAATAATTCACTTCCCCCCCTTGAAATGGGGACTTATGCATTCTGGCAATTTCAGTAAATTGCTTCTTAGTGGTGTAAGTTCTAGCATTACTTACTAACTGCTACTTTTTTAGGCAACTGAAGTGCAGAATAATCAAGTCAGAGAAAATCGAATTGCTTTATTTAGTCTTTTTTCTCCTACCAAATCCATTGGAAAGAGGAGAATCCATTGATTCATCTGAATTATCTCAAATATATTTGGTTATTTTGTGGAAACACCTTAAATTGAAGCCAATGGCACACATGTTCACATCTAAAAGAGCAGAATTTGCACAATTTTTTATTTTCCAAGTATTTCATTTATTGAGATAAGTCTGGAAGTTAATATATGATAGAAACAACTGAAGAAATTAAGTTTGGGGTGAAGCAACTTGTATCCATTAATCATATGCAAGAGATATCTTACCATCCCTCTTGAGAGCACTGAGCCCATAGACTAATTCAAATTCTAGTCAGACTGGACAGGAAGATTATCACTAGACAAGGTATGACAACTCAAATTTCAAGCTCCGTTTCTTTGGAGATACATTTTCCAGTGAAATGAGAGAAAAAGAAACAAGGCCTATCTTAACTTAGCTGCTTACCAGCTGCTTTTGCTTTCGGAAGCTTAAACAGACTCAAAAGTTTTGCTCAGTATTTGGTAAACAGTTAGTGAGAGGCTCTTAGGCTTCTTAAGCCTTCTCTGAAACTCAACTTCTCAGGAAACTCACAACAGTTTGTTTAGAGTAAGAATAGGTTCTATCCTGCATCACATTTACTCCTGAAGCTATAATTAGAAAGGTTAATACTGAGCTGAATTGTTTGATTTTTCAGTTTCTGTTAGCCCTGCTGTATTCGGATGTATTGAAACAGAATTGCTTGGGCCTTGATATTTGAACAAGTCATCAGCTTCAGAGATTGTGGTCTTTTGTAGCCAGATCCATTATTATCCTATGTATTTAATGAGTCATATTCTGCCAACTGAAATTAAGGAAGCAATATTGAAAGGCTGTTAATTAATTTTCATTATCCACATTCTTTTTCCTGGGAATGTTTTCAAGGAAACCTCATAAATTTCAAACTCACTCTAGACTTGAGGTATTTGAGCTACCAGAGCCATGTTCATGTCAACATATACCCAAATAAAATGGCAGTATGCTTTGTACCTATAACTGGGGGGATGACACAGATCATTGATCTCTAGAAGGAACCCATCAATGAATGCTTTAGTAGAATTCATTAATAATGTAGCAAATACACTGAGCACGGCCAAGTGAAGCATATGAGAATACAGAATTACATAATGTGATTTGCTATTTTTAGAGGATTCTCTAAGTTAGTTGTTTAGCAAGTATACTAACATTTTCTGCTTTCAGTACATTAGGGATGCATGTGTAACTGTCAGTGTGATACATGCATAGACACATGCACACACACAGACAATGTGTAAGAAACTAAGATCTCTTCTTCTGAAGATTTAGAAACTCCTGTTTTCAAGTTTGCTAGTCTACATGATTTATAATAAGCCTATTCTTACACAAAGGTTGTCTCTTTTAAGTCCCATTTTCTCTTACTGCTTATTGACACAACTTTTGCAGAACCATCACCTGCTTGGTGTGCCTTGATATGGTTTGCTATTAGTTCTCCTTAAAATGCCTTTTTCTACACACTCCGAGTAGCTCAAAGGAGGTTGTGGGAAAGGCAGGGAGAAGGTATCCCCAGTAATAATGAAAGCTCTATTATTCCATGGCATTATAATGTTACTCAGCCAGGTCTTTCAGTCGTGTAGTTCTCAGGCAGCACTGAGATGAATATGCATGGTTTGGTAAGCTTAGCAGTTAAAGTCTAGCTGCAGGCAAATTTTGTTATTTTTCTCCCTGATTTTATTTCATCATCTGTCTTATAGAATTAAAACAGAATTTGGAAATAGTTGTGTAACACTGAAGGTGCGGTTCTTCTACAAATGTGACATTAATTATGTAGCTGAATGTTTTTAGTCAGTTTATTCAATTAACTGAGGTTTCCATCTTTCCAGTTTCTCTGTTTATCTGCTGTTTCTTCAATTTCCAGATTATGAACACACAATGGACCTGCAGTATCTGATGAAATGATAGTAAAAATGCATGGAAAGCCAACAGGATTTCAGGATTGCTTTGTTTTAGAGATTTCTTTTATCATTCCAAGGCCCAAATAATCATTTCCTAGCCATGAAAAATTGTATTTTCCTCTATTCCCCATAAAACAGTAGGGAACCTCCATTAAAAGGTTTGTATGTTTCCCAACAAGAGTTTTGTTTTCAAATGTTGGAACTTCATATAAAGGATGGATTCAGAACTTACACAGAAATAAAAGTACCCCCAGGTGCTTTGACCCAAGGCCTAAATAACAATGTAACTGATGTGACCTAACAGATAATTGAATCACATTTTTAATAAATGGTACTTCTTATAAGTGAGAATCTAAGGAGTAAAATCCAAGCTTCCTGAAAGTGAAATAACTGGATTACATTCAAGATCCTAGTGTTCATCCATCTATCCAGTGCAGGTAGGTTATCTCTAGTTCTTATTTGACATTTAAGTTGTGTATGGTGTTCATTAAATGTCTGGATGAATCTATTTTAGATCTACTTTCCATTGATGTAATGCTGGTTTTGGAATTAAAAATGACCAGACAGCAACAAGTTTATTTAAAGAACATTTTGACATAAGGTCAGCACACTGTCTCTGGTTCTCACTGCATGAGCTCATGCAGCCATATGAAATCATTTTTAGGACCACAGCTTAAATTGTAAATGCATTTCAGTGAAGCTCTTCCAATTACATTAACTGCAAATGTATCCCAAACCATCTTGATTTCTTAATGTACATCCTTGATAAAGACTTTAAGAGACATTAGTATTTACCTAATCATTGTGTCATTTCTCCAACAGAGAGGAAAACAAGTACTTGGCAGCATGAACATTTTCTTGGATATAATGAAACATTTAATAAATAGGTGATACAGCAAACTGAATGAAGTTCTTAAATTTTAAAAATGCTGCTTCTTTATCTAGAGAGCTTGTTATCTGTGACTCAGTCCTCTCTAAATTTATGTTGTTGCTGATCTACAGCAGCTGCAGCTCCTCCAATTTTTACTTCTTTTTCAGTTTGAACACAGGTAATTTTGAGGCTTAAAAAATTTTTACTTACCTGTTCCTTGCAGGTCTGTCATGAGGATGACATGCATAAATGCAGCATCATTTGGGCTGCTGTGGGATGACGCATTTACTACACCTAAAAAAAAAAAAGCTAGTGAATATTGTCAAGTATTTGGATCAAAATCTTCTCTATCAGAAATTCTTCATGGGATCACTATTCTCAGCAGATTATTCTCAGTTATAATATTATATAATAGTATAATATTTTAGAGTAGTTTTTTTTTTAATTAAATGGTAAAGTAATAGAAATTTCAGGTAGGAGATCATTGAAGTTACCATTTGTAAATGACAGCAGCAGAAAAACTCATTTTATTGGTCTGTTAAGACTGAAAATTATTATTTTTAGAGTAACAGGTATACCACGAAGAGAGTTAGCAAACTAGAGGCTATTTATTCTTCAGATATTGTAAACCTGTATACATATGGTTCTAATAAGAAAAATATGGTTTTCAGCCTTAGCATTTCATACAGGAAGATAATTTGATTATTTTTGCCCTATTCTAGAAGTTTAGTAGCATGATAACTTTGTTTTTTGCCAAGTGAAGGTGCTTAAAATGGTATGATGACTTTTCAGTACATCAAAAAGAGATTATTCTGCAGTTTTGTGTTATTGTAAGGCACTGGCTTTTGGATTACAATCACAGCATCATACTGAAGGAAGATACGTGGAATTCCTAAGTGGAATGTAACTGCTACTAAGTCCTTTTATTCACTATTCTAGCCTAAGAAAACCTTTTCCCATAGTAGTTGCTTCTTCTTACATGGCTATTATAGGAAAATCAACAGGTGCCATTCACTCAACAGACAATGGTATGATTTTTTGGCTACTTGAGTCACCTGGCAACTGTACAAAAGAGCAATCTCAGTCCATCTCTATGAAGTGTGGTGTTCAGTGGACCAGTGCTGGGTATCACCACAGCCATGTCCTACAAAATTGTTCATGAAACTTGACAGATCTTACTCTATAATTTTGAGCTGCTGTTCTATTCAAAAACCTTTCAGACAGTGCAAGACCATATGGAAAAAATCTCTCAGACAAATTAGCCAGTTCCAAGGCTAATAAATATCCATTGGAACACGGCTTGCAAGATGAAGCTATGAGGCTTACTGGGCACTCGGTCTTACCTACTGACACATTTCATGTGACACAGAGGGTGGATCCTAACAAGGCAGCCTGGCAATCGCTGCACACAGAGCAGCAGCTGAGGCACTGCAGACAAAGAACAAGAAGTAGTCAGGCAGAGTGAGGCAGAACTGCCAGCCCAGCCAGTGCACACTGCAGGCAGCCACACCAGGGGTATTGTCAAGAATATTTTCATAAAAGGACTTCATAAATAACAACCTCTAGGTACCATAAAAGGCATGCTGGCAGTGCCATGAGAGGATGTCAAGGCACTGAAACCATTTTCTTGTTGATTCTTTTTAAACAGAAGTCAGGGCTTACAGAAGACTCTACCTGAGTACCATTTCCATATTGATTCAGCAAGAATCATGAGAAAGAAACCCATTAATCAATCTTCCAGTGTTTTTTTGTTTGTTTGTTTGTTTTTTTGGGAGGGTTTCTGCCACAAGGCCACTGCAGCTTCTCTGGCTGACCCACAAAAGTCTTGTGTTACTACCCCTGGCATAGGCAAGAGAATTCTCTGTCCAAATACTCAGACAAGCTGAGCCTTTGACCTTTTTTCTTGTTAGACTGTGGGATGTTTAAAATAGAAGTGCACTTTAATATACTGTAGCTATAAACAGATCTCCATGACTCAAAATCAGGTCCAGCAACATAGCTTACATGAGATAATGATTGAGCTCAAATGCAAAACCAAATTATACAGGAGATAGAAGCAGGGCAAGCTAACAAGGACATGCAGGGACAGAACTGGGAAAATCCAAGCTTCGTTGGAATTGAAACCAACAGGGAACATGAAGGGTAACAAACAATGGGTTTGTAGATGCATCAATAGCATAAGGAAGAAAATGGAAAAGGTGAACCCATTGCTAGGTCAGGCTGGAGATCTAACAAAGGATAAAGAGAAGGCTGAAGTATTTAGTGCCTTCTTCCTTCCCTCAGTCTTCATTGATAAATTCTGTTTTCAGTTTTTCCAGGTCTCCATTAAGCTTTACTACTTACAGTACAGTACAGGAGTTACTACTTACAGTATTAATGGATCCAAACAGGGACTCCTTAGATAAGCTGGACATGCACAATTCACAGGATGAGACAGGATACCTTTGTGACTGCTGAGAGACCTGGCAGATGGCATTGCAAGGCCATTCTTTGTTGTCTTTGAACAGCTGTGATGATCAAGGGGAAATGGCAATCAATAACAGATTATTTTAAATGTTCATGTATTCTTTGTGCCAGATTTCTGCATTTTTTATAATATTTTAAGAAAAATTCCAGAATTTTGTGAATCTAAATTTTGTGAATTTCTGTAAATCTAAGGCACCTTGGGCTTCTCTAACTTCTTATTTATGGCTGAAAATTGGTGTTTCTCTAATCTTGACTATTTCCACATCTTTGAAAATGAAACAGATAATAGCATTTACCATAAAGACAAAGAATCCAGACTGCTCTTTGAGTGTATTGCTCAAGCATAGAAACATGTCACTGCATAAAGTAAATGTAGCACAGATTGGTAAACAATGACTTTGGTTTGTGTTCTTCTCTGAGATTTTCTGTTCCCATTGAGGGCTCAGGCACTTTGGTTTTCAGTTTTACAGTGCAGAAGTCCCTTGGTTCACACATTGTGCTTCTTTTGTGGTGACTGTGCCTACGACTGATCTCTGCCCCTCAACCAAACAGCCAGACTGATCTCTGTGAGCATCTTGGAGTGTCCCCTTACCATACTTCCTCACTCTCCCAACTACTCAGATAAAGGCAAACTGCTATAACACACACCATACATGGCAGAGTTTTCTGCAGTATTCACTCATGCTTAACACTGCTCCTGACACCTACTTAATCAGTCTTTTGGCTCAAAAGAAGGATTTTCTCGTCTTTTGCAGATAACTGCATGAAAAGATAAGCTGCATCACTGAGGAATTCAGAGCTGTAATACTGTGGTATTCCTCTATCTATTAAGTCTAGTATTTAAATGGCAAAATTCAATTTTTAAGGCAAATAAATGGGCTTTATTCTTCACAGAACATAAAGTTTCTCTCTCCTGTCACTACAGGCTACAAGTTGTTTTCCTCTCCTGGTTTACCATGCATTTTATAGACAGAAAATAAACAAGAGACAATGAAGACTAACTGATTTGTCACAAGTCATTCCAACACTCTATTTCTGTCTTTCAGTTAATGCATATGTTAGTTGGAAATGGAGCCCCTGCCTTTTCAGATAAGGTTTTTGATCCCTGCAGATTTAAGAAATAATCATGTTATCCTCAGTATTCCTCAACATGGAAACAACTTTTGCCCACAAAACGTTTTGGTTTAATAACCATGAGTTTCCTAGCTTTTAGCCGAAGGAGCAAAGAATATTACCCAATGGACTTATGGACCTGTCCACATATTTTACTGGCAAAGTAAGGCATTACTGCCAACCTCACATTCACATAAGGCCCCTCAGGTGCCTGAATTACATATTCTGACAATCAGGAGCCAGACCTGTTATAAGTTTTTGCGACAGTACTCGTTCCCTCTAACCAAAGATCACTCCCCAAAGCAGGAATTGCATTTTTAATGGCCTGCATCCACTGTGCTGTAGTACTCGAGGGACAAAGCTGTTCTGCACACAAAATGGAGCTCAGCAGCCAACTGGAATTTTAGCTAAGAAAAGAAGGGCTAAACATCGAAGCGTCTGCAGCCAGAACTGATAGTGGAAGCCAGGATACCCCTGGGGTGGGAACATCCTCCCTCCTGCAGCACCTTTGCCCCAAGGGCACATCCACAGCCTGCTGTGAACAGCATCCTTTTTAAAGTGGTATGAAGGAGCACTGCTTGTCTTTATAAAAATGAGTCTGCTGGAAGAGAGAATGCATTTATTCCTCCTGCTTCTGTCCAGCTTGTAACAAATGGATTTTCGTTTTGCCGTCGCTTGATAAGGTTATAGATGAAGTTTACATAGCAAGGTTACTATCGGGTGGTGCCTGCCGCCCTAGAAGCGGCCATGCCGACACCAGCACCCACACGCGGGTTATACCCAGGTCCGCACGGCTCGGACGTTCTTATTGCCGAGACACTTAAAATTTCCGTCCTTCACTGAACTCAAACGTGAAATGGCGGTGCCGGGAGATGCTGTGAACGCCACCACCACACGGACCGGGAACTAACTAATTTTCCTCTGGGAACCAACAACCTCAGGCGCACGAGTGGCGGGCACGGCACAGGGCTGGGTAGGGCAGGAAAGCCGAGCCGTGCCGTACCGGGT
The DNA here is from genome assembly GCF_052056855.1 of Sturnus vulgaris. Classification (NCBI taxonomy): domain Eukaryota; kingdom Metazoa; phylum Chordata; class Aves; order Passeriformes; family Sturnidae; genus Sturnus; species Sturnus vulgaris. The sequence continues at coordinate 33,572,546 of NC_142245.1, forward strand.
CGGGTCCCCAGAGCCCCGATGGTGCCACAACAGCGGTCTCGGGCTGCCCGGACACCTCCCCGGGAGGCAGCTCGGACGATGCAGGGGGAGCAGTCTCCGCGCCCCCAGGCAGGCCGCGGGGCGGCGCCGGGCCTGCCGGGCCGCCATTCCCGGCCGCGCTGCCGCGCGGCGCGCCGGGAGCTGTAGTCGCGGCCGTGCCGCTCCGCTCGGGCGCTGGGGGCGGGCTGGAGCGGCTCCATTTTGCGCCCGTCGGCGGGGCTGCCCGGCCGTCCCGCGGCCCGGCGCCAGGCAGGGCGCGGCCCGCCCCGGCGCCTCTCCCTTCCCTCCTCCTCCCTTCGCGCCTCCCCGCCCGGCACCGGCACCGCTGCCGCCGCCACCGGGGTGGGGTCCGCGCCCGCTGCCCCCCGGCCCCCGCTGCCGGCCGCGGGCTGAGCGCGTCTCCCGGGGGCGCGGCCCCGTCCCTCCGCGGCGGCGGCTCCATGGTGCCCGCCGCCCCCCGCCGCCCCGCAGCAACAGGCAGGACGAGGAGGAAGCGGCCCCCGGGGGTCCGCACCGCCCCGCCGCCGGCCTGAGCGGCGCCGCCGCCGCAGCGGGAGCGACCGAGCGGGCGGGGGGCGCCCGCGGGCCGCCGGCGATGGCGAACCAGCTGGTGATCCTGAACGTCTACGACATGGTGAGCCACCGGCACGGCTCTGGGCGGGGGTCTCGGCCCCCTCCCGGCAGGGCGGCGGCAGGGAGTGTCCTGCCCTGCGGGGGCCAGGGCGGCCGGGAAACTTTGCCTGCCCTTGCCGTGCCTGTCCCCGCGGGAGCTGGATCCGTGGGCGGCTGAGCGGGAGAAATACCGAACGCGGGGAGGGGAGGGAGGGGGCGAGGGCGGTGATTTGGGAGGTCTGACGATTTCTACAGCCCCTCTGTGACCTGCGACAGAAGTTTGCCGGGCCGGGTCTTGCAGTGGCAGGTGGATCCCCTCCCTGTCGCGGGGGAAACTTTCTTTGCCTGCCGTGAGCGTCCCCGGGCTGTGCTGCTCCCTCTGCTACTGCCCCATAGCTCAGCAGCGGGGAGGCCCTGCCTTCCTGCTCAAAAAAGCCAGAAAAGGGTCCAGTTTTCCTGTAGGATGGTAGTTCGGGATAACCTCTCTCCCTGCAAGGATAAGAGCGTTTTAGCACAGTGTCAGTAAGGTGATTTTTTTTTTTTTATTAGATCGTGATTTTTGAATAGTTTTCTTATGGCTGCGATCTGATAGAAATAAAAGAATCGCTCCAGCTTGATTTGCAGCCTATGAGCTCACCTTCCCTCCCTCCTGGGTAATCTTTATGTGGCACCTACAGCAACTGTGGTATTGTCTTATGTTCAGCTGGAAGCTGCTCAAATGCCATGGTAACAAATGAGGTGTAAGTACCTGCATGGAACAGGAGGTTTGGATAAGTAATAAGAAAATATTATCCGTTAATGCGTCTCAATCGCTGGAAATGAGAACAAGTGACAGAGTTCTCTGACCTAAGTTTTGAGTCTACTGATAGAGGACAGTAAGATGGAGAACTAGCTTCAGGTGACAGTGGTTGTGTTACTTGGCTTATTTTGGATAGACTTCCCTACCACCACCATTTTAAAGTGAACACTGGCTATTTTGAAGGGTTGAAGGTATATAGTGTACTGTCAGTGACTGCTGGAAGTGAGAAAATACAGCTTGTTTTGCTTGGAAACAGTCGCATTCAAAGACTAAAATGTTTAATAGCAATCAGTAGGAAGCTCTCTGGCTGGAAATCAAATATATTTACAATATCATAGCAACTAGCCTGATTTGTCATTATTTTCTTTCACTCTAGTACTTACCTTAGAAATCCATGTCCTGGTTTGGGGGGATTTTTTGCCCAATCCTGTGTTTGAGGTCTCTCTCCAGTGAATATAGCCTGTTACCTCGACTTTGGTTTCCTTCATTATCAACAGTGAGGGGAGACTTGAGACGGGAACAGCCTGTTCAGTGTGATTTTCTGAGAGATGGGAGGAAAAAAGAAGGGGGTCTTTGCTCACCTGGTTGAGCTCATATGTGATGCTAATATGAGAAAACGTCACAGTGTGCCTTCTTTTATGCTAGACTTTACAAGGGAAGGATGCCCTGTCACATGCATACATATGACTTCTCTGGACTACAGTGCGAATGTATCTATTGGGGGTTCTCTTTTAGCATAAAAAAAAGATGGTTTTACATGTATTAACTATAAATATTTGTACAGAGAAAGAAGTAGGACTTTGGTTTCGGTGACTCTTACATAAGAATATCTTTGAAGTCAAGGCTTGACGCACTTCTGACTCACCCAAATGGAAGACCCACTGTTCTCACAAAGACTTGCTTAATTGTGCAAAGTGGGCCCAGTTCACAAGCAGGCTGTGAAATCTTAACAGAGTGGACTGACTCCTGTGTAAATGCCTGCCTGGAAAGTAGTGCCATGGCCTCTGAGAAGCTCCGTTCTCCCTATGATGGAATCACTGGTGGGGTGTGACTTCAGCATGCTGTTTCTTTTTCTCTTGGGATAGTCTACTCTTTCATTCATATCATCCTTTCTTTTTCCTCCAGAACGGAATTGCTGTGATCAGTTTTACTCTAGCCATCCTAGGAAGGCTGGCAGTTGACATGAGGGAAGTGAGGAAAACAAGCAGCAGGAAGGGTGTGCTCCTAAAAGCTAGTGTCATATTTTGCCTAAGGACACATTAGGGACTGTTGGTTATCCTGTTGTTATTACTGGGGCTCTGCCTCCATGAAGAATTCACATAGTCTCTGAAGCCACCATCTGTGGAAGGAACTTGCCCTGGAAAAGCAAACTGGAAAAGAAGCAGCCAAGCACATTTACTTGCAGATGTTTGATTACATGTAGGGGTGACTTGAATGGTTGAAGCTGCACATCGCCACAGATTATACATAGTATAAGACGAAACCACTAAGGAGAATATTTCTATATCCTGCTTCAGTCCTGTTGTTTTGTAGCGATATTTACCTTATTTGACCATTAGAGAAAGAGTTTTCCTTCAAACTGGTGAGAAAAACACAGGTTTGTGTGATGTCTGAAAGATACTGCCAGTGTACAGCCTTCATCAAACTCCTCTGCTAAACCACACCTCAGTCCTTTTGAAACCAAAGGCTCACTTTCATTTAGCATAGCATTTTTTACTGCTTGTACAACAGCCTGCTGAAATCAATGGTACTGCTTTATTTGGGGGCACTAGGAGTGGGTGGAAGGGAGGAGTCTTCTGTAATAGCAGTTTTGAAGTTCTATTTATTCACCAAACCATGCCAACTGTGTACTTGTGACATTAGCAGGTTTGCTCTTTGCTTCTGAAGTTCCATGTCACTTGGAAGGGGGTTTGGGATTTTTTTGCAGTTTAGATGTGGGATTGGGTTTTTTATTTCTCTTTTGGAACAAGAGACCAATTGTTATTCACCTGGTTGACAGAGTCAGCATTATTGTAATAACCAACAGTTTTATTTTAACCTGAACGCAAACTGTGGCTTCATTTCCCAGGCAGCTGCTTAGGTATGCAGGGAAATGCTAAGTGACCTTGCTACTGTTGGAACTCCTTGCAGGACTGAGTTGGTTGCTTTTGGAGGATATACCCTTCTAATGTCCTTAGTGTTTGAAAAAGCAAAAATCTGTGATACAACCAGAGTGTGAGGGGGATGCATGTGTTGTAGAAGAAAGTCGACTTTCAAGTAGTGGTAACTTTATGGAGGGATAGAAGCTTAAGGGTGTATTTACGTGGTACAGTTCATGCCTTTGAACATCTTTTATGATCATTAAAAGGGTAGGGTAAAGGCTTTGATATATTGTGTTTTGAGAACTGGAGTACTTTATAGTTCATTTAAACTAACCGCTATTTTTAGGAGTCTAGGTTTTTTGTGCCCAAGTAGTAGTATCCTATTTTTTCCCTTGTCAAATAAGGCGATAACAAGCTGAAATATTAATGTAAATGAAAGCTCTGAAGATATTTTTGAAGCACTGGGATTAATGTTTTTCTTTCATTGTAGTGACATGACTTTATTGTGCACATAGAAGACTACTTCTCCAATGTTTTCTTTACGATAGATTAAACCTAAAATCCTGTTTTACGAGACTGACATATTGCAAAATATTGAGGATATGGGATTGCACCATACTACTATGGCAAAATCCGTATCAAGAATAAAGGGAATCCAGTTTGTGTAATGGAAACAAGGATGTAGCATTTGGGATCAGTTTGGGCATGTTACTGAACCAGTGAGCTATACAAATGTAATTTAATTTACAATCTTTATTTTGTAAGTCGTATATAATCTTTTCAGCTGCAGCCAAATTCAGTGTTCTTTGTCACATTTGTCCTGCATTTCTTCCTTCAGTGAGATAAGGGATTTTGTTCAATAAGTAAATGGGACCAACCTTCCAATAGCTCATCCATATTAAGTAATAATTAGATATAATTACTGTTCCTAGGGGGAAAGTTATTCTGCCTCATTGAAATTTTTTTATCTTCAATTAACCTATTCTGTTCTTACTGGAAATCTGAAGCAAAGTGCCAGCTTGCTTCAGGCACTTCTTCCAAAGCTGCTAACTTTGGTTTTATTTGCCACCAGTGCTCACTTTGTGCAGTGTAGCAAGCCCCGAGTGTCTAGGTAGCACCAGTAAGGAGGGGCATGTGCTTGGACAGGAGCAGGCTGTGCTGACCACCTTGTTGGATCAGCTTCCATCCCATTCATCTGCTTCTATGTGGATCAGTGAGAAGGCTTGGTGGCTCACTTTTATCTCTCCTCCCTATATTTTGTGTTTGATTTCATGGGTTGTGGGTTGGGAGTACTGTGAATACTTTTTTTTCCTCATTTTTTTCTGTCTAATAACGAACTAGGCTTTATTCTATCCCACTGCATGTGGGGTATCTTGTGTAAGTTTTGTTTTGTTTTCAGAGGGCAGCCGTAACCTTGCTTGGCATTAACAGATCCAGGTCCAATGGATACATGATACGTAGGTTATTTGGAATTCAGCAGCCAGGTTCTGGCCACAAGTGCCTAGGAGAGGGACACACTAGAGCACCAGAGACCCTGTTCTAGATTAGGTTTGTTTGGATACGCCTTCCCATTAGGCAAATGTACTTTATTGCATGACAAACTGTACATTGACTGTGCCTACAGTTTTGACTATAAATATAAACCTGAAACTATTTTGAAATTATGAGCTGGTAAACTGTGGGATAGGAAGGGCTTCAGAACTGGAACACATTTATCTTGCAGTAGGTCTTCTGTTTTCTGACTTTGATTTCACCTCATGAGCAGAATCCATTGTTTTATGATCACAAGCCTACTAAGATGAGTAGTCTTCGCATCCTTCTCCGTTCTTGCCCTCCTTGTATTCTCCCTGTTCTCTTTCTATACAGAGTAAATTAATGCAGTGTATTTCTGGATGTAGTTTGTTCATACCGACTTGCTCTCTGCTCTTTTCTGGGGGATGGAAGGAAAGAACTGCTAAACCCTTTAAATAGACTAAGGTGATGATTTAGTGTAGTCATCCATACCCCCCTAGCTAACGTAGCACTACACTGACAAAGCCAGAAATTAAAGCAAATGGTAAAGTTTGGTCTTAAACAAAATTTATCCATGGATCACAGTTGAGCTTTAAATAAATACAAGGCACAAAATCTGCCTTCTCTTAATTCGTATTGACAAAATTTCCCACAGCTGGCTTATCTGTTTGTAACTATTGGCATGACGTGCTCTTTTTGCCGTTTAACTTGTTTTCATTTTTATTAATAGCTTGTCAACCTGAGGTTTAGTGTATCATTTTTATTGGGAGACAAAAAGCTTACACGCTGTAATGTTTGTGATGGCACTGTAAATTACACACTAACTCCAGCCAGCACGTCTTCAAGTGTTACACCTGCAACCTTTTAGGTTTTTATCATCAGTTGTGCTGCATAATGGCTTTGCATCAGAAAACGCCGATTATGTCAACAGGTTGTGTGAAGAAGATAGCTTCTTTTTTTTCTGCCTTCTTGCTAAACCAGTATTAATTTACTGGGGGTATTACCTTAGCCTGTATCCCGCCTGCCAGTTGACTTTTTGAAGTCTGCTTTGTAAAAGCTCACAGAGAAGCTCTGGGAAGAAAAAATCCTGTTACTAGTGTAATTGACAAAATAATATTTTCCATGTATTTTCCTGAGGTTTTTTTTGCTAGCCAATTTCAGTTTTAAGGACACAACTGAGACTTTTTATTTTTAGACTTTGTTTCAGGTTACTTCTCAAATTGTGTGTCACTTGAGATCTTTTAATACTTGGAGATTGATAGTTTGAGGGTGGTGATGAAGACAGGGAAAGAGTACTTTGAGGTTTTTCTTTTCCAGGGTTCTGCATCTTTGAGGTCTTGAGGGTAACAGTTAGCTTCTGGTAGACACTTGCCGCTGCTGCACTTTCATAAAAGAAAAGAGAAATCACTAAGGGACGTTTCCTTTCTTTACTATTTTTTCTCTTTTCTAAAAAATTGTTGCTTCTGATTCTTTTTGAAATGCATCTGTTTTCTATTGGCTATAATACAAGTGATATATTGGAAACAAGTGTCAGACGTATGGAAAGGACTTAAAACCTCATGTTTGGAGCCTCATGCATCAGCAGCCTGGAGAGAGCTTTGTATCTTGTACGGTGACCTCTAATTGAGTATTCAAAGACAAAATATAATAAGGTAATTTCAGTCCATCTCTGAATGCATCTTGTGCTCATCTCTTCATAAGCAAGTATGGTCATTGTTATTAATGACAGTGTGTGTATCTCATAGTCCTACATTCTGATGTACTTTGAAGAAGAATGTGCTCCTTAAAATTACAGCAATAGATTCTAGAATGTATTCCACCTAATGGCAAACTTCACAACCTACAGCTTGTTGACAAATAGAAGGTTGATCTGGATTTGTCCCAGGTACAGACTCCTTGACTGACAAACTTTTGACAGCACTAAAACACTGGAATAGAACCTAATGGAATTAATTTACTGTGTACGGTTGGGGAATTTTAGTGATGTTCTGTTCCTGCAAAATGAGTTGTGCAGTTTCCGCTGTGTTATAGGGTTTAATGCTTTTGATGTGGGGGACAGTCTGCTCTGAGAAGATAAATCTGTACTGCAAACTAACTGGAGTTTTGAGGTTTTTCTTTTTCCTTCTTTTCTTTTAGTATTGGATGAATGAATATACTTCTTCCCTTGGAATTGGAGTGTTTCATTCAGGTATAGAGGTGTATGGCCGAGGTATGTACAAGAAAAGCTTAACTTACTTGTTGTTTCAGTAATACTGCTATTTAAAAAGCATTTTTCAGGTAGTGAGGGGAGCCTAGCTTCTGAAACCTGTTAATCTCTTTTTATCATCTGTTCTGCCTCTGGAAATAAAACTTGGACATGAATAATCTGGTAGCTGCTGTGCATTCTTTTATATAGAGCAAAGCAACTATGAAAAAGTGTGCAACTTACTCAGTCAGACATAGAAATCTTTATTTTAGGTTTGGAAGTACTTTAAAAAATCTAGATAAAACAAGTGTGTGCTTTGTGTAAGCATGGTTGAATCCTTTCCTCAGTTTTCTGTCAGCACTTAGTGCAAGCAGTTTATTGTTTCTGTGGTCAAAAATTATCTGTTGCAGAGAGGCACCTAAAAGAGCATGATGCTCAGGAAAAAGTCTATTCCATTTTGGTAGGTTGGTTTGTTTTGGAGACAGTTTCTTTCAAAGGCATCCGATGCATGCTGTTCATCAAAGATGCCCTTGTGATAAATAACAGCAGTGCTTTTTAATTTTGCTAAATAGGTTGTGCTTGGGTGCTGCAGCCTTCTGGTCTGTTCAGGGCATTTTGAACCTGCATTGCAGCCAGAAGGTGTTTCTGTGCAGGCCATAGCACGGGCTCAGGTCTGAGGTGTTTGCCCGAACTATGACACTCCGAGGTGATGGTGTTGCAGATAAAGAAGAAAAATCTACTGCAGTGTTTTTTGTTTGTTTTTATTCCTTTTTTTAATGTGTTGGGAGGTGAGGGGAAGGAGCAAAAGGCAAGGCATGACCCCACTGCCCAAAATTATCTTAAACTATGTTTCAGCTACTGTAATGGTCACATTGTATCTGGTTTTGCAAGTGTTACCAGAGCAACAAATTGACAAAATACAATGCTTATTGTTAAAACTTTTTTTTAGATTTGCTTTAATCTGACCCAGAAAGACCTGATTCTTAACAGTGCTCTGCCTGAACCCCAGTTTTTGAGCTCTGCCAAATACATGTGCTTCCCTTCCTGTTGGGATTATAGCAGCTTTCTCATATAGTAGGTCATGCCCCTGCTAGAACAATGACTTGCATTTTTCCAGGCACATCAAACCTTTTATTTATTAACCTATTGTTAAAAAGATTATCCACAAAACCAAGTGCTAGACTTGGGTGATGTGTTAGGAGTTTTGAGGAAAGGAAGTGTGAAGTCATGCTTAAAGCTTTTTATTACACTCTGGGTGCGGCGTGCTCTGTTATCTTACAGACGCAGACGGAAGCTACAGCACACCGTGATACTTTCATGTAGTGTGAGTGCTTAAGCCAGCAGATGCTGTGTGCAGACTTGAGATGCATGCACTGGTTTACTTTCTTGTTAAAGAATATGTGACAATTGAATTCTTGCAAATCAAGAAATTCAAAGAACCTATTAGGCCACTGTGCACTGCCGCACTGAGGACTCTAGTGTACACTGAATAGAAATGCCATCAGACCTCTGAGGATGCAGTACTTTGAATCCCCTATTCAGAGTAAGGGGAATTCTAAAGACAAGTATGTGAAAAGATACAGAGTTTAACTTGTAAATGCTCACTTATACAATGAAAACAGTGTGTACTTACTGCAAAGTTATTCCAGTTAAACCTGTACACCGATGTCAGTTTTTGCTTAGGCTGAGTAGTAACTGACAAAACTATTAATTTCCGGCTCATTTCATTTGCTTGCCATGTAAATAACATGTCTGGTTGCTAGCTTTAGATCCTTGTGAAGTCACCTTCCAGTCAGTGAGCTCTGCTGTTTTTTTACTGTCATCAGATGCTGGTTTTGTTAAATTTGAGCTTTCTCTTTCAGAATTTGCCTATGGTGGTCATCCATATCCGTTTTCTGGAATATTTGAGATTTCACCAGGAAATGCTTCCGAGCTAGGAGAAACATTTAAATTTAAGTAAGAAAGATTACCTTTTCTTGCTCTTGTTTTCTTGCTCTTTGAGAAAGTATATGAAAAAGACAATTTGTTGCATTTATTTTTGAGGACAAATGTATTGAATTGTACAGGATTTCTGACTTTCTGAGAAATTCATGCGTTTGCATAGAAATTAAAAACAGAGTGACAAGACAATGAAGTGTCTACAGCAAATAACGTTTTTTAGCATACCATTAAATTCCTGAAATGCACACAAATTTTGTGGACTTGTGGCTAACTTTTATTACTCATGCAGCGTAAGCTGTGCAGTAACTTTTCCAAGGTGGATAATCAGCAAGGAAACATCATCTCTCATGATAAAGATGAAAGTGGTGCCATAAAATGGAATAGAAAGAACCTTTATTATTCTTGGAGAACAGAAAGATCTTGCTACCCACTCCAAAAGTGGAGTGACTTTTGAGCAATGTATGATCAGTAGTCCACCTATATCATTGAGCCTGATCACCTTATGCTCTCTATTTCTCTTCTAGAGAGGCTGTGGTTCTAGGCAGTACTGACTTTATGGAAGATGATATAGAAAAAATAGTAGAAGAGCTTGGAAAGGAATTCAAAGGAAATGCTTATCACCTAATGCACAAAAACTGCAATCACTTTTCTTCGGCTTTATCTGAGGTAAACAAACTTAAAGGTCTATGGAAAGGTGCTTCACAGGTGGCCACAGAGCATGATCTCCTTTTAGTCCTTTGTAATGTTTGGTTTAATTTTCAATTTCCTATCTCTGGTGCTTTGGGCAAATGTCATCATTTTTCAGGTTATATTTGTGCTTATGTCCAAAGCACCAGATTTTGCTGCTAAGTATTGTTGTCATACATAGCTTGTGTTAGAGCAGAGGTGCATTCCTAAAGAGATATTAACAAGATTTCAATGTAATTTTTGATGTTTCAGTAATTGCTAATGAAGATAGCAATGTTATAGGTGCTGTTTTTATCAGGTTATTTGTATTTCCCCACAGAACATCCCACTGTAAATAATTTTCAAAGTTATGACCTAGTGTCAAAGAATAGCAAAGGCATTAAAGTTAGCCAGATAATGTTAATCTTCTCCTTGAGAGGCTTTTGTCAAGTTACTGCTTTGCCAGCACCTGTGTCCTGGTCATGTAGATACTTGAGTGCTCATGCAAAGAGTCTGACTGAGGAGTCACACAGGCTTTGCTTTTTCCCCCTTGGCTTGTTGTAACATGATTAGTTTGCCAACAGGATTAAATTGCCTGATCATTCACATGTGTATTCACACAAGGGAAAAGGTCAGGAACAAATAACCCAGAACAAAGAGGGGAATGGAAACTTTGATTTTCATTGATAGTTGACAATCTCTGCTTGCCAGAATTCATTCTAATATTTCATTGAAACACTCCAAAACAAGGATGGCTATTTTTCCCATGTGGACTTTCATAGATTTTAGTTGGGCTCTCTTCCAAAATATTTAATGCATACTTACTATAGCCTGTGTTTTTTGTAGACTGATCTTCCAGTGGTAGTGGAAAATTTTATTGAGATGATGATTCATGTGCAATGCTGGTACAAGTAAGTAGGGTGAGACACTGACAAGCTGCAGTTGGTGTGAAATCTGGCCTGTATGGCCAGGATCTTGCCATATTCTTCAGTTGCATGGTCATATTGTTTCTGCTTAGGTCTTGCCCTATTTAGTGTTCAAATTGACTATAAAAGTGGGTATAATTGCAAGTTAAATGCTGCTCGGTTACAGCAGAGTAATACTCATGTTCTCCGCTTATTACAGTATTACAGATTTGCACTGTAATACCAGAAGTGAATATGGAGGTAGTTAAGTAGCTCGATCCTTGAATAGTGGCAACAAAAATATTTAATGACGGATGTGCAGTAAAAATAAATATGTAATGTAACTTTATATATTTTTGAGGAGTTGAACCTAGCTGTGCATTGTACAGCTTCTCTTGTTGCAGTGAACCAAAGTGTGTGCTTGGCCTGTGTTGTTGGATAGTGATGTCTGGTGGAAGTCAGTGGCCACCACAGTAAAGAGTCTCAGCTGTGTTTGTAACTCCATACAACAAGTGGTATTGACACTGTCTTTCTGGCCATGTGATTTTGGGATGCTTTTTTCTAAGAGTGGGGTTCCTCCTGCAATTTCTGTTCTGAGGAATTTGCACTGAATGGAAACCTTAGCTTAACTAATTTCTGTGCCTTTTATAGAAGTTATTCAAAAAGAGTGAGATGGTTAGGCTTTTCAGGACTTCTAATAAAACCATAGAACCAACCATGTGTCCAGCTTTCACAATGGAATAGAGGTGTCTTTGTGGGACTTGGAACGCTGCCTTTACTGATGGAGAAAGTTGTCATAGTGCAGCTAACTTGAGTGCTTCTTTACTGGCATTTGTGATATGTATACCGTAAGGCTGCTGCAGCTTTTGCTTTTTTATTTACAGTACTGCAGTTCTGTTACTGCTGAATCCAGAAAACAAATTAACCCTTTCTTTTTCCTTCCCGCATAGATTCTCTGTGGAAAAGAGATTCCACGATGGGTGAATCGCCTTGCCTACTTCAGCTCTTGTATACCCTTCCTCCAGAGCTGCCTGCCAAAGGAGTGGCTAACTCCTGCAGCCCTCCAGTCTAGCGTTAGCCAGGAGCTACACGATGAGCTGGAGGAAGCTGAGGATGCAGCAGCATCAGCTTCCTTGGCAAGCTCAGCATCTGGGTCTAGAACTGGACGCCACACCAAATTATAAGTCCTCCTCCAAAGTAGCAAATGGTTTGAAATACTTCAGTTTGATCTCTTCAGCAATTGACTTCCTGACAGAAAATGAGAGCCAACTCTAGAACATTGTTTTTATATGCAAAAAAAAAAAAAGCTCTCATCAACCCCTGTTTCAGCTCAGGATTATTTACATAGTGAAAGGAATTGCTGGGAGAAAAGGGAAGGATTTTGTGTGAAGCCACCCTTTTCATTTTCACCTGTTTGGTAGACCTGAGTTAACATCTTGCATAAAGCAGAACTTAAATTATTTGTTTACAGTATTGTGTACTGCTGTTTACAAGTCCTGTAAGGACTCTTGCTACCATGGAAGAAGAAAGAATTTGAGTTTGATTTAACTGTTGGTATAAATCAAAAGCAGTGGTATGATGCCCTGGATGAACTTTCCGCTTTGTTTTCAAGATTTAAGGCAGGAGAAGATTAAATTGAGGAATGCCAGAAACTGCTGAATACTATATATGTGAACAGGGTACTGTGCGCTTAAAGTGGCTGATGTAAGCAGGTAGATTCCAGGATGTAGGGAGACTGGTTTGGTCTAAAATCTGTTCCTAGAAGTATGACCTCTACATTAAAGAAACTGTGGATTTTTGCACATATGAAGGGAAATTTCTATCTCATTGCAATGCACATCAATCCATTTTTTTTTTTTCAATTCAGCCATGTAGTTTTCATCCTGTCTTGTGTCTTTACTTGCAGTTTACTTCAGGATTTAAACATGTGAATATCATCTGCTAGAAGCATCAACAAATTTTTCACTTCTTTGCTTTACTTGATTTCAAACTTATATATACAAGTTAGTACTTGTATTCTTATTTTGTTTGATTGATATAGTTTGGAATCACGTAAAACAAGCCATTTGTGGTTGGGGAATGGCCTTTGCTTCCTGCTGCTGATTTTGCTCTATTTGAGTTTGTAAACATTAGTGTCCTTTTTTTTGAGCTACAAATTACTGCCCAGTTGTGCATATCTGCAAAAATGATAGAGAAATCCTAACTTATTTTCCCACAGTCTCTATCTGTGGCATTAACTTTCTTATCAGATGTAATGAAGAAAAACCTGAAAATTGCTTATGCACCTGCTTGTTTACACAGCAGAACCCACTAATCTGCACACATAATTATGTCTGAAGGTAAGAGATATTATTTTCTAAAACACAGAAGTATGTTTGCTGGTAGATTATAATTAGAGCTAAATTATAATTAGTGATCAGAATATATGATGGAATGCCTTATTCTTGTTCATTTACCAAGAGAATGAATTGTTCTTCCAATCATTAGTGTAAATTAGTGAGGTTCTATTGTGCACATAAAGCTACAGTAGCACAAACGTGAGGAAGGTGAGCTTGAGTATTTTGTAAGACTTGCTGCCTTAAACTAACAAAAAAAATACCATCCCTAAACCGATCAGCTCACAAAGAAGTGTGCATTACTAGAAATACAAATTATTCTTATGAGCTTTATTTACGGTCTTTTGCTGGATTTAGTTTTTCTGTTGAACGAAGTACTGACTCTGCAGTTTCTGCTGTTTAAAAGCAAAAACAAAGTCCTCTTGGGAGGCAAAATGCTTCATGTTATGAGTGCTCCTGGCCGTGGGTAGTGGTGCCATTGAACCCTATGGGAAGGTGCAGTAGCTGTATAATAGTAAGAATTCTTATGGTTGCCAGCTCCAACTTGTGTTAGAAACAAGTGGAAGTTTTTCTGCTGCCACCCGGGTTGAATCCTTCATCAGACAGACTTTAGGTTTTCACTTATCTTCTGTGATGCAGTGTAGTACAGAGACAGATATGCTCAGTTCTGGAGGGGAAAATCAAGTGAGACTCTTTCTGGAAAGAGTGAGATAATAGTAAAAGTCTCCATAACTGTATTTTGGTACGTGTTTTAATAATTTCTTCTACCAAGTGGGAAATGCTTAAGACTGGCGAGTCTGCCACTAACTTCATTCTCTGTTTGATCTTCAGAAGCTGGATATCTGACCCTCCCTGCTGAGTACTTTCCACTCTCAATTTGAGTTCTCCTTTCCTTCTTTTCCCTGTAGTGAAAATGAGTATGGTGGTCTCCAGTCAGCTCTCAAGCATGACAGAACTGAATCTAACACTATTCACAGCTCAGACAACAGGCTGCAGACAGGTGATTTTGTCTCTGCTGCACAGCTGTGGTAGTAATGTGACTAAGTCTCTTGGCCAGGGCAGGTCCTTTATTTCAGCTCAGGGTTGAGGCCACTGATCTAGCAACGTACTGTAGCTTTTCCTAGGCTTTAGGAAAAAATAAATAGAATGACTTTTCATTGCTACCTTTTATGTATCAAAATCAGCTTTTTAGGCTTCTGATACATCCAGAGCGCTAGGTCACAAATCTTTACACCTTCATTAACACACACAACTACAGCATGTACAATGCAAGAACATGACAGATCACAGCACAGTTTTTATTTAGAAGTAAAACTAAGACTATTTTTTATAAAGCAGACTGGAAAGTTTGTAACAAAAACATTCATTTTATTGGTAGCTGTACAGGTGAAAATACTGTCTTATGCTCCATAACGACTTTTTTTTGTTTGTTTCAAAACCATCCATTTGTAAATCCTGTGAGGAAACTGACACCTGAACCCTGAAGGTTGTTGGGTATTGTATCAAAGCGAGCAGTACTGTAACTTCAATCGTGTGCTGTCAGCTCAGCCTCTGCTGGATGCCTGCAAGAAGTCACCCTGCCAGTGGTTACTCCGATTTGTTAGCAATAGAGCAAGTTACCTTTCACCAGCATTACTGCCAAGCAGGGATTACTTTAGTCTACTAATGATCACACTGTGCTAGGACTAGAACACTTCAAAATGCTGTGAGAAAGCTGGACACCTGTGGAATCTTTTCCATCAAAACGGGTAGAAAAATATCACCACTTCAGGGTTCTGCTCTGTTTACTTTCTCATTGTTTAATTTTCTGTGAGATAGTACTTTTGATATGTATTACATTGTTTAACTCAGTCATTTTATTTAAATGCCATTTTCTGTTCAGCAAGCCAAAAAAATCCAATGTACTGTCAGTAACTTCAGAGTGGCTTGATTAAAAAAAACATAGTTGCATTACTTCAAAATTTGCAATGCAATTCTGATCACTATTGATAGATGATAATTTTCACTGTTGGAAGTTGGTTACAAGCTGAATATTCACTGATGCATTTTTTGTAAACTTGTATTCAAGTTTACTCTACTACATAGTATTTGTATAAAATTCAAAGAATTTTGACTTTTGTTACCTGTACATGGCAACAAGTTGTCTAGCATCTTAAACTTAAATCCATCAGTTTATTAAAAATACTTTTATAAAAAAAAATGTTGTCTCGGTGTGTTACTCCCCTTGTATCTACAGCTTGTTTTGGCAGTGCCACCCCACCTGGTGTTTGGTTTTGAGGGATGGTTTTGAAGGACAGTGAGACTATCCAAGGGTTTCCTGTAGTTGAGCTTCAGGCTGTTAGGCTGACATGAGCATCAGGTGTGTGGTTTGGTGTGTGTGAGGCATCTTTCCCAAACATCCCAAGCTCTGGCACAGAGTTAGCAGCAGCCCTTGAGGACGTGCTTCACCAGCACTGAAAGGTGTTGGTGCTGGAATTTGCAGATGAGTGCAACAGCAGAGACTCCTCTGCAGGTTGAGGGCGCTGATAAATGGGAGTGCTGTCCTGTGACTGTCCGAGCTGGTGTTGTCCCTACCCATCTCTCCCCACAGCTGGGAAGGGGATGTGTTTTGCCATGTTGTGTGTGCTGAGCAGGACATGTCCATGTGCACTGCTAATGAACATGGGCTAGGGCGTGACCTGTTGGAGAAGCTGCTCAGACACAGATGTGTTCCCTTTTCTGTTTCCCTAATCACCAGCAAACCTGCAAGAGAGTTTGAGTAACTTGTAACCTATTGAAAGGAAACTTGACAATCAACTAAAACTAACTTGAGTTCCAGATGAACTCACTTCTGCCATCCAATGGCCAGGAGTGCCTATCAGCTTCTGGGAAGGTGATCAATACACAAAAGTACCTAGTGCATTATTTGCTAGTGGGTGAGTGGCTGTGCTTAATGGAGCTGCTCTTGAAGAAAAGATAAATGAAATTATCCAAATGAAATTTTATTTTCTAAAAGTTTCTTCAGCCATGCAGAAGTATATGACGAATTTATTATTGGAACATCTTTGCAACAGGCAGAGGTTTTTTACGCCTATAGCACCTTAGTCCTATCACCCCCCCCCCAGAATAAATACATTATTTTGCAGTGCTTCATATAGTGCAATGGAAATGGCTATTAGACAGTTCCTGATTTTCTCTGAAATCCTGTAGTTTGATCTAAATCAGATCATAAAAAAACCTTCAAACTTGTCAGGGAAGCCATGGCAGTTCTTTGGAAAAGCAGCTGTGCTCTACTGGCAGCTCCCATTCCTGCTGGGCTAGAGTAGAGATCCTGTATTTTTTCACACGATCTGGTTCATTAAAATTAGCATATAGCAAACTAAACCAGGATCTAGCCATAAAGAAATGCAAGATCATTCACAGGCACAGTTTTAGTTTGCTTTGGGCATGACAGAGGCTGCCTCTGAGTCTCCATGGAGAGGGACATTGCTCATAGCAGAGTGGCTCTCCACCCCATCCATCTCTGAGCAGCAGCCTGGAGCACATAGAACTAAGGGAACACCGTTCCTTCTGCAAGTTTAAGATGGGTGCTCAGCAGTTCTGGTCTTTTGAAAGTTGTTCTGGAATCCTCAAAGCAGCAAGCCTGCTGCACCTGCTGGTTACCTGCCGTGCTGCTTCCAGACCATGTGTTTGTATGAAAGGAGAGAAATCACTGTTAGCGTCTCCTGAAGGAAGTGAAGGAGGGGCTTCATGTGTGCCCTGCAGGAGCCGTTGTTCATGGGCTTTAACTCATGATTTTTTTTTAGGGAGCTGTTTTTACCTCTCTAAACCATTTCGCCTGTATATGCCCTGAAACAAGGCACCCACATACAGAACTTCAGGAAGCCAGGACTGTGTCACTGAACTGTCCTGCTGGGGCTCACAACAGCTTGGGAGAAGAGTTAGGAAGTCATCATGGATGAGAGAAGTCTTTCCTACATCCATGATGCCAGCCCTGTCTGCTGCCCCAGGCAGCTGTAGGGTAGAAGTGTGGGGGTTTTCAAATGCACCCCTTGTGGGGTTCTGCTCTGAGTGGCTGATGGATCCTTTTTTACAGTGAGACAAGTGATGTGAGTCAGACACCTCCTGGCCAAACAGGACACAGACAGGTTTTTATCAGGCTCCAGTGAAACGTGTCCCAACTCCCTCACCAGGAAGGGATGGGGGTGGAGGAGACCCTCTGTTCCCAGTGAGTGCCTGAGTGACGTGGCAAATGCTCCCTCATGTTTCCCAAGTCAGAATGGTCATTACTGTTAGCTCAAGCAGAGCCAGGGCTTTCCTCCCAGAATAAGTATAAAGCCCTATTAAACCCACCTAATGACAACACAAATCATGTTGAACAGAAAATGTCTTGTGTTCCCTACTCGGGCTGCAGAGGCTTGTGGGTTTTGTCCTGATTTTCCCATTCCTAATTTGCCTGTGGGAAACGCTGCCTTCTCCCAGCCCTCCCAGTGCCAACACACAATAGCTGCTTGTTTTTTGCCTGGAAGGAATTGCTGAGCCTTTAAATAGCTGGAATTGGGTTTATTTTTCTTCTGTACTTCAGCTCGTTCATTACTCAGTCATAGCATCCTAAAAGTGAAGATTTCTAAAAGCATTGGCATTTGCCTCCTTTGTTTTTTGTGGGTTTTTTTTTTACCACAAAAAGATTCTCTGCATCTTAAATTTCATGCACCGGCCCAGTGTTAGTGTCACTAACTAATCCTGCAGTGAAGTGCCAGCTTCCAACAAATTAATTCACATGTCATTAAGCAAAATGAACTGAGTGAGGACTAGCAAGAGCTGATGGCAGTGTAGCTGGCTCAAATGCAACTGTAAAGGTCAATTATATTTTATGTCAGAGAGACCAAGAAAGTTTAGTAAAAGCACAGTGGAGGCTGTCCAGACGTGCTCTTCCCTCCAGCACTCTGGAGTCGAGGGCAGGGAAGCACCTCAGGGAGTGCCTGGCTTTTGTGGATGCTCTCATCTCTGCAATTGCTTTCTTTAAGCTGCTTTGCCCTTCCAGGAGCCTCATGGCTCCTGTGCATTTTAAGAGGTATAAAGGAAGGACAGACTCCATGGCCTAGAGCTGCCTCTGCCCAGTGAAATGGCACACCACAACACGCACCCAGGGATGCCATGCTCAGCCTATGCTTTTGGAGATTAGGGATGAGCATGGCATGGGAACCTGCAATGCCCTCTCCAGCTGGCACGGAGCTTCAAAGGTATATTGATTGGTGCTAATATTGCTGTGATTATTGGTGCTAATATTGCTGTTTCCAAATGAGAAAGAAAATGGGCTTTTGTACTAAATAAACTGACTGATAGATTTATTTAAAACTAAATTTACTGATAATAAACTAATATTGCAGAATTAAGCTAAGTACAAAATGGAATCTGTTCAGAGCTTGACCACACATCTTCCTGTCATGCCTGTGGCATGACCTATATGTACAGCACTTCGAGAGCAGTCAACTCCTGAGAGTCAACTTTTTCTCCCTCAGTCTGTCCCCTGCAGATGTTCAATTTCCTAAATGGTCTCTGAGGATCTGCTTTTTACCTACAGGTAATCCTACTGGTCATGACACTCTTCCCTGACTGTGTCATGAGCTAATCTATACTTCTTCCTTATCATCTGGGGAGGTTTACAGAGAATGCAGTTTGAAGAAATGCAACCAAAAGCTGCAGCTAAACCTGGGTCAGACAAGTTCCCTCTCTCTGCCCAAACACACAGACAAAATTGCTAGTTCTTGAAGACTGTGATATAGATTTGTGGCTTCTTAAGGAACGCCACAGGGAACACAAACTTCACCTGGAGAGCAGATATTTCTGGTAGTAGTTAGGAAGAATTCCAAGGATATTTGTAAATTTAATGCAAAGCATATAGGGCTTCATTATAAATATACATTTTCAACAAGTTGACTTACAGGAGTATTCTAGCAGCAGTGGAATAAGTAAGTGAACAAAGTATGTGAGTTGGTGGGTCAAAAAGAAAGGGACTCGTGCATATTCAAAGCTAACCTCAAGTCCTTCCATCACTGCTGAGGCCTGGGAACGATACAGGTGTGGGAAGGGGGGTGAAAACATCTACAGACCCTTCCTCCCTCTGACCTCCTACCCTGGGTGCAGGACGAGCTGCCCTGAGAGGCAGGATGAAGTGGGATGAGGATGTGCAGCAGTCAGGAAAGACACTGCACTCAGGCTGCTGCCAGGAATGAGCTGAAGCCTTTGAGTCTGGGCTTGTCCATCTCATAGCAATGAGCAAAGGATATGCATGGGCAGACTGAGGGAAGCCCATCCACAGGGGCCAGGGAAGGACAATCAGGTCAGCTGTCTTCTTTCCTATGCATGCTGCCAGTCGTTTCTTGGTTTCCATGGAAACTGGCTGCTGCAGAAATGATGTTATGAAAATTACTTCCGAGATTTAAAGCTAACAGATTTGCTTTGCTCTGGAGCAGAGAGACTCATTGCTGTAGTGCCCTGCGTGTGGTGTTAAAGAGGTTTCAGAGAAGCTGCAGGTTCCCCAAGACAGCCTGCACCACCTGCCCTATGTCAGACAGCCTGTGCAGCCCCAAACCCCCGCCAGGGGAGAAGGGGAGGAGGAGGAGGTGGAGAAGGTGGAGAAGGAAGGAGTAGAGACTTCAGGTCCCATTAGCTCCTTACTGGTGGGTACAGCTCTCACCAGCACAAGAGGCAGCGCTGTTGCCATCTCTGGGGGCAGAAATTAATTTTGTTTGCCCTGCAAAGTCTAGGCCAGCATCAAGCCAGCAGATGCACCAGCAATGTTTTGAGCATGTGGTGAGATATCCAAGAGGCTGCAAGGATGCTGTGCTGCAGCACCTTAAGTGGAAACAGTAAAGGCAGCAATGGTGGCTTAGAGACAAGTGCAGCCACTGTGAGGCATCAGTCTTGTTGGATAGGGCTACTCTTACATAAGTTGCTCTCAGAAATACATGTATTATTTAATAAACCAAGGTCATGCCTTGCTGAGAAGCTCTGTAGCAACAAAGCGAGCCAGTCTTTGATGGAATCATTGGCACAACAGCATGCAGAACTTAAAAAGCTTAACTCTCCCTCCATATTATTAATTACTCAATCGAGTTTCATTTGGAAGGAGTCCATGAAAGTATAAAGAGGTATTTAACCTAACAAGAGAAACTCCACAGCCCAGGTTAGGCAGTGTGGTGGAGGCCTGTGGTTGATGATGAGGACTGGTGGTGTGAAGACCAGCTGTGCCCACCACAGCAGTGGCTCACATCTCCCATGGAAGGAGGCAGTTCAGATGTGTAAAGCTCTGTGCCTGTTCAGCTTAATGCAGTGCTTGCACCTGCAGGTAATACCTTCAGCAGAAAATAGCCTCGGATAATAATCAGGCAAATCACAAAGAACATCTGGAAACAGATGCCAGTAGGGTGGAATTCATTGCTAGCATGAATTTTGATGTTTCTAGAAGTTGATCCAACATTTTACAAAAATATTGTCAATAACACAGAAATGTTGAAGGCAGCCAAATCAGACATCACACTTTTTTTTTCAAGTCCTGCAAATGACAGTTGATCATAGCACTAACAAACAAGGGTTTGTAGTTGAAAAGTTCCTTGGTGCAGTGAGAGCTATATGATCCTCGTATCTTCCTGTGAATATTTTTCTGCATCTCTGCTGTGAAATCCACTCAAAATGACTACACCAGGCTATCCATGACCCCATTTCTGGAGAGACTCCCTCAGCAAGGCTCTACAAAACTTGAGGATGAAACTGGAAATCCTGGGAGCAATGCATACTCTGTTGTGGAGTGTTTCATCTCCTTATGCAATGTTAAAGTGCTTCTACGGAGACCTGGCAAGTATAAACACTAATTACTGAAATCATAAAGAATTTTACAGTACAGCTAATAAGCAATCAGATACCTCTTAATTTAGAAGCAGAGCTTGATGGCCTATAGTCCATCAAAGGAGAAACAAAGCCCCACAGAAGATAGATATGGTGCTTTATGGAAGAAATGTATAGCTCACAAATGCCTGTAACTGCATTGTTGAAAATACACAGCATGAACAGACGTGATTGGCCAAAGACCTGCTTTTACATGTAAGTTTAGCCAATCAATAAAGTGTTTAAAAGAACATGATGGTCACTCCATAGAGGAGGACAGCAAAAGAATAATGCATTATGTGATATATATAAGGCAGTGATTAAATGTACAGAGAGGGGAGATCTGCTTGGGTTCTTTGGACTCAAGTTGCTGGACAGGCACGGCATGATTCAGTTACCTACACACTGGCATTGAGTAGCTCTTGATTTAGTACAAAAGGTGCTTTTCCAGCTGATTTAAATCTGTCATGGGAGTAACAAAACACTCATACCTGAAAAGAGCTTGTTTGGCATGAAGGGAGTTTTCAGGATTGAGCAAGCTCGCCATCATGTAGCTTTTCCCAGTTTTCCTTCAGAACCTTCCTCCCAGCTCATGTCAGAAAAGGCTCAGATGTTCCTTGGAGCCTTGCCAGAGAGGGTAGAGGCTGATGTGAGGGAATCAGCTTTCCAGCCTACTGTCTTTCTTCCTGGATGAGCAATTTATCTCAAAGTACTCCACCTCCTCTGAACACCTCTCACCCACATGGGCAGCATTCCCTGAGAGAACAGCTCAGTATTTTCCTGATGAGTTTGCAAAGTGCTTGGCTTTGTGCTCCAGCTGGTCCAGCCATGGCTCAGCACTCAGGAGCTTCTAGGAAAAGCATAGAGCCAGGGTGTTGTCTAAGTGGTTGGGGCCAGAACAGAGTCAAGAGATGGGTCCCACAAAGCAACCGGAGGAGCCAGGTTTTGTATCCAAGACTAAGGAGGAAGATAAGGTGATGTTCAGAAGATAAGGCAAGAGCCTGGACAGAAGAGGGGGACTCAAGGAAACGGTAGAGGAAAGACTGCTTGTAAGAACCCAGTGAGTAAAGGATAGATTTGTTTTCAAAATCTCTATTGTGTCTTACAATGTAATTTAGAGAGTTGTGTTGTCAGTTTTAACTCCTTTTCCATTCTAACAAAACAGCCTTGGACAGCAGTGTGATAAAAAATGGAAAACAGCAGCACACAGTCAGTTCAGCTCAGTACCCTGGGTGACTCATCCCAGCAGAGACAGCAACCCTGCCAGCTCAAGGATGCCAGTCCATACCTCCTTCTGCTCTCAAAGCCTCAGGCTGCCCCTAAGACAGTCAGACTTTCAGATCAGGGAATGAATGCTCACATCTGACTCCCAGATTATTCAGCTGATCCTTCTTTATTCAGCCAAACACATCAATTTGCAAACCAGTCTAGAATTTGCTTGACCCACAGTTGTGACAGGAGTGGAGAATGTAAGTTTCAAAGTTGGTTCCCAGTATCCCTTTTCCCAATAGCAGCACACAATGTATGGGAAAATCACCCAATAGCCCTGTGCAAATTGTTATCTGAGAATCTGACAAATGCCATTTGATCACACAGTGATAACTAAACTCAGATCACAACAGAGGGACTTTCTGATAATGTCACTGAACATTTCCTCTTTAGCTTTGTCTCACAAACCAAGGCATCCTTTCAGCTCCTCGGTGCTGCTGTGCTGCTGCTGTGCCTCTGCACTGAGACTCGAGCATCCTCAGCACTGGGAGAAGAAACCAGGGCTAGCAGATCCACACCCAGAACTGCTGCAGGTGAGTCCAGTAAATGACATGTCCGAAACCTGGGTATCCCGATCAGTGATAAAAAGTACAGGTTTGTTTTTTTGTTTTTGGTTTGGTTTTTTTGTTTTGTTTTGTTTTGTTTGTTTGTTTGTTTGTTTGTTTGTTTTGGGTTTTTTGTTTGGTTTTTTTTTTTTTTAACTGGCTCATGCATTTGGTTTCTCTGTCTGAGGGCAATATGTATGTGAGAACTTCACTTCTAGGAACAAGCAGAATTTGCCCCCAGATGGAAGTTCCTTGGTCAGTAACTGAGGCATAGACAGAAAGGTACTAATAATGCAGGAGCAGGAGGAATTTTCCTTGCTGAGAAGGTTCCTTCAAATCCTTCAGGGCAGAAGCCACCAACTTCACCTCTGACCTTTCTAACCTTTATCGAATTTTCCATCTATGGCTGTTTCCCACAGAGCCATTTTCAAGTTTCTCTACAACTTGTTTTTTCCAAAAAAATTATACTAACAGACTTAATAAATTTGAAATTATCAGTAAGCTTTAAGACTTCGGGAGGTTAATGTTTTGCTAAAATATCAGTGAATGTGTGTTAAAAGGGATTCTGGAAACTTTTCAGAAACTTAGCTGGTTTAATTATGAAAAAATTATATTTAACCAACACCTATATAAATCTGCAGACTCTGGACTACTTGTATCTGACAGAGCTTTACAAATAAGCTACAATCAATCCACATGCCATTCTTTGTAACTACAGATTGAAATTGTCTAAGAATGTGAAATTAACTGAAAAAGCAGCACTTTTGTGGATAATATTAAAAAAAAATTAGTACTTTCCTTAGCTGAAGTCTGCACGACTTTGTCAATTATCTGTCTTAGCTCTGAATGTGAAATCAGTCACTTAAAAGCCCAGTGACAGGTGACAGATTGTTCTTAGCAGACACACCCCTAGTTACTAAGGAGCTGATATTACTGAGGCTTAAATAAAAACAAGTGCTTTAATTCTACTCTAATTCTGTGCTGCAGAGCACAGCAGCTCTGCTTTTTTTTTTTTTTTCTGAGAAAGACCTAATAAATGAAATGGTGATGATTTGGGGACCATTCCATGGTTTAACTTAAAAACAAGAGCGCAATGCCTGAGATTCTTAGGGACTGGTCTTTTGCCACAACTTGTCTGAGCAGATAATTATGCCAGTTATAGACAAGATTTTTAAAGAGATCTCCAATATGTTCAAAATCTGAGACTTGCCTGTAGTTAAGTTGGGGGAAAAAAATCCAGAACTTTGAACAGCATTCGTTTTTTAGTATTCATGACGAGCATTTGAAATAGATGGGGGATTTAAACTGCTGTATTGCAGTGATCATCTTGGGTGATGAGTTTAAATGCAAAGAAATATAAAAAGGAAACCAAAAACTAAGGAAATGCACTTACTGCTCCCAAGCACAAGAATGACATGAGAATCAGAAAGAATCAAGACTATTATTCAGAATTATATTGCCAGAAGCCCAAGTTAGTGCTCTGAAGGACCATTCATCACAACAAGCCCTCCTTTCTCTTCCTCACCTGAGAAATAGCCTCTTTCTGAAGCACAGGATTTGGTGATGGTTGTTGAATATTCTGCCAACACAGACTTTCTCAGGACTGGAAGAATAACTCACCATCCACCTCTGGCTGGTGTTAGCCTAATTTAGCTTGAGCAGACCAGAAAAACCAATCTATCAGACATCAATTATCTAAGAATTTTAAACAGTTTGTAAGTGAGGCAATTAAGCACGTGCTTCGCTTCTGCTCTTGCTCCTGTGGAGGTACTGAGAAGGCACAAGCAGGACATGCTGGGAAAATAGAATGATTAGCACGGGAAAATAAAACCAGCAGTATAAAGGAAAAAACCCTTCTGCATAATCCAGTGGCCCCTGAACAGATGCCTGTGCTCAGGAGGTCTGAAACTCAATTTAGGGAGGAGGGAGTTTTCTCTGGTGAGGGCAACAGCACCGGGCCCTATCCTAGGGAGACTCCGGAGGCTTCCCCAGCAGCACTGCTTGGCACATGGAGGGGGATGGCAGCAGCTGAGTGCAGAGAGTGCACACAGACCCCCCATGTGCATCTGGGAACAGCTCCCCCAGCAACCCAAAGAGCTCCAAGTGTCCTACTGTTTTCCAAAACCTCGGAGTTCAGCTTCTGCACTGCACATGCTCTCCCCTTCCCACCAAATTCTGGTGGCTGTCTTGCATCAGGTGCTCTCTAGAGTTAATGACTTTAGCCCAGCACCCGATGCTTTAGGCAGGAAATCAAGATCCTCCAAAATCAAAATATGACAGAAGGTTGTAGCCCTCGGTAGCCAGTCACCAACAGACTAACTCAGCCTTCAGCCAGGTCACAGTGAGGCATCAGGAAAAGAGCAAAAATATTGGATCTGAAAACACCAAGCAACAAGATATGAAGTATTTTTAATCTTTGCTGCTTCTCAGAAAGCAACAGAAACCACACCAGGTAGAGAAATATTTATATGCTAAATTAACACTCTCAGTGTGCAAGACATGAAGTCATTTCTGTCACGAATGAGAAAAACCTTGAATTCTTGCCAGGGGATCTGGACACCACAGCAGGACACCTAAGGTGCCTGCAAATCTGGAACAACTGTTTGGAAATAGTATGTTGTGTTTGACTTTGAACTCTCAAATCTCATCCTTGCAGACTGCCTGTTTCTTGTGCTTTTTGAAGCCAAGAGCAATATTTTTTCCTTTACCCCTGGCCAAAGGTGTGTTATTTTTGTGTAGGAGATCCTGCCCTAGCAGACTGAAAACAGCCTTTGTAGCATGATGAAACAACATACACTGACTTCTCTGAATCTCTCCATGTATTTTGGATGCCTCAGGAATATACTGTATACAGGAATATCCTACTTCCACTGGAACAATACACCTTGCATCTGGCAGGGTACTAATAGACAGTCATGTCACCAGACAATGTGGGATGGGGATAAGCCACTGAAGTCTACTTTAAACTTGATTACAAAACTAAAATAAACCCCACAAACTCCTTGCCCTCCCCCACCTGCTAAAGAGAAAAAAATAAAAGGAAAAAACCCCAACAAGGTACAATGAGATCTATCTGATACATGATAATTTTTTGAAGTTGATACATGGCACAGCTTCTGAACATCCTCTCCAGTTGTCTGGTTTGAGTGTCTAGTTTTATATGCTCTGCTCCTTGAATGTGACTCCTCTTTCCTTGGACACTGCTAATTACACATCCACTTGAACAGCACACTGCATGCAAAACACATCACCAAATTGGCTCCTGGCACACCATCTCTTTCCTCTCTTACCCCAGTGATGTCACTGTCCCTGTTATATCACTTCTCTGGGCTTTAGCCTAATCTTGGCAAAAATGCAAGAGCCCCAGTGAGTCATGCAAAAATTTAATTTATCTAGTATTGGCTATATAGGGAAAAGTGTAAGGACAGGAGAAGCACACCACAATACCTCCTCAGAATACCCTTGCAGCCTCCAGTGACTTGTACTGAGGGAATTCTTATGTCTGAGAGGATGCCTGAGCATTTAATAATCTTCAGTATATTTTTCCCCTATGAATTTTCTAATTTTGTTGTGCTATTTAAACAGATTATTTCTAAATAAATTTCACACTTGTGCAACTCTTTTCAGTTTGTTATGAATTCTCAGAAACCACGTCCCAAAAGAAACAATTACCATACAAATACCTTATTAGCTCTAGTCTGCAGTTTTCCCTCAGGAATTAATAAAGATTAAGCCTGACACATTCATGTGACAGACGTGGAACACGAGGCACAGAGTTCATAATAACCACCCTCCACACTCTTCGTGAGAGAATCCTCAGGGCAGCTACTGTGTTTTGAGAAATGAAGATATGAAATGGAAGGGGAAGTTTTGAATTAAAGTTAGATGAACATGTTAAGAATGAAAGAGGGCCAAAGGAAAGTAGCTCTCAGGCAGGAAAGGAGTCCCTTCTGCACTGTTGTGCCTATGACCCTGTGGTTACGAGGTAACCATTCAGATTTGTGTCAGAAGCAGTTTATATCTCCCAATGTCTTCAGTTAAAAAAAAAAAAAAAACAAACCAAAACCGAACAAGTTTGCAACTTACAGAATTGCAAATTAAGAAAAAAAGACCAAACATTCAGAAACAAATAGTACCATCATCTGCTTGAAGTGGATGACAGTGATATACAAGAGAACTTAAGTGCCTGTTAGAATTTGCCACTAATGCATTTAAGACATGTTTTATAGACAAAGTAATTTACATTATATTTTAAAAACCCTGATTATTTAAGAAAAACTACTCTATTTTTAGTAAGAAGCATCCTTTAGTCCAATTTATACTAGTAAGTCAGGAAATTTTAAATCTAGCTCTACATCCAACAGTATAGCTGCAATTATAACCCTTATGTTTTATATAAGCCGCCTTTTTTAATATAAAACCCTCTTCCTTTTTGAATCAAGTGCCTAAATAACATAAAGAGATTAAAAGATCTGGCAGAAAAAAATAAAGCTGTTAGAAGCCTGCCCTTATTTCCTTGGCTTTCAGAGGAGTACATTGAATTAAAATTTTTTACATGTTGCAGATGAAAAGATCGTTTGTACTAGCAGTTAGGAATAAGTTAGGCAAAGTCAACCTACAGAAACAATCAGCAAAGCCAACCCAGAATAAAATTGTCATGCAGATGAAAGTTAATTTGCATTAACATTAACGCTTGGGGGAAAAAAGGGTTTTTTTAAAAATTCAATTGCACGAGCGTGGTTGCTGACTGCCTTGGCAAAGAGCAGCCTGCACACACGCCTTATGCCTGCCCTGACCCCACAAGGGTTACTCTGACATAATCTACAGCACAGAATCTTTGCAGCCGTCATAATAACCATTTATCCCCCCAAAAAATCATAGAATCACAGAATCACAGAGTACCTTGGGTTGGAAGGGACTACTAAAGATCATCTAATCCAATTCCCCCACAATGAGCAGGAGCATCTTCAGAGCCCCATCCAGTCTGACCTTGAATGTTTTCAGGGATGGGGCATCTACCATCTCTCTGGGAAACTTGTTCCAGTGCCTCACCACTCCCACAGGGAATAATTTATTCCTAAGATCCAATCTAAATCTATCCTCATCAGTCTAAAGTCATCACTCCTTGTCCTATCACAACAGGTCCTGCCAGAAGGTTCCCCTCCAGCTCTCTTGCAGGCTCCCTTTAGGTACTGAAAGCTGCTATAAGATATACCCAGAGCCTCTTCTTCTCCAGGCTGAAAAATCCCAGCTCCCCCAGGGTATCTCCACAGAGGTGCTCCAGCCTTCTGAACGTTTTTGTGGCCCTCCTTTAGGCTCACTCCAAGAGATCCATGCCTTTCCTGTGCTGAGGATCCTAGAGCTGGATGCAGCACTGCAGTGGGGTGTCATGAGAGCAGAGTAGATCAGAATTCAACCTGCTGGCCACTCTTCTTTTGATACAGCCCACGATACAGTTGGCTTTCTGGGCTGCAAGTGCAGCTCAGAACTACATAACTCCAGAACACGTTATTCCTACACACTTGCATTCAGTAACGTAATGTTCTTCTCTGGAAGGACAAACACCCTCAAGGCAACTGAGGACATGAATGGAATAATCATCCTCTTCAGGATTTCTGGCAATTCTAAGTACTCTTGCCTTCATGGCTTACAAAATGGCACAGGGTTACCACAAGCAACTGCATCACTGCTATTTAAGTAGCTTCAGGGTGACCATGAAGAGAAAGCCCTGTTGGACATCTCCAAAATTTGCCTGAAAGCAAGCCTCAGCCCAGGAGCCCAATGCCTTGCTACCTTCCAAACATCTTCAACAGAGCAACTTCAAGAGGCACTTGATGTAAATTGGCACTGCTCTCAAAAAAACAGCCTGTTTGTCCCCCATCACGGCCAGGAAGCAGCTTTTTGTGAAGTGCTAACTTTCAGCTGCATCAGGCGGCAGAGCTGGTGATACAGAGATGGCAGGATTGCACAGCAAAGAGGAGGAAGGCCTGGGCCACCTCTGGTGTCAGCAGCCCACCTTAGAACAGTTTCAGCTGATATCTCTGGATATGAACAGGCAGAGCAGCCTCCGCTTGTCAGTAACAACTGCTGCAGACAGACCAGGAGAGTCTTTGGGCAGAGCACGGAGCCCTTGGGAGATGCTGAACTCACCAGAAAGTTTAGTTATCTGTCCATGGTGCCCATTAACCTAAAGGGGTTGTCATCCACACTGTCAAATAAATGTATTTCTATTTCTTAGGACAGGCTGTCATAGCTTTTGCAGGTGCTTGCTTTTCTACAAGGCAACACAAACCTGTGTGTGTGTATATATATACATGTATAAGCCTGTAGTATAGGAATAACTTACATGGCCAAGAGGTGCTAAAGGTAGGAAATTCCACCCTTGTGTGATGGTTTCCTCCTTCTAGGGAGTACAGCCCAAAATTGTGTCAGAAGTTACAAGATCCATATATGTAGGTATCAGACCCCTCAGCGAATTCTTCTGATGAAGGAAATAAGCACTGGAAAAGTCAGTGAGCCAGGTTCCTGTCTGCACTGTTGTGATGTGAGCACTTTCTGTCTGCTGCTTCATATCCTGTACATGGTGGTCTCTTTCCTGCTGCTGGACTGACAAGAGTTTTGCCTGGCTTGACCTTTAAACAGGTGAATGGTGGCAGAACAAAGACACTGTCAAAGACCAATCCAAACCATTGACAGCTGTCAGTTTCAGGATGGAGAGGCATACGGAGAGGCATACAGCTAAGGATGCTACACTTTATTGATCAATGCTAATAAAAATAAGAACTGCATAAATATAGGAAAGGTTCAAACAGCTGAGAGCAAGTGGCAATCAGCACACTATGATGGATAGAACTGACCATGCACAGGGAGGTCTGCCAAGGGTCTCCAGCTCCAGTCAATGTCATTAAGGAAACAAGAATGTTTAGATATATCAGTTGTGTCCTTTAGAGTCAGAAATTCAAGGCAGTAATTCCAAACTTGCATATACAAGATGCCTGGCTTCCAGAAACAACACACTGTGCCTGTTAATGGAGGAAGGCATGCACACAAGGGCTTTTGCTGTACCACCTTCCCTGTATGCACACTGGCAGGATACAGTGGAAGATGCTCTGGGATGTGCCTCTGCTGGGCCAGGTGTACCAGGGCTGTAAATAAAAGTCGGTCCAGCTCTGGAAGCAAGTCACATTGGCAAGGCAGTGGGCATATTCCAGCAGCTCTCACATTCCCTGTGCGATCACCCTTATAAAGTACCACATGCTCACACAGCCTCAACCTCCTTTATCAACTTACAGGCTAAAACCTGCATTTCAGTGAGGTAGAAGTAGCTACCCTCGTTTTTATTTGAACCCAGGATGTGAAAAAGAAGACCCTAGTCCCAGAGCCTTCTGCATGACAGTAAAAGCAGCAGAAGTACGAGGCCCACACTTCAAGAGCCCCGCCCCCCTCAAGTGCTGGAGGACATCCCCCCCGTGCCTTCTGCACACCCTGGCATCTCAGGTCCCTGTGGGACACAAGGGAAGGATGGCTGCATTCTTCAGGCTACCCCAAGTGTCCCTATTCTCTTAAGCTAAGCAGGCTCTACCATCCTCACTCATTTGAAGCACTGACAAGCAGCCCTGTGTACTTCTAACTCCACAAAGGGGGACAGTAATTGATTTTGGAGCAGCTTCTGAAGGACAAGAAGTAGAGCTGTGAGGTGCAGCAGTAAAGCAGAGTAATGACCAAGTACCAAGGAGAGGGGGGGAAAGTTAGAATGGTATTGTTTATAGCAGTGTAATTTCTGTGATCTGGGTATTTGGGAAAAGGATAAATGACACTTAGGGAAAACCTCAGCCTATTCCTGACTATCAGACAGAAGAGGATCTATTTGTGTACTTTGCTCTCCACCATCTTAATTCTTTCAAGGCAAAAAAGATCCTTCAATTCTTTTACTTCAAAATATGAGCTGCTGCAGGCCAGGCTACCTCTTAGCAGTAAAAGCAGCGTCTCTTTTTCACCACTGTGCCCCTGTTCATCTCAGACATTTTCCAAGGGCAGATTATGTCAATAATTTTAGTTTTCGCATCATATAGCAAATGTCCTGTGTTTGCATCACTACATTAATAATATACATTAACTTTAGAAAGGCCAAACGACTCACAATTCAAGTGACTCCTACTGATCTTTTCAAAATGGATAGCAAAGGTATTGAACCAGTGTTCCGTGAATTCAGAGCTCTGCCTGCAATGTCTACAAAGATGACCAAACAGTGATAGATTGGGACTGTTGGGAAGGATTGAGATTTGTTTCTAATCCATGGGAGAGTTAAAACAGCACATGCAAATGTGCAGTAGCACTTTTCAGCTACTGAAACATGAAAATTGATTGTGATACATTGTTTCCAAAATCCCACAAACACAGGGGGAAAAAAAAGTAGAAACAGAAAATCCAAATGGTCATAAACTTCAGTGTGTGAAAAAGACCATTTTATTTAGCATAGGATGAAAAAAAAAAATCCAGAAACAATAATATTTAACAAGGTCTGAAGATATCTCATGCCTGGTAAGTCAGGACACACTATTTTTTAGATCAAAGAGCAGTATTACACATCTCTCATCCTTGTTATACTTCACTGTTAAGATGGAAAAGGTCCTAAATTGAACCTGCCCTGTAATTCGCTACCTAGCAGGGCGAGCCCTGTTTTCTTGTGGCAAAATGTATTTTTACAGTATCCTGGAGAACCTCGTAACACCTCTGTGCTAAATCACTTGGCACTATTTACCTTTTCTCATCCTTACTGCAGGTACACTGACGCACCTAAGGGGTCACTTCCAGCATGTCCAGGTGATTTAGCACAGGCTTACCCCGGTGAACCCCCTGCGGTTGTGCATGATGCTGCTCCCATGGCCTCACAGGGGGCCATTTTCCAGAGCACTTCTGATCCATCCTTCCTCCACCTCCTGCTTCCCGCTGCCACCCGGGACCTTTCGCCCAGATGCACACATCATCTTTCCCTGGTCCCATTCCAGCACCCCGGGATGCATCCGCTGACAATCATCTCTGCCCATCCGCGGTGGGGGATACACATCCCCACATCCCTCAGGCTGGCCACGGCCCACGGGAGATCCATAACCTCCTTCTCCCGCTAGGTGTTACCCGCTGAGCGCGCTGGCATCGGCCAGCCCCGCGCTTTCTCTTTTAGCTCTTAACACCTCGGTTCAGCCCGACCGCGGCAGGACCTATGGCGCCCGGGGTGCCGGAGCGTGGCTGCGCCGCGTGTTCCCGCCGGGAGCCGCGCGGATTCCCGGAGCGCTGAGCATTCCCGGGCCGCCCTCAGCCCCGCCCGGCCCAGGCGCGCGCCCGCGGCGGGGAGAGGGCGGGCGGCGCGAGGCGGGGCGAGCGCCGGAGCCCCGCCCCGCCCCGCCCCGCCCCTGCCGCGTGCCCGCGCGCGCGCGCCCCCCGCGCCGTGACCCATTTCGCCGAACAAAGGATTCGCGCTGGAATCTCGCTCAGCGCCGGGACCTAAAATGGCGGCGGCGCGGCCGCCCCCGCCCCTTCCGCGGGCGCCATAGAGACGGGGCGGGCGGAGCGGCCTCCCCTCGCCGCAGCCGCTCTGTACGCGGGCGCAGCCCCCGCTCGTTGGTGCGGACGGGAAGGCGTTGCCGCGGCATGGCGGGCGAGGGCGACTCTGAGCCGGGGAAGGTAATGGAGGGCGGGAGGGGCGGCGAGGGGCAAGGAGGAGGATCATGAGGAGAACGCTGATGAGGAGTGCGCGGCACGCTGCTGGCCGCGGCAGCCCCGCGCTGGGGACACCGGAGGTCATTGTAGAGCAGCGGTGACCGCCCCGCTGTCTCACCGCCCGAGGAAATAACTAGGGAACAATACACGGAAACCCACGGCAGAGCTGAGGCTCTGCAGGGCCAGGTGGGTGGGGCGGGTTTTGTGCTCCCCCGGTCCCTCCGTGGGAGTTTTCTCTTAGTGGGGGAACTGGAGGGTTCGTGAGGCCGGCGGTCAGCAGTGGCCAGACACATAACAAATAATGCCCAGCCTGGCAACAGGTGAGACGCTATTTTAAAAGGATGCATCACGCTGGATGTAGCAGGGGTACCTTCTTAGCCAACAACAGCAACGTATCAAGTGACTTCTTCCATATGAGAGCACTTGAAATTACTCATTAGGAGGTTCGACCAACATAGACCGCATCCTTTCTGTCTCGTTTGTACACAGGGACAGCTGATGGCTGTCCCTAGGGAGCATGGATAAAACTAACGATGGAGATTTCCATGCTTGCCATCCCCATTACACAGCGGCACAGGGACTTGTCTCACAGAGTTCTCTGCCGTC
The DNA here is from genome assembly GCF_052056855.1 of Sturnus vulgaris. Classification (NCBI taxonomy): domain Eukaryota; kingdom Metazoa; phylum Chordata; class Aves; order Passeriformes; family Sturnidae; genus Sturnus; species Sturnus vulgaris. The sequence continues at coordinate 33,605,625 of NC_142245.1, forward strand.
CACAAGCAGTTGAGCACTGTAGTACTCTCTCTTCAAAACCTACTTTGACCAAGTGGAATACCTTCACAACGAAATAAAACAATAAAACAATCGCCTTTGATGAGTTTTGGTACACATGATTTTTGCACACATGATTCTTCATGCTCTAGTGATTTAAGCACAATAGAACGAAGCGTGTTCTCACACCGTCGCTGACCAAAGGATTGATAGCAGAACAATCTGCAGGTGTTACTGAGAGGCAGCTGCCTTGACCCTGACCCATGTGCCCAGCCCCTGCCTAGGCATACGGTTAGGTCATAAATTAGTGGTTTATAAATGTTTTTATTCATAATTCACAATAAAGTTCTCCATTACATGTTCATTCTCCCGTAACTGAACTTTTTTCAGGCATATTTACTGTTTCAGGTACTAAAATTATGTGGCATGACTAACTGCATACTTGATTGTAACCTTCCTTGTTTGTTGTGATGTAACAAAAAAACTGGATTCTTAAGGGCCTTCTCCCTTCCTTTTTTGTAAAGGTAAAAAACTGAAGTAGTTCTTTTTTAGTATTCAGTAGAAAGGATGGGTCAACAGTTTTGCACAAAAAGTAATAGTTAACTCTTCCAAAGACATTCCTGATATATCTGTAGCTGTTCACTTTTGGTCAGCTGTAACCCTGGATGCAGTAAGTTCTCAACTGGTTATACTTGACTACTAGGATAACAAGTCAGTTTTACAGTGGAGTTGGCATCATAGACTTCTACAAAAGTGATTTTTTAAATTTATGGTTGTTTTTTTAATTTTGTTTTGTCTTACAGTCCTTTAAACTTCTGGGATTTCTCGATGTTAAAAATGTCCCGTGTGCACGAGAGTCAGTGCTCTATGGCTCCCTGGGGTCTTTAGTTATGGGTCTTGGACATTTTTTAGCAACTAGTAAGTACTTACTCCTCCTGGGTTTTATATATTGTTGCAAGAAAAAAATAACTTATATTTGCTGTTAGGTGTTATTAATAATGGGAAATCATACATGTTGTTTTCTCTAACTTTTCAGAAGATTTTTTGTTTTTCTTTCAGGTAGAGTTAGAAGATCTTGTGATGTTGCAGTTGGTGGCTTTATTTGCACAATGTTAGGATACTGGTACGTAAAATGCTTCTTCAATTTTGACAGGCCTATGTTGGCTGAATAGTACAACATGAATACAACATGATCCCTGTGTTTCAGTTTTCAGAAACAGTGTTTCATGTTGGTTTTGAAATCACAGCAAAAAACCTGCCTAGCAAAGCGTCCTCTTCTTTCTCCCCAAAATACTTACCTTCTTTAAGTAAAAGAAAATATATAAATGTGTTTGAATATTTGTTAATATATATATTTTAAATACTTTCTATTGTTTCTTGTATCGTAAGCGATCAACTCCCCCACTTATTTAAATTTTTCTTAATTCTTTTTTCCTTTACATACCCCATCCTTGTGTCCTAATTCCAAAGGCAGCATGCTGAATTTTACTAGCTTTATCACATGTGGTTGCAACTTCTCAGCTGCCTGAATGACTCTGGTTTGATACTGCCACTCATATAAAGCAGGGAATTGTGATTTCTTTTCATCCCCTCGTCTAGGTTTTACTGCAGGTTCAACTTGGCCCACCAAAGGATCCAGCAAAGAATGCTTCAAGAAGGAATGAAAAACAGAATTTTGTATGAAGGCAGTTATCTTGATCCAGAAAAGGAACAAACTGGCAGTGAAAGAAGCGATTCATAGGTTTCTCTGGAGGAGTTGTGGTTTAATACATCTTTGGGAAGAGGTGGTCGAAAAAACAGTCAGTCTACACTGCAAGCCTGTGACATGTCTAAAACTGGTAAATCATGGTTTTCCTAGCAAATTTGAGCAGGAAGTTTATAGTGAATCTGTTAAGTCTGTACAAGCCTTGCTTTGTTTCATGTATGTATGTATGTGACTGCACACATTTGGAATGATGTCCTGTTAAACATCTGGAAGCTGATGTGTTCTCTTGCAGGGTCTCAGAGGACTAACGACAGTGATTTGGGACTGCTTTAACTTCTGTTATAAACAGAGTGTGGTTTGTTTTAGCAAAGTTGTAATTACATCTCATTTAAATACAGGAAAATATTTCCATCACCTGTGGAGTTAATGTATCCTTCAGTGCTATTATTAACAGTACTGTTTGTAAAACAGGAATATTTAAGCAGTATAAGAGAAGGCTTTGCTTGTGCAAGATGGATGATAGCAGCAACCTTTGTAAGATTTCATCTGCAGGATAAGCAGATAGCTTACATACACTGTGAAGCTGAAGGATTTCCATCTTTGTTCTGTTTGAAACTATGAATAAAATCACACTTCAGAGCAGTCTAAACCATGTAAGTAAATTATTTTTTACTTCATTAAAAATCGCACTTCCCTACTATTTGTGGAATAATAACCTCAATTATTTGTAAGTAGCAATTTTTGTTTTTTTCTTTCATATTTTTCTTTAAAGGCATGTTCTACTTAACTATTTCACTGTACATTTTTCAATTAAAAGAAATACCACTACATAATTTCAAGGAAACCATCTTACTTGGAAATGCAGTGTTAGGTCTGTCTAATAGTATATTGGTAAAAAGATGAGTGATGACATCATACTCCTTTCTTGCTTCTATCTGCACAAGTGACGAAATGTTTTTATTTTTTTATTTAATGATTTATGATTTATTATGCTGTAAGCACTTTCTGGTCTAAAGGCATTTCACCAAGCAAAAATAGTCCTTTTCCCCCACCCTGTACTTAGTCTGAGGGTTTGTGATCTGTTGTTAACTCACATTGGTGCAGAGAGGTTTGGGAATCCAGATGTAAACAGCAGTATTGCTCCATTTATTTATTTGGAAGTATATGTGAGCACTAAACAAACATGCTGTTTACTCTGAGAAAATTAAGCTTTTACCTTCTGTGGATTAGCCTCTTAAAAGAAGAAAAGAAACCTATATACTCTAATTCCTTTTTGCCCCTCTATTCCTCATGTTTCTTCTGGAAGAAACAAAGATACATTTTATTGAGGACATAGATTTCAATATTTTATATAAAAAGTCTTCAGAAGAACTAATGCAATGAATCACTTCCTGTCCTCACTGCAAAATCCAAACTGAGAAGTTAATTGGTAGCTAATTCAGAAGAGAAAAATGTTTCCCCTGGTTCTCTGTGGGATGAGGGGCCAAGGAGACGGAAGGCTCACTCTCCTTGGGATGGGAGCTGTTGCTTCGTTAAGTCCTTGGAGCAGCAGTGGGAAACAGCGAGCCATGAAGCTGGGCTTAACAAGCTCCTCTTTTAATACATGGTTGAGTTCTTTCCTATCTGACCTAAGAAAAGAAAGTGCAACCTAAGCAGGGGGTCTTTTGGCTGCGAGGTTAGAGGTCAGTTGGGGGGTTTAGGCAACAAAAGCACAGGCATGAAAATTTACTCTTTGGCAAAAAACAGTTGTAGAGAAAGAAGAGGAGGGTGTTTTGTGCTGATGGGAAAAAAGTTAGCATGTGCATAATGGCATCCTTCAAAACACACAAATACTGTGACTGGTGAGAAAACAGAAGCAGCATTACGTACGATATGGTGTAAGTCAAAAAAATCTTGGGATAATTTCAGCATTAAATCCTCTCTGATGTTAATTTGTGTTGATATAAGTTACTGCATTTAAGGATATTAGCCCAACAGCAGCTTAATTACAGTTTTAGCAATAACTATGAAATGCTAGATGTATGTGCATTGCATAGATAACCCACCTAATACTTCTGCTTCACTGTTCAGAGTATAAAATGAGCATGCCAGATGTTCACAGAAAAACTAGGGAAGAGGCAATGTACAGGCAGCCTGGCCAGCGCATTGGAGCTTCAATATTTACTAAAACTTGAGGTGGAATTAACCAAAAGTCGAGGCTTTTGCCTAATAGGGCAGGGATATAAGACAAGGAAGCTGACTCAGTTGGTGTGAAAGGGGAGGCCTGCAACAGCAGAGGGAAGAATGCTCATGGTCAAACATGTAGGGGAAAAAGTCTGGCATAATTCCTTGAAGTGCTGGCTCCAGCTGCTTCTGTGCCAGCTGTGGAGAGTTAATTGAAAGTGTCTGATGGGTTACCCCAATTAAAGAGAGAGAGGATAAAACAAAAAATCTCAAAGCTATTACTTGTCATAAATTAGGATACATTGACAAAAAACCAAAAATTTCTGTTACTTAAGTAGTTCTGAACCGTTTAAAATCAATGACATAACTATTTTTTAAAATTAGTGAGTTGTATCCTTATTTATCTGCTAATTTCATAAATCTTAAGTCATTGTGGAAATACATAGCACACCTCTGTATTGTATTATCAGACTTGAAGTGTAAAAGTACTGGAGCTAATGTCAGATATGATTGTGTTTGCTTTGCCTAAATTAAAACTTACCAGACAGTTGCTAGAAAGGAAAAAATATGGTAATTTTGAAGATGTTTGGGTTTTAGCCCCCTCAGAATAAACCATAAAAAGGGAGAGAATGAAGTATAGCAACTTGAGACCATAAGTTCTTAAAATCCTGTTTATTTTACCTGGTCACTGAAACGTGACTGACAAGCAGTTAGTTTTTATCCCTGAAGTTAGTGAAATCCTTCCTTAAAGCAACCTAAGCCACCAGCAAAATAAAGAGGTGGGTTTATGGCCCATTGCTCCTCCACACCTTTCTCTTCCTGTTTCCTGCAGCAGTGATACTCTGGGAAAAGGCATTTGCAGCCTCCTCCAGCAGGAGCGCACACTTGGGACTCCGGCAGCAGCCAGAGGCCCCTTGTGCAAGGTGTGTCCTCCAGGTCCTTCGGGAGGGGGAGTCACTGTGGAGGCACCAGGCTGAAACGTGGAGATCTAAGTTTAATTGCCAGCCCCATTCCCAGAGTTGCATGTGATCAGGCGGCCTCTGCTCTTGGGTGTCTGTCACAGGAGCAAATGTCCTTCTTCAGCCACTGACAGATGCAACAGGCTCAAAACCCAGGAACTTTTTTGAAGGTGATAGCAGAGGCAATTACAGCTGCCATCCCAAACTTGTCATTTACTTTTTCACCCAAGCAGAGATTTTACAGAGATGTTGGCCCTCGCTGCGTTTTGCAAGCTTCCAAACTGTTTGTGTGTCACCACCCACCCCAAGTCCTCAAGTGCTGCAAAGGAAAGGCCATCTCCTGTCAGTGAGCCTGGCTTTTGGTAGGTTTTTTCATTTGAGTCTGCAGGAAGTACGTTTGTTATTTCTGGTATAAGCAATCCAGGTAACAATGAAGTACTGTATGAATTCAGCTGTAATGAGCTCCCAAGCAAAATATTTTCTCCAGCTTAGTAGACTAATTCCCATACTTTTCTTGTTCGTATCCAGACATTTAGCTCAGGAGCTCAGTGGTTACCCATGAAAGTTGTTTGCTTGCTCCATTTAACTCTTGAAACAAATATGTTGTTCTTGCCTTGGAAAACTGATCGAAACAAAGTTTTACAGTATATCCAGATGCTCCTTTGATTTTCTTTTTTTTTTTTTCCTAAGTAAAAAACCAAGAGCTAATTCCATATCCGAAGTGGAATTGAGTTTTAGTCAGTGTGACTCAAGGCCTTGAAACAGGTGACTTTCTTACACTTAAAATGAAAATATTACATCAAGCACATACAGCGGCTAAACCTTCAAATGGTGGTGGCAGAAGAGGCTAATGAGAGATAGAACCTTGGATGACACAGTTTGAGGAAAACAGACTTTTGTTCATGGTTAACAGCACCCTGACTAAGGGTAAGTCCCCTCTTTTTCACACACTCCTTTGGTTTTTTTCTGCTTGAGTTCATAGTTTTCCTGAGAGCCATCCAGCAGGGGTCTGCCTGTTCCTGCGGGAATAGGTCACGGCATCCTTATGTCTGCTTGTTTTCAAGATTAAGAGCAGTTTGTTCTGAGGCTATTTTAATCCTGCCAGCTTCTGTCATCTGTCATGAGCAAGAGTGCGTCAAAACCCTCAACTGTCCTGAACATGCCAGGAGCCCTCTGGCAGTACCTAAAATGTACCATGGGAGTGGACAATTACCACTGCAGGGATCTTTCTCTTTAGACTGGCCACGGCTCCAAAAATACCCAGATTGTATAGTGTAGTGATCTGTTTAACAGAAACAAAGATTCCTCCTTTTCCTGCTCTGGAGAGAAGGAAGCACATGCTTTGCATTTTTTTAAAACCCCTTGTTTATTTTGTCAAATGCTGTAACAAAGAGCAGCAGGTGTGAGTTTTCTCCCTAGACAATAGATCCTCATCTCCCCTATTGATGGCAAATGGCTTGTGATAACTGGTGCTCACAGGGTACTTTTATCCATGACACATCTTGGCCTTCAATCCTGCATATACATGCATGGCAGGTCTTTGAAGTTCACTTACAAGCTTTACAGGTCTGGCTGATATTCACGCTTTCTGTCATCCAGGTCAAGAGTTCTTACCACCTTTACCTGTGCCAGGTGGCCGCAGTGAGAGATCTTTCTCCACCACATCATCACTGTGACACTGCACAGATGCTATGGAAACAGGATGAGAGATGCAGCCCACCTGCCCATTGCTCTTTGTTATGTTACTTAAGCAATTTAAGGGAAGCTAATACCCCTCCCTTTCAGGAAACGTTCAGGCTCTGGCTGAAATAGTGGCAATATCTCTGAAGATGAAAAGCCAATAACAGGTTTATTACTGGGGGTTGATACGTTACTGCAAATGGTTGTTGCAGGAGTCATTCACAGAGCAAATACAGAGCAAAAAAAAAATTCCAAGAGCCCGTTACTCAAAATACAGGAGAAAATACCCTATTCAGACCCCCCAAAGAAATTTGGAGCTACCGGTGATTGTTGTGCCGTGCTTATAATGCTTTCATCCAATATTTAAAGCCCTTGAGGGCCGTCCTGAGGCAGCACTGGGAGGCCATAACAGAACTTGTTTGACTCGGTTTCTTAGCTCTGATAGTATCCCAGTGTCATATTCTTCCATTACTGCCTGCTGAGACTCCCAGATGGATAAAAAGAGCTCAGCCTATTCTTCCTAAACCTCACAAGGTCCCCTTGAACCAGTACCATAGAGAGTTTCTTACCCCCACTAAGAAGCACAATGGCCCTCTCCTTCTCGAAAGCCAGTCAGCATTAATTTCTACTCAGAAATTTCTCTGTCACCATTCATCCTTCTGCCGGGGACACCATATCTCAGTCTGTACATCCCTGTCACCCACACCTGCGCTCTGAAAGAGACTCTCCATCTCGAGAGCACCTGAGTGGGTCGCACTCAGGAAGCCGCTCCCTCGGAGCACTGCTGGGTTCCAGCAGAGCGAGGGCTGCCCCCGCACACGGCTGTGCGGACACACACGTGCAGCCACACTCTCCACGCTTCAGGAATGCTGTGAGATGCCCCAAACCACAGTTCTGTGTGGAGTCACAGTCCTGGTACGGCACCAAATCGGACAAAATTCAGTGGGGTTCAGATACTGAGATAGCAGCAGCACTGTCCCTCTACTGACAGCCTCCTGTGCGATCCATGCTAATTGGAATACAGCCACCATTCAAGGAGGAGCCCATGCACTCTCTCCCTTCCCCCACCAGCCCTTCAGTTGCCTTCAGCACTGTAATCTTCCCTCGTTTGTTCTGGAACTAGAGAAGGATACTTATACTTGGTAAATAATGGACCTTTCAAGGCAGTAAGTACCTATAAAAGCAAGATCATTCCTGAAAACTTTTCTTCATTGTCTGCACGAGGATCTGCTGAAAGAAACGGTTGGAGTCTCTCGTTTCCCTTCTGCGGGTGTTTCCTTATAGTAAAAAAAATAAAAAGGGACTGGCCGGCTGCCAGGCTGTGGAGGCACATAAATATCCTGGGGTTGTGCCAACGCAGCCGCTGAAGCAGCAGCAGCAGCCCCCTCCCAGGAATGTCCGGGAGCCGCTGGGGAGATGCTGATTTTCAGGAAGTGTCTCCCGACCTCCACCACCTTCTCCACTGCCAAGCAGACTGTGGAGTTTTCTCAGTGCCGAGCAGGACTAGGCTCAGCGTGCAGCCCTGCGGACTGGATCGCAGTGTTTGCTCGCACCTCCTTTCGTTTGGCGGAAGCAGCTCCTATCGCAGCCACATACGGGAGCCAGCCAGTCATCTCGAGCTTTGGCAGCTGGTGTGATGCTTGGTGGGCTCTGCTCCACACAGGACATACTTCTTCTTGTAACAAAGGGGCAGGCAAGTTCGTGCAAAAGGTGTGATTGATGGAATATCCTAGGTCTGGAATCCAAATACCCAGATTGTGACATTTAAATGTGTTCACCGATACTTAAATATTGAAATAGTTCTTACTGAACTATCACAGCTGCTTTCTCCAAGGTCTCTCAGACTAAACAGGGCGAACATACAAGACATTTAATTTGCACACGTAATTTACAACTAGTGTTTCTTTTTGAGGTGCTTGTCTCACTATGTAAGATGTAGATATTATTATTGCATGTAGATTGTAGTAATATGTAGATTTTATTATTATTTTTGTTGTTTTATAGGGCAGCTGCTTGCCTAATGGAGTGTCCACTAGAGGCTGGGAAGCAGTTAGCTGAGTAGCAGCCTTGCTGAAGAGGATGGGACTTACAGGGGCTGCCAAGTTGAATGTGGGCCAGGAGTGTTCTCTCTGCAAATAAGTCAACCTGAAGTCTGGCCTCTATCAGGAAATATGTGGCCAATGAATGAAGGGATGTACTTATCCACCAGTACTGACACTGCTGAGCAGTGCATCTAATATTGCTATCCAGCTTTGGGCTTCTCGCTCAATAAGGATGTTGAAAAACTGTAGAGACTCCAGTGATAGGCTAAGGTGTCCACGGAGCTCAGGGCCTGCCCTCTGCAAAGACAGTGGAAGGAGTTGGATTTAGTCTGTGGGGTGAACTAATAAGAGCCTAATATTATCTGCAGGACAGTTACAAAGATGGAGCCAAGCATCTCGTGATAGCTGCAGGAGATGTGGCAGAGGCAATGGCCACAAACTCCAGCTTGGGGGCTCCAGGCCAGGCAGGAGGACAGGTCTGGTTTACTCTGAGGGCAGTGCACTGGGCAGCCCAGAGAGGCCATGTAATTTACACCCTTTGCAGGTTTTCAAGCGTCATCTTGACAAAGCCCCAGCTGACATGAGCACAGGTACCAGTCCCACCCCAAGTGGGAGGATGGACTCCATGTCCAGAAGAAAATCTCTGTGATTCTGCAGCCTATAGAGAGACAGAGCATCTGCAAAACCCAAGGCAAGAAAAGCCCAGTGCCATGCAGAGGAGAACCTGACTCACACAAGAGCATCCCTTTTTGTCTTCAGGAATTGTTCTTCCCAATGCAGTGCTCTCAGGTTGGGTGGGAGGCCCCACAGCATCACAGGTACTCTAGCAGCAGCAGGGAGCACAGAGCAGAGAAGACAAAGTGCAGCCTTTGGAGGTGTCAGGCTTTGGGTACACAGCTCTGCTGCTCACAACCTGCACATGATGCTGCATGTGGACTTGCCTCTGGTAGCTCAGCTTTTTTGAGTCTTGTTTCTCAGCATGATGTGAGCAAACCTCAATGTCACTTCTTTCAGAAAAAGATACTACAAGTAAATATGTCCTTTGAGACTTACTCATTTCTTTCCCCCATCTCTCACTACTTTCTTACTGCAAAGACAAAAGTGCTTTTATAATACAAAGCATATCTTACCTGCTTGCTCAAGAGCCCCACTAAGCTGAAAGTTCAGCAGAGCCCAAATATAGCTCTAGCTTGCATATGAGTAGGTTACATGGAAACTGGAAAGAGAGAATCAGACCTTTCCTGCATCTCCCACCTTGTAAACAATCACTGGTATTTTAAGTATGTGTTTATGTCCAGGCAGATCTTCAGTACCATTCTGGGCCTTTTAACTTTGCAACTGTCTTGGGCATCAGCACCCTTTCAGAACTCCGCATGTCTAAGGCAAACAAATCTTTATTCATACCTGGAGGAAAACCTCCAGAGCACAGAGTGCCAGAAGAGTTGTTGCAGGCTAATGTGGCACAAGCGAAGGCCACATCAGACTAGAGGACACATACTTGTATTTATATGCCATAGGAGTTACCAGAGGTGTCCTAGTAAGCAGCCATCTGATGCTAGCTAAGGCAGAGTTAACACTGGGAGAAAATAATTTCAATCCTTTTTTGCTAACTAGGCAGCAGATCCCCCCATCATTAGTGGAAATTGAATCTGCTCTGGGCTACCAAGTTGTAAAAAATTTTTGAGCATTAAAAAGTTTGAGGGAAAAACTGAGTTGTCTTACCCATAGTTTTGATTTTATTAACTTCTAGGACCAAAAGTACTCTGCAGATCAAAGATTGTCTACTAAAGCAGAAGAGGTAACAAAAACTTGCTCTAAAGTAACACTTGCATATCAAGTCACCCATGAGTAATTGTATTTCTAGGTTTTTTACACTTACCTTTGTTTTTGCTATTGATGTTGACCACATGTTAATCATTGAGCATCTTTGTTAAGCTACAGCTGAGTTTACATAGCAATCAATTCATTGCTGAATCCTCCTGCCACTCCCAGTACTGGCAGAAAGACAAACTAAGGCAAGAGTCATATCCAGAGTAATTGCAGGCCAAGTCATGATTTCAGCTAGTTCCCTGTAAGGACTGGCTCTGGAGAGGCCTTCTGTGCTGGAGGAGATGGCTGGTGCCTAGCAAAGCAGAGAAGCTGCACAAAACTAACCACTAATCTGCCACTGTTTAAAGAGAAGGCCTCCCTCCCCTAAATGTCCTGCATGGGGCTTTGCCTGGGATGAGGATGTGTGTGAGAGAGGCACTGCTCTAACTTCACCACAACCAGTCTGTTACACACCCGAGTTACAGAGCTGCTCTTGAGTTTCTGCTTTCCCCTCAGCAGCTTTTCCTGACACCCTGGAATCTTCCCATCCTCCACAGTGATTTGGGCCAAGTTGTCTCCAGCTGTGCTTACTCCTCCCTTGCTAGTTCACAAATACAGCATGTGCACGCTTCTTTGCTTGGGAGATCCCAGCCCCTGGCAGTTAACAACTGCAGAAGTGTCAAAGTATTTCACGTCTCTGCAACTCAGTTTGATTTCTTCTGGCTTAGTTTGAGGTTGCCCTGTTAGAAAGCACTGGCCTAGTTTTTCAAAAGGTCATGGACAAGGAAACTTCCTAATCTTAAAAGATGACTTCATCACCTATTTCTATTAAAAGCATTGCTTGGACTGTTGCAAGAAGAAAAAGAAAATGAGTGGCTTACACCATGAGTAAGAATTTTTCTTTTAATGCAAGTGGCTTGGACTGGGCAGGGCGTTGCCAGAACACTGATTGATTCCACTATCAGAAAAAGTGGGCACAGCATTTTAAAACGTCTTCGCTGCTGAATTGTCCTGCAGTAGGCACTGAAAGGAGCTGTGTACAGGTGCCACTTATACTGAACTCCTACACACAGGTGGCGGCATTGCTGAGTACTCTCGGTGCAGCAGAGGAAGCAGCCCAGCAGGCTGGAAAGGCCAGCTCCTGACAGCAGAGCCGGGTTTGAGGACAGGGATCTCATAAGCCACCCCAGAACCAAAGCCTGCCCCTGATGTCCCCACAGCTGTTTACAAAGTCCTTTCACGCGGGACACCACCCCTCGCCAAGACCGTGGCGTGTCGGGGAAGCACCTCCATGTACACAGCGTGTATCCTAGCGACTGTTACTAGCGAAGGCAGAAATACAACTGAAGCTTGTTTGGTTGTTAGCCGGGCGCTTTTCCCTCGGGACACGCAGCACAGCCCTGCCTTGAGCCTAAGCAGCTAAGCGTGCACGGCCCCCTCGGCAAGGCGGGGCGGCCACAGCCTGCTGCAGGATGAGAGGGCAGCAGCTTCACCGACAGGGCTGCAAGGACAGTACCACCAGCAGTGCTGGCACTGCTGCCAACAGCGGCACAGGCACCATGTGCCATGGTCCTCTTGCCACAGAGCCAAGCCCGAGGCTATCCAGGTTCGTACTCTCTTAGGAAAAAACCCCATCTCGGTAACAAAAAGCCAAACCCAGTTTGCACTCCAAAAGGAAAAACACCCCAAAACCTGAAGTCAAACCCCAGCGTTGTATGCTGCTATCTGTGCCACTGCCACCAGCAGTATGGCTGCTCTAATCCAGGTACTTTCCTGCATGTAAACAAGCCCTTGTAAGCTCCAAGAAATCACTGGACGTGACAAATGGCTCAGCCCTCTCGTTTTGGTGATGTACAGCTTTGCCCTCCTCACCTTCCTACAGCTATCAGCTAAGTTTCATATTGTCCTTTTTAAATGCAAACTGTGGGGCTTTTTTAGCATTAGTGACTCGTTAGGTAACTGCTTCTCTATAGAAGCCATTGTCACACGGCAAAATAAATCCCTTCTCTAGGAATATTCAGAGCTACGTTGAGAGCGAGTCGATGTGGGCGGACCCAGGCTGACTACACGGCTCCATGCAAGCGCTGCTCTCCACTCAGCTGTGTTAAGTCACGAGCAGGATTTACGTGGACTTTTCTACCCCTCCCTGAGCTACACGTGTCCCAGGTAGGGCATGTGCTGAAGCTTTTTTGAATTCTGCTCCTCAGATAGCACTGAACTTACCTAAACAGCTTTTGTTGGAGAGGAGTATTTTTAATAGAAACAGGATACTCCTTTCTGAGTGTGAGAGTTGAAGCACTTCACGTGTGGCTGTTTTGTTGGGGTTTTTTTTTAAACACCATGCAGCAAAGAAACTGAAAACAAAACACCCCAGACTTTTGAATTGAAATACAGGCTTTACAACCATAGTAAGTGTAGGCTCTTATATTTTAGTTTAAGACTATATCATTTTATAGAGTACCAAAATAAGCAAAGGATCAGCACTCCATACAAAGTGTTAGTTCTTGTGAGGAGGGTAGAAGGGAAATGGACTTTAATTACACTAAACTTTTTTTTTTGCAAGTCTAAAGAAAACTCCATTTCAGCAAAACATCTTTGGGTTTCAATTCCCCAAATTTCATTAAATAGTGTTTCTTTTAAGACAATTTGCATTTTTCTCATTCAAAGTAAAGGGATGATTTAAAGCACTATTAACAAGGAGGTGGTGCTGTTAATGTTTAATGTCAATATGCAATGGCATCTGCTATAAAGGCTAGAAGAGCAACACAAGTTTATCTTTACTTCTGAAGACTACTAGAAATTGACTAACACTGGAGAAGTTTCAAGCACAGCACAGGACTCTAGCTCTAGGCTGCTGCCAGGAAGCCTCTGCTAGTCCCGACACTGCCACGGGGACTGCCAGCACACGCCAGGGCCTGACGGCGGCAGTGCCGCGTGTTCCCACACGTGTACCCCGTGTCCCTCTTACAATGGGTACATCTCTTCCCTGTCTTATGGCATTAAAACGCAAGTCAGCAGCTAACATTGCCACTACAGTTTTACAGAAGCATAAAGCTGAACAGAATAGCATTTAAAACAAATTGAAGCTGTTAAACTCCATGACAATCCTTCCTCCTGTCCTACTCCCTGTCCAAGCTCTTCTCCTGCTCCTTCCCTAATGTCTATTTTACAATAAAAAAGTGGATTTACATGATGCAAGCGCAACTTAAAGGCTTTTGCCCTATACATATAACCATGTTAAACTGTGAATTATACAAGTGATAGATCTCTAACAGAGCAACCACTAGTTTTTTTAAAGAAACACAAGTATTTCAGCATGTACAGTAATGAGTTTTAAACTGTCCAACATCGTCGCTTTCATACATTCTCTTCCTCTTTATAGCATTAACGGGATTTTAGACCTTGATGGCGACAATCCCAAACAAGAGTAAAATGAATTTATTTTATTGCAAACAAACGTCTAGAGTTAAACTTCTCCACCCACTTTCTTTAAAGAGAAAAGGAATCAGCAGGCTAAGGAGATACACCCATTTGAGAATTGACATGATTAAAAATTAAGATATAAAATGGGTGACTCACAGTTTCATTAGCTTACAAAATGGTGGAGTAACTACTACAAGCACACTAGGTATACAGTATTTTGTGAGGAGAGTTATACAGACACACAGCTAACTTCATATAGATCCCATTAGACAACTGGATTTACAACAAGTTTTGTTTAATAAGAAATGGGCAAAGCCAGCTTCTTTTCAGAATCAAAATGCAGAACAAATGGAAAAAAAAATTATGGTTTGTACCTTCACAAGTTTGAGCCTCCACAAATAAAGCAACCGAGTTTTACAACTTTAAGAGCTTCTACATACACTCCACCATCACTATTTAGCCCCAGGTTTCCTCTTTGCCCCCAGCATCTTAAGAGTTCCAAATGTTACAAAAAAGTCCTAGTTATTGCCAGAAACTTTTGCCTCCCCCTCCTCCCCTCCCCACCCAAGAGCTTCATAGAGAGGATGGAGTGTAATAGGGAGCTTTACATAATCTCATGGTATTTGAGGGCTACTAAGATGCCTCCATATGAATCTGGTTGCTAACATTTCTATAGTATTGTGACATGACTCACGACTGTTTCTTAGAAATTGGGGAATGGGGAAAAAGGAGAAAATTCTTTAATAAAAAGACACCAGGTACAAAGCAACGTTTTACTTTTGTTGTGGTAAAAAAAAAGTCACATTTTACAGATAAAATGTAGAACCCTGAAATACTGACACATTCTCTTTTCGTGCACAATGCTGAGGTTCTCTTACGAATCACTTTAAAACTGCAATTAAAAATGTACAAAAAAAGAAAAGAAAAAATCAACCCACAAAGCTTCTAAAAAAGGAACCCGCAGGCACTTCCTCTTGTGGAATGTTTAAAAAGTTAGCCTACTAAAGAAAACAGTCGACTTCTTGTGAAGGTTTTGGAGAAATATGTATCAGTTCATTTATTTGGGTATTCAATAATATCCTTGGTGATAATGCTGACTCCATGGCTTCTGACCCCAGAATTGCTGCAACAGATTAATAAATAGTTAGTTTTAACCTGCAATCACATAATGGTTAAGTTTCTTACTTGGGAGAAAAGAAACAACATTTAACAAACATCTAGTTCCCCTGGAACTTCAGAAGATTAAAGTCCTCTCCAATAGCAGCAAGTTCCTGAACAACTGAAGGCAGTTAAGAGTTCACTTCACAGCAGTAATGTGAAGCCAAGTACCACATACCATTAAGAGCATTAAGCCACAGCTGGTATTTGATATATCAAGACCATCAAGGCAGATTAAGTTTTGCATAGGAAGCTATTTATAGGGATATTACCTAGCATTAGAAGATTTTGCTTTCTACTTTTGATTACGCATCTATTTATTTTAGTCAGCATTTTCCAACATTCAAGTTACCAATCAGCAAAAAGGTAAAGCTGGGACTACTTACACCCTGCTGCCACTGGTTGTAGCCCTGAGATTGGTTTTTGTAGCCACGATTATTTCCCCTTCCTCTGAAGTTCTGCAAGAAGACAACAGTTTTTAACTACTTCGTCTATATGCATTTTTCAGAAGTGTCCTAATACCAATCTTTATTACCACCAAAACATCACACACCATATAGAAGTATCAGCCCCAGGTTAATAGAAAAGCACCACCAAAAAAACCCTCCCTGAAAAGAACTAGAATACCAAAAGCCTCCTTCCTTCCCTCCAAGCAACTGCTTTTTAACCGTGGGGCAAGAATCTTAGAATTAATAAACCAGCTCAAACTGTTGTTGCCTGGTGTGGAAAGCTGGCTAATCCAGTTTTGACTCACCCTATTTCCAGCTGCTAAATGCACCAGGACAACTAAAAATACAAGAGCTTGTCTATTTTTAGTCAGGCAAGGCTGTAGTTGCTACAAGGATATGTTATCTGATCAGACAAAAGGATATGGGTCACACAACTGAAAATAGAAGAGCTAGCCGACAAAACCTCCAACAGAAGTTACGGTACAACAAAGGGACATGGATATAAGTAGATAAAATTTTGCTTTTCCCCCTGTTTGTCAGTATTAGGCAAACCTGAGCCATGTTTACTGGCTTGGGCTCCATCTGCTGGCTCTTCTGTAATCCAAATGTTGTTTTCCAATACTTGCACCGATATTCCAAGATCTAGGCTAGTGTGTCTTTACTAGTTGCGTTTGATACCAGACACCAAAACAAAGACTCTGTGCACAGCTATTTTCAGAAACTTCCCTACATGTTTGTTAAAGATACACTTTGACCCTCAGCCCAAACAACAGTTATTATGGGGAAGAAACACACAAAAAACCAAAGACAAACCTTCACACACAGTCACTAAAAATCTTAATTTTTAGCAGGACAGCCCTAACATGAACTGACCCCCATCAGTTGTGACACAACTTTCAGAGCACTGGGCACGTGCACTGAACTAGAAAGGCCTTGCAGCATGGCATCAGTGTAGCACCACAACCAAGTCTGAGACTCCTCACAGGCACCAAGGTTGTCAAACAACATCCAAGTACCATAGTTCAGTCCCCCCTCAAAGCATCACCTGGTTGTAGTTTCCCCTGTTGGGCATTCCACCTCTGTTATAGTTTCCTCTGTTTGAGTAGCCACCTCTGCTTGGAAAGACAGGGCCACGAGGATACGGGTAGCCAATCGCTCCGCTGCTGCCACCGCCACCACCGCCACCTCCACCACCTCTCTGGGGCATGTTGCCTCCCCTCCTGTTGTATCCACCACGATTGCCAGGGACTGCAGGGAGAGAGTTACTCTAATCAAGTAATTGTTAGGTATTACTTATTTCCTACACAAAGATAAACAGTGCAACCCAAGGTCTGACAAGCCTCTCACTTGAGCTTGACAATTAACTATGCACTAAAACGTTAAACTTACTGAAATTGAGATCAAGGTTCCCGCTACATAGTAATTGCAGTGCAAGTACTAGAACCTTTTTCCCCAGCAGCAGCAACCTCCAGAAGTCACAGATTTATTTCTAGGCTCACCTCCTCCTCTGAAGTTGCCCCGCATGTTGAATCCTCCACGTCCTCTCTGACCCCTATTAAATTGATTTTTATTGCTCTTCTTGTTCTTCTTTGAGCCAGTGTTCTGTTTCTTTTCTGGCGGAAGAGCTTTCTTACTTTCTTCTTTATACTGTTCCAAAAGCTTCTGAGCTTCTTCTTTTTGCAACTCTACATAGATTATTTCATCAAAACATTCTGCTACCTCTGGCAGTGTGAAGTTCCCTATAATTGCAAAAACACTGAGTATTCAGCATCTACATTCAGCTACAATCAAAGCCGCAATTTAACCACCTTTCCCCCATTCTTCCTCCCACCCTCTCCATCCCCTCAGCATAGGGACAAAATTACATAATCTGAGCATTTAGAAAATATAACAGTGACAAAGGAAATAAAACAGGTCTTCATGGAGTTGCCAGTACTGTTCCAAACCTTGAAAACATTCTGCCTATCTTTTTTTTTTCTTTTATAAGCCTCCACTCAGAACACCAGTTTCTGCCAAATATGTCACGTATATAGGGCACTTTATGCCAAGACAGCTTTGTGCATCTGCATGAAGCATATCACCATAACTGAGTAGTGTTAAGGACTGCAGCAGAGGGAACACAATATAGTGTTATCCTACCAAGTTACAATAGTCTTCCAGTTTTGTATAAGTACAACTCTTTAAGATAAAGTGATTTTTTAGACTTCACGTTTACTTAATCCTTTAAACAGATACTCAGCATCCTAAAACACAGTATAGGATTATGTTCCATGCCTTTCATTTTGAGAACTGCATGCTCTGGAAGATCTTTTCCCTCCACCTCTGCCTTCTTTTGTGTTCTTTGCTTGTAGTCTTCATCTTTTGGGCAAACAACAACTGCTTTGCGCTGGAAGCCTGCAAACAGGCACATTTTTCTCCTCTGCGCAGCTGCAGACACATTTGTCTGAAAAAAATGCAGTAACTTACTACACGTAGCTGTCATTGTAAGAGTTAAGGAAGTCAACTTATGGTGTATAGACTTCACCTCTACAAGAGCTTGCAATGAAGTTTACAAATAACTGGACATAAAGATGCTGCATAACGCAAAGTTACGAGCTCGTATCAACGTGTTAAACACTATTCCTCCCACATCCCATAAATCTAGAGAAGTTCAGACAAGCATTCGTAGTAATATCTCAACTTTGTGTCCCCTAAATGAGTAGTAACTGAAACAACTATTATATTATAATTTTAATCCCAATTAATTACTACAATACAGCCTATAACAAATTTCCTTAACCGTTTTTCACTGAAGCTTCTACCTGATCCAAAATGAAATTCCGCTTCTTACGAGCTGCAATCTCAATGAACTTTCCAAGACACTGTGGAGCTCTCTGCAACAGTGTGTTAAGTTTTCCAGTGTCTGCCATCTGACGCTTAAAACCTGCAACCTATGGAGAGATTTCCCAGAGTTAGTCAGTGTAGTCCTGATACATGTGACTAACATTTTTCTTTGCTATTTTCCACCACATCTCAAGGGTTATTCAATTCAAGGCCACAGCTGCTGCAAACCTGTAATTCTAATTCTCAACCCTCCATAGAACATAAGAGCTTTATAAACAAAGACTCCACAAGAATTGGCACCATTGAGTTCAAGGTATACTCATCACAATACTAATTCTAGCTAAATGTTCTGAGAACAGTGATGTATAGAGAAGTAGAAATACATTCAATAGTCAGCAACAGCAGACTATTTCTTACATATTACCACAAAAAGCTTCAGAATCCTGCCATGTGTGAATTACCAGCTCAGCGAGGTATTAAAATCTTTACATAAAATCATTAGGTTGGAAAAGACCTTTGAGATCACTGAGTCCAACCTATGACCTAACACCACTTTGTCAACCAGACCACAGCACTAAGTGCCACAGCCAGTCATTTCTTCAAGAATGGTCACTAGCTAACAAGGAGCCAGTTTCTTTGATACAAAAGAACCCCATGGCAGCCAAATACCATGGATCTACAGCAAGTTTTGAACATACCAAGAAATAAAATGTCTTATCACTTACCATCATTTTGTCCATAATAGTATTTGTCCCAAGAATGTTGTATTTCCCAGGATTTGCTGCTGCATGTTTGGTAACCCATGTAGTCTTGCCAGCTCCAGGCAAGCCAATCATCATCACCACCTGTGACAAAAAGTTCTGTATTTGAGATACTACTTCAAAGATTTTCTTTAATACACAACTTAGCCCAGCAAGCCTAATGGATACTGAGGGGGCATGTGGGAGTGGGGAAGGTAGTGGTAGTGAACAGGAAGTATTAAAGCTCCCAAACAAAAATGTCAGGAGTGAGGTGGAATAGTCTCCTTAACTCTACCATTTCCATCCATCTGCTTTAACAACTTTTGAGATGATCAGAAGAAACTTACTTCACAATCTTTCTTTTGCTCAGGTCCCTTTGGTCCTCGGACCCTATCCTCCAGGGGGACCTTCTGGATGAAGGTATACTCTTCAGGTACAGGGAAGTAAGGTTCCTCCTTCTGACCAAAGTTAAACTCAACCGCACAGTTATGGCAGAGAACATGTGGAAAGAGTGGTCGCCCATCAAGAACTTCCTTGCTTATTTTGAATGCAACACCAAGCTCTTGTCCATTCTTGGAATATGAGAGCTCCACTTCATCACCATCAAAATTCTGTTTTTCAGACAAAGCATTATTTTGGATAAAATTAGCTCACTTTATACACTTAATTAGTCATTTCATTCTACTGCCTATGTTCACTCAACTTCTGTAACACTGTTATTTCATAAAGGAACTAAAGCTAATTTTCTAATGAGTCACTGTCAATGATCATCTTGTTCAAGACCTGATTTTTTGTTAAAAGGCTTTAAAGACATTTGTCCATGAATATGAAATCATGTTGCCAGCAGTCACTGTTAGTAATAGCTGCTACTTCTATTGCCTGCCTATGTTAAACAACTTGTCTTGCTCCTATGATTTTATGTATTTGCTTTACTACTTCTAACATCAAAGTAGTCTAAAAATTCAAGGATGTTTTCCCTCAAAAGAAAATATAAGTGAAAACTTACAGCAAAACATCCAATCACATCATTTTCATCAAACTTCTCACCAAAGTCTTCAGTCTCACAATTGCATGTCTTTATTCCTTTTAGAGAATACCCATAAGAAAATTCTTCTTCACCTGAAGGAACAATTTAAACTAATTACAAATAGGCTTTCCCGTCTAGCCTTTTACACATAAATCATCTTACAGATACTTAAGTAAGCTGCTGTTCACAATATTTTTAGTAATGCCAAAACAAGCTATGACACCCCCCAACAGCTATACAAGCGTATTCTTCTATTCAGTACTTTCACTTGAGATAGAACAGCAGTGTTTCCTCATCCCCATTTAAGAGCCTTATGCTGCTCTTTCCAGATTCATACTGACAATAAAAGCTGAACTGTCAGATAAAGACATGAACAAGTATTTTTAAACTGTGAAGACCTGGTTATGCAGTGGTATACCTGCTGTAACGTAGTCAAAAAGGCTTTCTGAAGTTAAGTCTCCAGGAGCACTTACCCCTCCCATTTTAAAGGGAGTTTAGCAGACAGTCAGCCTATGCAATAGCTGAGGATGAAGCTGCAAGGAACAAGCTAACAGGAAGTGTCAAACACAAGGACTCAGGTGTAACTTAAGTAGAAAGCTGTTGCTGGTGTCAGAACATACCAACTCACCAGTATTTCCCCCAAAGGTGCGTTTCAGCAACAAGTTATAAATATTATTATAATTTGTCATATATATATAATGAAGTTGTATTTCTGTCTTTCCAGAAATTAGGATTTTTCCCACCAAGCAAAACAAAAGATAACGTAGTTACTACGGGTTAAATTTTATATTATGCCCCACCCTTTAAAAGTGGAGGGAAGGGCAACTCTCCTTTTTCTGCTTATGACATTAAATGAAAAAGACAAATCCTTTATCTTGTCAGGTATTCAACACTGTTTTCCACAACCCATATATGATCACTGTAAGAATAAATTCTTAAATTATGGCCCTAATCCTTACAGGTTTGAATACTTAATTACTTTATTTGATCCTCGTAATGAACTTCTTCACACCATGCCCGATGAATGACTCAAATTAAGACCACTTTTCACAACACACACACTACAATTACTAAGCTCATCCCCCCTTCTTCAGAAAATAATTATTTTCAAACTTCAGCCACATCAACACAAAAGCAATCAAACATTTTAAAAGCTTACCAAGCAACATTCCACTTGTGTTCAGTGACCAGCCAACTCGCACTTCATGTATATCAATGTCTTTTGTATACAGGTGTTTAACAGGAATCTTTTCTGTAACCTATTTTTAAATTATTCAGTAAAAGGTAAGCAGTATTCATTATACACTAACAAGATGGAAGAACAAAAAGTAACATTTGGATCCTTTATACTTTCGTAAAATCTTTGCTAAGTCTAATTGATCACCTTCTGCAAAAACAAAACATATTCAAGAATATAAAACCACCAAGTGACTAAACAGTTCCATTTTCTGACTTAGGGATGAAGATTGGAGAAGATGATGAAGACTGTAAATTTTCCATCACTTTGTCACAAGCAGTCCCTGTCAGTGGTCAAAAGCCTTAAGTCCTTTTGACACTGTATTAAGATCACAAACAATACGTATATTTATTAAAAAATCCCCAGCTGACACGAAGTTGGGTTTCACAGTAAATTACTTAGTTAAGAAAATGGGCGATGTATTAAAAAACCCGCTTCTTAGAGATTAGGGAAATTATTACACTAACCCTTTTCACTGTAAGCAGACTTCCTGGGCAAGCTGCCAGCTTCCAAACAACACAATCAGTTAAAAAACAACAAAAACCACCTAAACGCACTGGAACCTACATGCAAACAGCTGGTTTTTAACTGTCTTTAGAAACTTTACAAAAATGAAGTGAACAACCCATAATTATCCTATCAACCTCTGCAACTATTCCAGTCAGGTGACTGAGCTGAAACTCATTTGAAAATGAACAGGACAATAAATAGTGACATGAATTTCACTTCACTGGCCTTCCAAAGTTATAGATATCAATGGACACAAAAATCACTCCATGCAAAAGCTTGGATAATGGGATCACTACCCAATTCCCATGATAACAGCTACCTTTGAAAGCACTAGAGGAAGAAAACAGATAAATATACACAGGCCCATCATATGCAAAGAAGCCTTTAAGCAAAAAAGACTAAGAAAAAGAAATTCAAGCTTTATGATTTTCTTCCTCTTCCACCAACAAGCTGGAAAAATCAGTTTATTAGAAGGCTAACTGCTCTTTGCCATTCTTACCCTTCAGGAGAACTCCTGTTCTCAAAATTCAACTACCTGCTAAATACTCATATTCAATGCATCATGTCAAAGTTAATGATGTTGAAAGGGACCTCTAGAGGTCATCCAGCCAAAATCCCTGCCTAGAGCAGATCAAACTCAAAGACTAAGTAGAACTAGAAGGGACTGTAGAATTAATTTATATCCCTTAAAAAAAAGTCAAGCTTTCTGTCATCTTCAGAAAGTACATGCAAACTTCTGACTAGAGAGTATAAAAATATTTTCAGTGTTGATGCATGAGATGCCAAATTGAATTTGTGGTTTAAAAATGAAACCAGAAGTCTCACATTCAGAACAAATACAGTGTGTTGTGGGTTTTTTGGTTTGTTTTTTTTTTAATTTCTGGTTTATTGTTTGTTCGTTATATGGAAGATCTTATAAGAGAGGAAACAGTTTTGCAAAATGAGTCATTTTCTTGGTAAGAGAAAGCCGTTTAAGAGTCCTGTTCACATCAATTAGTTTCAACCGAGTCCAAAAAAAAAGTGACAAGTACAAGTCTCACATTTAAGCATGCAAAAGTCTCCCATAAACATTAACTCACCTTCATCTCAAAGCAGACTTTGCCTTTAGAAACTCCATAGGAGGCTCTCCCTCCAGCCCAGAGGAAAGCAAAGCTTTCCATGGTCAGAGAGGAAGCACTAAACCGGTCTCTTGAAATTTTAAAATGCAGGTCACAGTTATCTGTTAACATAAAAATCATTCTGTTTACTCTGATCACAAAATAAAGTACAGGTATCCAATTTTATGCATTAAAGATGCTGCCAGCTTTCAAAGGTGATTTTAAAGACAAACTGCCAGCAAGTACCCAGGACCTTTCAGAGAAGCAACATGTCTCAATGGAACTGCAGACTGAAGCTCAGCCAAAAATCTTAGGAAAAGCTAACTAACAAATAATTTTCAAGGTGCCATCTTCACTTCTGTCACCCAATTTCCCTCTATTTTTTCCATCTGCTTACAAACTCCTGACTTTCCCCTTATCTTTTAGAACTCTCTTTTGTCAGTTACCTCTTTCCATCAATACAGAGCCATCTGCATTGTGCTCTCCACAGTACCCTCTAGAGACCTGATTCTGAAGCAGTCTCACTGCTCAACCCCAAACCTAAGCACTGCTAAGAAGTAAATGTGGACACAAATGGTTTTGTTTAAGTACTGAACATAGTTAACATTGGTTAATATAGTCAATCAGCAAGTCAAATTGGATGACGTCTATTAAAATAAAGGCAGTTAAGTCAGATGCAGATATGCTAAGTACAGAGAGTGTGCTAAGAGAACCTATTTCAGTCCAGAAACACACTATGAAGTCACCTATCACTCTAAGAACTCAGCGAAACCTTGGTTTTTACAAGGTTTCAGAGCTGCACACCATGAAACTGCAAATGAATCTCCCAGCGACTTTCAGAAAAACAATGCTGAATAGTAACGAGAGGTGCAGCACGCAACACTTGAATTCCCCAGAGCAATGAATCCACAGAAGCAGCTCCAAACCTATCTGATAATTACAAGAAAGGAGCAAAATGGGCAAAAAGTGAGGAATTCTGCTCTGGTGTAAAACGTGCATGATGCCGGAATACTCTTAAAGTGCAGTCTGCCCTCTACTACTGGCAACCCTTATGCACAAGATTTGGTTTTGTCTGCAGACAGCCATCTCCAATTCTAAAAATACTATTAGTGATCTAAATGTCTTCTCATTAGTGCTATTAACTTTTATTTGTTGCATGAAAAGTAAATAAAATCATACAGAAGAAACCCACCTTTGCAGCAGGCTACCTTTAGAATAGGAGATGAGAACAGAATTTGAAGTTACAGCTTCTTTGTAAGACACAAGTAATAAAAAGTACTTAAGAGTGGCTAAACCTCTTACACGTCTGGATCGCTATCCAGAAGAGAGTGCCAATTCGTTACACAATTCAGCCTTACAGCTGTGTTTGAATCTTATCTCTAAACAGCCTGTCAACACTTTAAATCAGAATTTGTCCAGTAACAAGACTGTCTACTAGAAAATACTATTATTACTAGAGACAATAATAATGAAAAGTAGCTATTTACTCAGCTATTAGAAAAATCCAAAGCTACTACAGAAGTGGTTACTCACCAGGTTAGCAGTTAGAAGCTCGAGACTTAGCAAAATGTCAGAGATGGCATATTCAGCAATTTCCGTGACTGTAAACTAATACCTCCTTCCATTTCAAACCATTTCTTGTGGAATAAAACCACTTGAAACTTCTAACAAGTATGCCAGACAATGCCACAAGTTAAGAATGGCATTTTCCTTCAATGGCACTATAAGAATCCAACAAGTTCAAGTATTACTTCAAGACCAAGTTTCTAATATTGCACTGAATCCTTATACTTACCCTCAAGAATACAAATGTCAACTCTGCCATTATGGTATGTTACAGTAATAGTAATGTTTATAACCTGCCTCAAAAAAACCCGTTTGCAAGTACTTCTCAATTTCACTGCTCAGCTGACCAATTCTCCCTGCCATGCCATTTGCACAATCCACCACTCAAAGCCCACATACTCACAGGTAATATGAATGTGTCATTTTTGAGGAGACATTATCAGATTTTGTTAAATTTATCAGAAGACAGAAAAAACACTCTATTGGTCAGTACATAAGTAGGGGAACTTATGTTCCTACTTATATGTAGGAAGCTCACTTCCCAAACTGGATTTTGTAAGCAGTTATACTATTGACTCTGAGCTTTCTGAGCAGTAGTGATGGACGGCTGTTTCATCAAGCTGTCTCTAGCGTGTTCTATGTGCACTCTACACTTACCCACCTAAGCTCCTACACCAGATTAGTGCTCTGGTTAAGATTTCTTCACAGAACTCTCTATCACTACAAACTACCTAGGAAAACCAAGTTTATTCCTGCTAATGCAGCCATATATTCTTCTGTTCTTTTATTTGCTAAAAACGGGTGGCAACACAGTATTTTACTAATTTTTTTAATGTTACCTGGTAATGAAAATCAACAAATGTATCCTCCCCGTTTCAGAAAGCGTGGCATTAAGATTAAAAGCTTTAACACGACATCTTTCCAGAGCAAAGGAAAGCGCATTTACTCACAAGTATCAAGACAAACCACTGTGTCATCAAAATGTTCATCTTCTTCTTCCACCGGTGGTTGAGGGGACTTGGCCCTGAATAAACAAAACCAAACAAAACATGTATTTTCATGAAGTCAGAGTAACATTTCTGTATTCTCTTCCTCCTCATCACAAAATACAGCCCAGCATCAATTCTGTTTACCTGCTATACTTGTTTTCCTCAATGTATTCAAAGTAGCCCCGGCCATGGTCTTCACGTGGTCTCTTCACTCCCCTCTTCTTCTCACCAGGCTTTTGTTCCGTTTTACCATCTCCTGTAACAGAAGCAATGATTTGATTATTTTAAGTTTTAGTTTAATTGGGAATAAAATCTATACGATGGTTTCAACTTTGTAAACTGCAGCAAGCGACAGCATGACATAAGCAGTAACATCTTAAAAAGGAATTGTGCTATATTAATATAAGGTAAAACCCTGTATCTTGAATTTTCACGGGAGACTCAAAACTTGACGCAAATCAGATTTAGTATAAGGAAGCTGTCAAAACACTACGCAGCAGCCAGTACGGCCCTTAGTGTTATGATCCCCACTGAAAAGCCCCAACCAAAAAAAAATTTAAAAAAAACCCCCCAAAAAACAAAAAAACCCCAAAGTTAAAAAAAAAAAAAAAAGTGGGGGGGGAAGGGAAAAAAAACCAAAAAAACCCCCTCCTGACCCGCCGCGCCTCCAGACCCGCAACACTATCACCACCCGCCCACCACGGGGGCATCGGGACATTGCTGGCCTCTCGCAAGGGCACCGTGCGATCCGCACGACTGCGCCTCCTCCCGGCGGGCCGCAGGCGGGAGCCCCAGGGAAGGGATTCCTCCTCCTTCTCCTCCTCCCGCCTCCATTGTACCGCCAGGCCTTCCCAGCGCCATCCCGTGCGGCGGCGGCGCCCAGCCCGGAAGTGACGTCACGCGCGCCCAGCGCTGCTCGGCGCACAATGCACAGCGCGCCCCAGCGGCCCCTCCGCCGCCCCTCCCCCCGCGCCCCTCCTCCCCGCCCCCCCCGCCGGGGCAGCACGAGGCGCGGGGCCGCCAACGTCCTCCCGCGCGCGCCCCGGAAGCCGCCCCCCCCCCTCCCCGGGCCTGGCAACCCCCGTCATGGCGGGGGGGGGGGGATAGGATTAATGGGCCCCCATCTCCGCCCCCCTCAACCCCGGTTCCCGCCGCCACGCTCACTCACCCCCGGCGCTCTGCGCCCCGGGGCGGCCGCCTCCGCCGCCGCCTTCCGCTTTCTTCTGCTGCTGCTGTTGCTTGGCGGGGCCCGCCGGGCCGGAGGCAGCGGCGGGCCCCGAGGCGCCCCCGGCGCTCTTGCCGGGAGCCTCCTTGGCAGCGGCGGCGCTGCGCGGCGGGAGGAGTGGCGGGGGCTGCTGCGGCTGCTGGGGCTGCGGCGGCTGCTGGTCACCGTGGCCGTTGGCGTCCCCGGCCGCGGTCTCCTCCTCGTCGGCCAACTCGTCCTCCCCCTCTTGGAAACCCTGGTCGTCGCCGTTCTCATCCTCCTCCTCCTCCTCTTCCTCCTCCTCGCCGCCCGCCTCCTCCTCCATGGGGCCGCCCCCGGCCCCTGCCCGCTCGCCGTTCTCCTCGCCCAGCTCCATGGCGTCGCCATCGGCGGCCTCCAGCCCTTCCTCGTCGTCGTCCTCCATGGCGGAGGCCGCGGCCTGGCCGGGGCCTCCCCCCTGGCGGAGCTGCGCGGCGCCCCCGCCGCTCTCGGCCGCCTCCCCCTCCACGCTGCCGTTGCCGGGCTCGGCCGCGCCGCTGGCAGGGCCGCCCCCGCCGGCCTCCTCCTGGTCTAGCGCGGCCTGGAGCCGCTCCATGAGCTCAGCCTTGAGGCCCTTGTCGGAAAGGCGCCGCTTTTTCAGCTCCTCCTTCAGCTCCGACACCTTCAGCTTCTTCACGTTCACGGGCGAGCAGCTCATGGCGGCGGCGGCAGCACTGGCGGCTCGGTCCCTGGGCGGCGCGCGGGCGGCGACGGGCAGGGACAGACGGGCGGCTCTGGCTCTGGCTGCGGTGTGTCGGTGCCCTGGCGGGCGGTGGGTGCGGGCGGGAGGCGCGGAGGGTTCGTGCGGCTGCGGGAGCTGCGGAGCCGGACCCGCCTGGCGCCAAATCCTTTCACCGCGAGCTCGCGAGGGAGACGCGCCTCGCGGGGCCGCGCACGCTCCGGCGCCGCGCGCGCGCTGCCCCGCCCCCGCGCACGTAGGCCCTCCCGCGCTACCGTAACGACCGCATTACCGTAAATACCCGCCCGAGCGCAGCGCACACACACCCCGCCGCCCTTGTCCTGGCGGGTTCCGCGTCGGATCGGCCGATACACTGCTCCGGCACAATGAACCCGTTCTGGGCTGCGAGCCAGCCCCGTGCCAGCTCCCGCCCGCCTGAGGCCACAGCCCGTCCGAAATGCCCTCCACCACGGGCCCGCATCCCAGCTACAGCCTCGCAGTGCCCTGTCCTGATTGTCCTGGCTCCCCTGCGCCCGTGTCGGGCCTAGTCCCGCACGGTTTATTGCGTACTGGCTGCGAAAAAGGGGCACTGCTGCTCGAAGAAGTTGTCCTGGCGCAGCCCTGCTGTGCAGTTATGTAAGGACAGGAGCGGGGCTACCCCGTTCCCGCAGCAGCGGGAGGCAGGCGCGGGGCTGAGCCTTAGCCAGAGCCGGCGACAACAAAGGTTCTCCGGTGCACGGACTCCCGGTCTGGAGCTCGGCACGGCGCCAATCCGCCCACCAAACCTGCGCACATTTCCCTCTTTTCTTCCCCCTGCCTGCCCCTCTGCGCAGCGTTAAGATGGGGCTCTCCCCAGCCACAAAAGCTGTACAGTCTTCAAATTTTGGATTTTTCCAATTCGGTCAATAGTAACGTGAAAACAAACTGTGGAGATGATTTCACGCGAGCAGGAGAGCAGCACGGATCTAGTCGCTTCCTTAGGGAGCCCGGATAAAAAACTAATTTTCACTTGCAGGAAAAGAAACGCAAGTCAAACCGCCAGAGGATCAGTGTGAGGCGCAACAGAAGGGAAGGTGTGTTTGCCACGAAGTTGCCTTGTGTGGGTACAGATTGCGTGGCCTCCCGAACTAGAACAAATTACATTTACCTGCCCCAGAGGAAGGGAAGAGAGACAAGGAAGTCATCCTGTTTTAACTGCGCAAGGCAAGGGTTCTTTCACACACGCACACCGCTCTGTCCTCAGTCAGGCAATATCTACTTGGAGAAAACACGACTCGGTCGGGAAGGTTAGCTCAACCCAGCACTACACAACAGCTTGTTTGAACAGAGACAGGAAGAGATGCAATAGCTACGGATGAGAAAAAGTTGCCAGAACCTTTCCCTTACTTTAAGGTCAAGTTAGCAGATTTTATTTCAGTTCAGTAAGTCAGAGTCACCTCAGTTGCAGAAGAAAAGGATAAGAGTACATCAATGCAAAGGAGAGGTCAGTGTGTGATTAAGCTGTAGCACTAAATCATTGTCTTTGTCCATTTCTTAATGAAAGAACAATCTGAGCTAGTCTGCTGAGGGACTCCTGACATACATACTGTTCTGTCAAAGTGACAACAAAATTAAACTAGTTAATATTGCAAGATTACTGACTGAAACATACAAATAATTCTGCATTAATTTGGATGTCATTTGCCTATCCAACCCTCGTTTTTTTGTTGTTTTGTTGTTTGTTTTTTTTTCTTGTATGTAAACAAATTCAAACAGAAAATGCATCATTAACTCTTTAGGAGTTGTATTATCTGAACCTCATCTATTAACCTGAGCCCTGTGTTTAGACCTTGATCTTGCACAGGGCTTTTCACATGTTGAGTCATATTTCTGGAAGAGGTTCATCAACTCCGATGTCTGATAATCCCTCCCACCACCACAAACTTTATGGATTGATAGATTATTTTAGGCCAGCTTTGTATCCCTAAGCCTTGCCTTAAATGAGCACATCTGCACATATTGACAGTGCCTGTGTGGTAGAAAACAGCCTCATTCAGAATCACCCAAGAGCTGCAATCATCACATGTAATCCCATTCCTAAACGATGTCATGTCTCCCTGCTTCAGTAACATGCTCATACTGCTTTATACTCCTGTTACCATGGAGAAACAAAACAGCTAACAGCTTGGAGGCACATGGAGAGATTCCCTCCCTTAAAGCGTCTAAGCTTGTATATAAATGCACAAGTAGATAAAGTAAAAATCATTTCCCCTCGCCCCCCCAAAATTTAGCACTATTAACTTGAGACATTTCTTTAAAGTTACTACAGCTGTCTATTTATTAAAGCACTTAGAAGGATAAACTTATTATTTTTAAAGGAGATTAACTCATACCATCATAATAAGGGTAATGCTTATTATCTAACCACACAATTAATTACATTACCAAACAGGTGTAGCAAGACTGTTTTCAGACTACAGTTATGTTACCTGTTATTACAGAAGTGGGAAATCCCAGTTGATTTTCAGATGTCAGATGATTCAATTATAAAAACTAAATAAAGAGTTGCAAATAATCATAAAACTAAGTAAATAATGAAATAGATGTGTAACTTTAATTACTGCCTCTCAGTGTTAAAAAAAATATTTTCTATATATATGTTAAATACATATTTTTTACACAACTGTCCCTGAGAAAAATCTCACTTAAGATACTCCCCTGTTCTCTTTGAGTCCTGTGTTTCAAGAGTTTGCCTTTCCCTTATTAATACTTCGAAGGAGAAAAATAAGTTAAGGATGTATGCTCTCCTCATTGCTGTACCCTCTCTTAGTTCAGATACTGAGTGAATCCTTCAACTCTGCTTTTCATAGAACATACATATAGATGCCAGCCGTATAAAAAATTAGTATTTGGTAATGCAACCTCCTGAAACAAGAAAGCACTAAAGAAAAGCACTTTAAGCTTTAATTTGCAAAGCTGCTGCTTTTATGATGATGGCGATATGACAAACAAAACGTGATTGCTGGTAACCACAATACTCCTCCATTAAAACTGCCTTTTTTTGGTCTCAAAATATATTGAAACATAATCTTTATTTCCATTTAAATTAAAAGTGACATGCCCCCATATATAACAGATGCAATCCTATGCACTTTTAATCAATCATATAGCATTTTTCTCCTACCTGTGTTACTTTCTAACCTAAACTGTTTTTCTCTCCAAACCAGTCTTCCCTCTCAGAAGTAATTTGGGATTCTCCCTCTGGGACTCGGCCCTTCAACAGATCAGTTACTCTGATTTTCCTCATTTTTGTTTGTTCTCCTTTAGACTTCAATTAGTTACTCTACTCACCTATAATGTTCTTTCCATTATTCACCCTTAGTTCTTCCAAATCGCTCTCCTCTTCCTGTTTACCAAGAGCAGTGACAAAGAGGTAACAAAAAAAAAGCGAACCTTCAGGAGGGCACTGAACAATCACAAGTCCAGTCCCACCTGGGCTTTGAATCTTTCCCCACACCTTCAGTGTTGCAGGAGAACCCAGGCATTTGTGTTACCCTGTTCTGCTGTCTTAGAGCCTTATCTGTCCTGTTCTGGCTCTTCTTGTTGTGCTTTACCCTACATCTGACCATCACAGTATGTTCCTGGTCTCTTCTGCATGTCCTTAATCCATCTACCCTCAATTAATACTGCCTTCAGATTTTCACATTCAACACACCATTACTTTAAAAGAGAATATCATTATTGAAATACTCTGCTGCCTTTTATGATAGCAGGCAGCATGTGGAGCGAGTCTTTTTATTTCTCCCTTTTCATCACTGCTCATGAAATACTCATTAATCATTAGTAGACCCAATGAGAAATTGTCAGGCATTTCTAAAGTGCTAATTTGTCCCAAGTGAGGTTGCATGACTAACAGGCAGTTCTGATGATTTCTGAGCCCCTATTTATTTATCTCCATAGGTGTGTTCTATCTTAGGATCTGTCTGCCAGGAGTTTGTTTTGGAGAAATAGCACTGTGCTTCTCTTTCTCTGACCTGCACTGCTTACCATCAGAGTCAGGATGCTGAACTAGATTGACCTCACCTTGTACTTTCTATAATCTCTCCATGATATTTTAATATCAAAGGAGTTCAGTTCATCTCAGAAATGAGGTGGTCATATGCCAAAATAAGGACTATTATTTACACAGGAACCAGATTAGTTAGGTCTGAAAGCATCCTCAGGACTTAAGGGGTGGTTAGTATCTAATTACAAGTAGAACTGCCAGGGTACAAGGGTCTGAAATTCAGGTTTCTGGCATTGGTTTGGCTAGCTAGTTCTCCTCAGAAGCATCTTTCTCTTATTGCACTTTCTGCCATAGCACCCTTTGGGCCTCCAGGTGAGCTGTCACTTTAGAGTCAGTAAACAAGTTCTTTTTAAGAGACTAATGCTATTTTGCTTTTCCTGTGTGCTGGATGGTGTAGTTGAGTAATCCCACCAAGCAGAAGGAAGCACTGCAAAACTACATTGGGACATCACATATCAGCCACAACCCGTGTTTGTCACCCTCACTGACCCCATACCAAAAAGAATCCCTCTCTTCCCATTCCCAAGGAATAACTTTTTTTGCTTAACAAAAAAGTCCAAAACCCAAGCCCATGAGTTTCATGAGAAGCAGTTTCTCAGTTCAGAGCATTCAATGAATCACAGTTTCTAAGCCTGGCCTTGGGAAAAAAGGCTGCATTCTCCAGCATTAAAATCAAGATTCATTTTGGTTTTATTCAGAGCCATATAGAAGTTTACTGACTACACATATCTCAAGTCCTATATATGAATTAGTTCATAAGAAGACACTTAGCTCCATGAATCAGACATCTGCAATTTCTGGAGATTTTTTTTGTAACTTGCCACATATACACATTCGCTAGAGTGGAGCTGTGAACTCTGGAAATTTAGATGGACTAAACCCCTCTGCACAGCAGTCAGTCTGTGGAAGAGGAGGTAGCATTGTAAATCAGCTTCCAAAAATATGGTTCTGCTGTGAGAAGAATGTAGAAGAACCATTTCAAGGGAGTATCAATTAATGTCTCTAAGGGACAATTAATTAAAACAATCATAAGTAGGTTTTAAGGTTGACTATCTGTTTCAGTGTACCTTTCTGCTCGCATATGAAGACACATATGGTCAAGATATGTAACTAAAACCAAACAATCATGGAGACAGAACAATTACAACTGGCAGCCACAAACCAGCTCTTGCCTAATGCCACTTTTCTGTTCAACCTGACTTTGAAAAAACAACCCCACTGATGTCCAGATAACCCCCTTTTTGGGTTGGTTTTCTCTCCTGTGAATGCTCTTTGTAGTACACACAGTACATGCCTATCATAGTTTTACTCTTTAAGCTTCTCAATACATCTTTCCCTCATAAGATGCTCTTGCCATAAAAAGAAAAGACACGACACACTTTTTGTGGCACCAGAGTACTGCTAGCTCTTAGACCATCTCCTCTGTCCCCTCAGTTCACAAAGAGTGGCTTCTACAGATTGGGAAGGCCATGCTAAAAATCCCACATAAACCCCCTAGAATTTTGAAGAATATTTCATGGTAACTAAAGATACTACCATGGTCCAGCTGCATACCTTAAATCTGTGATAGGCAAAGCTGAGCAAGTGAACTCTTATAAAATATTCATTAATATATGTTAGCATGCTTTTAAGGTGGCCACTTCTGTATGACAAACCTCTGGAGCCCAGATAGATAAATAGACCCTGGGTAGCTTTCCCTGTTTAGGCACTGCCCTGGCAATCCTACAAGGCAGCTGTTAAAAAATCCTGAGGTCTGCTAAGCAGACTCCAAAGCACCAAAAAGTAACTTAAAGAGTAAAAAACAGCCTTTCCTCACAGTCTTGTTTACAGATGTCTTGTTTTTTACCTTTGGAAGCAGTATCCCATGTTCAGCTATTTTTCTTTTAGGCCCCAAATGAAGTCAGCTCAAAAAAGAAAAGGAAAACCCATCTTCACAGTGAGTGAAAAAAGGAAAGGGAGCCTTTTCCTTTCTGCCCACTCGCTTCCCATCACACATCATGGGCTCAGAAAACTACACAAAACCTAACTATGCACTAGCAAATCACAGCACAAGCGTTAGCAAAACTTAACTTTAAGACTGTGCACTAAATAATCTTTAAAAGGAGGATAAAGAAATGAAGTTAGAGGTTTGATCAGTTGATTCATTTTAGGAAACTGCGTTAGTTGAGTTAACTTCACTCTAGAATGCTCTCTGGAAAGAAAGCTATTTTGTCATAGACGACTCTTTAACCCACTCTGCTGCAGTAAATCTGCTCAGCCTCTCCTTTTTATTTCAGGCTGAGGGAAACCAGCATCATTTCATATGAAAGACTTAGCATCAGAAACTCTTCTGGCAACACACTAAAGCAACTGCTAACAAATGACTACAGGTAATTTTCTAGGAAAGCATAAAAAGTCAGGGAGTCCCCTACAAACTTTCTGAGAACAATTATTTGACAATAAACAGCAGAAGAAAAGCATTGTCATGTAACCTTGCTGTTCCACATCCACAGACTAAGAATATTTCTGGGAGTGCACCCTGGCCAGAAGGTAGGCAGCCCTTCCAGCATATATTATGAATCATGACCAGGTATCCTATCAGGTCACGATGTTCTGAAGGAACAGTGTCAGTAAAGTCAGTGAGGAGGAGGATCAAAAGTTTTCTAAGGGCTTTTTGTTGTAAAGTAGCTAATCCAAGAGTTAACAAGCTCCTAAACTATCCAACTAATATTTTCTCACAGGAACATAAACCCATCCTTTCAAATAACATCACACCAACACATTTCGAGCAGCATCCTGAATTATCAGTATTTGCAATCCAGGGCTCTCTATCCTATAGCTTTTCCTGTATCCCCAGACCCATGTGTCTGCTGAGTTCATTACAGGGTCAGGGCCTCAATGAGATTCTGGATTTTATGAGTTCTTTTTAATACAAAAGAAAACAACTGCCTGGCAGTTCCTCTGTGAGACAAGGCATCTGCACTTGTTTCTCTGGCTTCACATACCAGCAAAATAAGAGATCTTCAACAGCAAAAGTTAAGAAAGTAAGAAGCAAGGTGAGCACAGTCTTAACAAAGAGCTGTTTTAACAATCCTGTTATCATAGACAGGACAGTCTTTCTGAAGTAAGAGCTGGTTGCTATGTGACAACAGTGTGCTTGTCTATAATTTACAAACTTGAAAAATTTTCAACCAAAAGTATCATTAAAAAGGAGTGAAAACAGACATGTACTTCAGGCACAAATCTCACACCTTCAAAACAGAAAAGAGGCAGATTGTCCACAATATCTAAAAAGATTTTTTTATCACCAGTATGTTCCACATGGGAAAGTCTCAGATACTCTAGTAAAAAACAAAGCAAAATAACCATAAAACACTTGAAAAATAAGCAATTACTTGGATAAAATCTGTTATAACTGATCAGCTTTAAAGGAAATTAATGCAAAGCATTCAGATGGCAAATCTTTAAATGAATTCTTAAAACCAAGTTATTTTCCTTTATCCTCTCTTTCTTCTCTGAAGCTGGTCTCATCACAAAAGCCAACATTTTTTTAAACTCCATAGTAACTAACTCTAGCCATCCCTATCCAAGTTCTTAAGCTTAACAAGATGAGTTTCTACCTAATGTCATGGTTTTGCAAACAGCAATAAATGAGAAGCAAGTTTTAAGCCCATTGTTTATTTGAAGCACCCTTATTATGAGAAAATATTTCTGGTAATATTTCCTTTTGTTCCTTTGTACTTCTCACTTGCTGATTTATAGCTTTTGCTATATTCTTCACCCGTTTGTATGTATCTCAAGTGCTTTCATATACTTGAAATACTTTATCATAATGCTGCAGAACTTTGCTGGAACATTGAGAAATCTGGCTTGAACATGACCTGCACTGGCAGCGGATCACAGCTTGCAGCAGCCCACATGAAATGAGCTGAATATCTCCGTCTGCTTCCAAGTGAACGAGAGCTGCTTTGAGAACTCTACCCCAGATAACCCCCAAACTGACAGCCTGGGAAGCAAGTGAATATGCTGAGTCACTTTTCACTTTCTTTGCTGTGAACAGGTAACAAATCCACAGAAACCCATTTGGATACTCAGCAGCAAATCACGTGAAAATACCCGTCCTTCTCTCATGCTTTCCTTCTCCTTTCCCCAGCACACAAACTGTTACTGGTGTGATGGGGGATCACATTGAGAGCTTGCACCTTTGGACCCAGGGACAGAGCACTTCCCTTTGTAAGGTAGTTTCCCTTTGAAACCCTGCAGGAGCCAAGAGCTGGTATGCACTCACCACCCACAGCTAGCAGTGCTTTGGGCCCGATCAGCTTGGGAATAAGCACCTGGAGACCAAAGGTACCTCTGAGCCAAGGCTGGAAGAAGTCTGCAGCCTGACACAAGAAAGGGAAGAATTTGGTTGAGATGTGTACTATGGCTTTACTGGAGTCTGTGGCTTCCAGTCAGAGGGCAGGAAGGAAGAGAGTGAAGTGCAGGAGCTGGAGCAGCCCACCCTGCGTGGGCTGCAGGAGAAGGGCTGGTGGAGCAGCAAGGAGCCTGCCTGCACACATGCACAAGGGTGGGCTGTCAGCTGCCTCAGGCTGGGATGCTACAGGGTTTTTTTCTCGGGTAATATCCAGAACAAGTTTGAATAAAGCAAAGTTTAAAAAAAAAAAAAGATTTAATAAATACTAGTGGTAAACACTGTATTCTTACAGAATGTGTTCTGGATTTTAAGCATTTTTGTTGAAAATTGAAATTTACTTTCCTTCTTTGGTCAAGTTTATTAAACTAACTTATTGCTTTTTTCTTCTGAAATCACTTCAGAGACTCTGTTAATTCTAGAGAATTATAAAACTGAGAAAACTTCTTAGAATTAAGATAATAAAATTTATGAAACAGTGTTCCAATTAGCAATAAAGTTGCTTATTGCAGGGCACCAAAATCTCTTAAAACTCTAACAGTGTCTTTTTCAAAATTAAAAGATTTAAAGCTGGGTAACAGTATGTTGGTTTTCCCCTTTCTGCCCTTTAGGTCTTTTTGGAACCACATTTGTAAGGATAAAGGAGTATTTTCTTTCAGTACTTATAACAGTCTGATGTTTTATCTGAATTGGAAATTGCATTTCATTCCTGTCTTCTTTTTTTCCCCCAGTCTTTACTGTGGCTGCATCTGCTGAAACTGGGGGTGTAAGAGAGGGAGAGGTGTGATTTACACTGGTGGAGCTTACTGCTGAACTCACTGGTGTTGTGTGAGGTAAAGCTAAGCATATATATTTGCCTTATGACTGGGCTGGAGTATGAGTATATGCCTCAAGACTGGGATTTTTCCATTAGCCGTTTAGATCTGCTGGTATTTTGTATCACTAGATCATCCTCTCTTCAATTTTGTTTGATTGGGTTTGGTGTTTTTTTGAACCTCGCCCCCCCTCACCTAGAACTTAAAGGTTCTTTAAGTTAACAGAACATTAACAGAACAAACAGAAGCTTGTTCGTAACACTTTATATATCATTCTGACAAATACAAATTTTCTATCTGACTATCTATAGGGAGTTTTACTTTCATTTTTTCCATTTTTCCCTGATGCTTCTGTTTCAAGTATTTGATTGTGGGTTTTTTTAACTTCTGTTCTTCATTTTTGTTCTATTTTTAAATCCTCTCATTTAAGCTTCATTCTAATTCATCCAACAGTAATGCCTCACAGATCTTTTTCTTCTTAGTGCATATTTCCATCAGTTTTTCTCAGTAGATAGCACGTATGCTCTCTCCAGCTTCCAGAAATTAGCACTTTTATTCTTGATTTCCAAGTGACAATATAAGTGATTAATTCCATGCAATTATTTATGATCACAAAGTTGACTAAAAAAGGGCTCTTACAAGCTAGATTTGTCTGTGAAACCTCATGCTTAATATAAACCCAACTCTTATCTGCTTCAATCCACCAGGCTATTGAAAGATGTGGGGAGGCTGGAGAAAAGGATGTGGTAATGGGTCACTTAAAAACAAAAGATATCTTCCCAACCACTGAATTGCTGCTAATGGCACTGGCCCCTTCAAAACCAAACATACCTTATGCAGATAAGATGCCAGGCCAGGAGCTTTGTGTGATGTGTGAATTTATGGAGGTCCCCCCACCTCCAACTCCTTTCTAACTCTGATATTACTGAAGATTGTTCCTACTGAGAAAAAGGGATGGGTATTTATTTCTGTCAAAGTCTCAAATCAGACATCCTCCTCTGTGTTTCTCATTTCTCAAATCTATAGGGAAGCCAATAGCTCTAGGCTGATAACTTTATGCATTTATATTTTATGTCAATGAATATAGGTTGGAAAGTGATAAAAACAGAGCTCTGAAAATCAGCTTCTTGCTTCCACTACCGAATGCAAGTAATTCACAAAAACAAAAAACCTCTTTTAGTCCTTTCTGAAACTGTGTTGTATTTACTGAGGAGCTCTTCAGTCACTCTGGGAATGGGACTTCTGAAAATACACTAAAAAAATTGGCTGCTACAGTTGTTTAGGAGAACAAGAGGTTCTCAGACTCCTGAAATTTTAGATTAGAACAATCATGTGTATCTCCATGGCTACCAGATCAGTTCGTGAGCATCCTGGCAGATTTCTGGTAGCCATTTTGGAAGGTCTCATAGATAAACTGCTTAATGAAAAGACTACTGTGGCCATGCAGGCTTGCTGGGGAGACCAAGAGAGGTTGGACCAAATGACTCCACCTGTGGTCCCTACAAACCTTAACCACTGTGAAGGCTGTAAATATTTGACCATGAGTTAGAAGGGAGAACATGTGACTGCACACTTTGTTATTTGATGCTGTTAAACTTGCTAGTGTCAGGGCTAGAGATCAACAGTGTGCTTGGTTTAGTGTCTTGGGATCTAGTGATCACAGGTCTGTCTACAGGTCTGTGAAACCTCGACTTCTAGAAGGCATGTATTTCACTATGGGAGGAGGAAAAGTGGTGGTGCCACTGAAGGGAAGACTTCAAGTATTGTGTCTGCTTCCAGAAAGATCTTTGGATGTTTAAAGAGGCACACAGGACACAAAAGGAGAACCTTTTCAGAAGGCTCAGCACTTGGATATGCCATCTATATCTTCAATTCTTCTTGGGTACTACACACTGCACAGAAAAGACAAACTACTTGCAAAGGGGATGGGGAGAGAGAAACAAATATTACCTTAAAGATACCCTAAGATACACAACACTGATACTCGGTCTAAAAGCAACAGATATACGATACACTTTTTAGGTGGAGCATCCTGAGCTCTTGGAGGTTGGTTCTTAATCTGGTGAACAACTGCAGATGAACATTCACTTACATGTCTTGGTCTTTGAAAACTGGGGGTTAAAATACTCATCCAGACTCCCAGCTGAGGTCTGGTAACAAAGAACCCACACTTACTAATTTCAATGTCAGATTGTCTGTAGTTTAGCTGCTGTCCCAGCAGCTGCACTGTTTGAGAAGTGACAAAATAGAATGTATGACCACTCCCTGGGCCACAGCTATGTTTATCAATTTAAATTATTAAATATGCTGTGCTGTGTTGAACAGCCAAGGTGAGGGGAAAGGAGGTGGAAGGACATATATCAGGACATGCACACCCACTGTTACCAGATTCTTCCATTACAGAGTGCGAGATGAGAGCTGGTAGTGGAAGGTAAGGTAACTAAGAGACATTACTGCCTAAAACCACTGCAGCAGGGTTTGGTCTTCAGGCTTCCAGAATATAGGAGGTTTAGTTAAAAACTAGACTCTGTCTAGTTGAGTTAATCTGAACTGACAATAGCTCCAGCTCTCAAGGTGTTACTGATATATACAGCAATGCCAATAAATACTGTTGTATCATGCAAATATATATAAACCAGATAAAAATTGTGCTCTGTTTTAATATATATTTCAATAAGCAATTAGAAAAAATAATGTTGAACTGTAAGTGATACCACTTTTAGCTTTATTTCCATAGCCATCCTGTTCCTGAGGATAAATCATCGTCCTAATGAAATAGAACTGGGAAGAGTTTACCTATCTAGGGTTACAGACCCAGAGTTTCAGATGGATTATTAAACTTGTATTTCCACTTTGGAAAGTTCAGTTAGCAGGTAAAACTTACTTACTATACTAAGTAGTCAATTTTCATTATTCTGTGTAGTCTTAGCCATGACTTCCTTAAGTGAGGAAGTAATTTATTACAGCTTTCCTATGCTTTAAATCTTTATATTCTGGAATAATTTTACTCACTAACCTGTGTGTGATCAGTGTGTCTGATAAGCAACTGTCTCATCAGCAGCCATGGCTTAAGCAGTTGTTGCTCCCTACATTATGCTGTGCATGTCTTTATGTGACTATGCAGCAAATGAGAACTCATCTCACATAATAATAACCCCTTAGTACTTTGTGGTCTATTTGTATTTCCTGGGTTATTTTTCATGTCATTTGTCATTTCCCTGGTGTGGTTCATTACACGGTTTCATAAATTCTTAAGTGATAGAGCCCAAACCAAAGACAATTTAAATGGCTTTATCAGGACGCTCAAGTGCCTCTTCCTGTGAAGTCTCCTTTATTTGCATCTATCTGCGGTATCTATTAGAATCAGTTTAGCCTGTTGCAGTTTTCCCTGCTCCTTAAGGCTCTGCATGTGGTAACTGCTTGTCTTTTATTCCCCAAGGCTAATGTCCTTATCATGTTTTCCTTTCCTTGCAAACACTCACCTCTACCTTGCTGCTCCTGCCTAGCCACTTCACTCCAACAATCCAAATGAGATAAGATAATAAAGCTGCAGTTATTTGGAAATGATGACCAATGCACTCTGTTGAAGGGATGCAATTTCTTTTGAGACCTGAAAAAGGGATTATATGTCCAAAACCACCGTGTTGTTTTGGTTTTTTTTATCCCCTCAACTCTGCCAGCTAGTCTAATAAATGATTATTTTTCCAAGCCCTGCTTTTGCTTCCTTGGTGCACCTCCATGTGAATGGAGCACAACTGGAAGACAGTTCAGCAGCCATCTGATTTGGGAGAAGACAAGCCAGTGATGGAACAAAAGCCATCAGGAGGATTGTGCCGGAAGTGTCAGGCTGCTCCTTGGTGGCAGGTCTGTGTTTGCTCAGCCCCTGTCAGTTGTTCTTACACTGCCCTTTCTGCTACACTAGCCCAGCCCACAGCCTGGTAACCACAACCACAAAATAAAAGAGTATTTTCTAGCTTAATCAGTTTTCTCCTCAGATCTTTTCATGGCCATTCCTTGGGTCATGGCAGAAAAGATGATACAAAAGGAAGTGATACTTGTCCTGGCACAGTGCCACGAAAACTTACCAATCCAAAGTATTTGTTACTGCTCTTAGTTTGAGTTACTGTGTCTAAATGATGCAGTAGACAAACACTTCCTATTTCTAGATTTATGCCATATCTGAATAGTTGCACTGGCAAAATTTACAAGTGGAGGAGTGGTTTTGATAGCTTATTTTCTCAGCTCCCTAGAATGAAGAATACAGCAAAATGTCAGCTCTTTCTGGTAAAATTGGCTGAACTTCAACTTTTGACAGTCTAACAGTCTATTGTGGTATGAATATTTTACATTTATAGCCAATATGCAAAGTCTCTGAGCACAGATTAGATTTTCATTAATACAGCTATATATCTTCTTGCCACAGTGCATCAAAGTTCCCTATCCCTCATGAGGGAATCAAATAGGAGTTCAATTTCTTTCTTATTCTGAAGGTATAGAAAATGTTTCTGGAATGTGTCTTAGTTCTGTTTCTTTTTTCCCCCCTCTTAAAATAACAAAGTATATTTTTATTTCAATGCAACTTTCATTTTATAATAGTAAGTCTGTATAGAAAGTCTAGAAAACATACTCTATACAGTATCTCTAGTTAGATCAGAGTTAACTTTATTTAAATATGGAAATGCAAATGCACTTGATGTCTGCAAAGTTAAAGCTTATATTTAAGTAATACATGAAATTCATGAACCTGGAAAAACAAGCTAGCCATGCAATTAGTCTTTTGAATAAGAAAACACTGAGATGAATGAGAATTGAGGTGGTGCTTACGCTATAACACTATGCTTAATCCTGTGCCATTTGTGTTAGTGAAGATGAATAAATTGTTAATTAAGATCATTCCCCCAGACCTTAACTTTATTCCCAGTGAAATTCTGAAGTTAACCTGAGCAGGTAGCAGGGTCAGATTGTAAAGTAAAATCTTGAACACGATAATGGGACTTGTTATGGAAGATTTTCTCCCTTACTATCCTACTGTAGATTTAAAAGGATAGTGTTACATCAGTTATCCAAACATCATCTTCACAAGCAGGTAGTTTAGAATTATCTTTTTTTTAATAAATGAAGATTTGCATTCTGAAGAAAGTAGAATAAGCAGAAGTGCTTAAATTTTCTATCCCCAGGTCCATTTTGGTTTTGATAATTACTAACTTAGATAATTACTAACATGCTCATACCCAAATAATCTTAACAGGTGATAGAGAAGGAAGTAGTTCTGCTACTCATGAGCGAGGAAGATTTTTCTAAATATTAAAATGTACAATATCATGGCTCAACTGATTAAGGGCCATATATGATCATTCAGATATATAACCTTTAGTTCCTTCTCTCATCCCAAGCTTAACTACTTCTGTGTCATGGTTGATATCTTTGTAAAATGCACTTTGAGCTGATTTATCTCTGCTATGGCCTTCATACTCTTAAATTGCATGTTATGATATAATAAACAACAAAGTAAGAGGTTTTTTTTAAAGTTAACTTCACAATATTGGTAACATAAATATAATTCCAGTATTCATCAGTCCAATTACAATTGTCCAAATGTCAGTCTGAAACCTTAAATTTGTGATTTCCTCATGAATCTCTATTTTTAAACAGCTTCTAGATAACCATATTATCTAGATAACCATATTTATCCCTTAAATGTTAAATAATTGTCAAGTAATCTTTTGCTTTTTTTAAGAACAGAAAAATGAACCTTCTGGGACATGTCAAAACCTGTCTCTGAGTATCCTTTCTTCTAATGAGGCCTAAAGCAAGTGCTCATTGGAGAACCACACGAATATCTTAAATACTCTGTCTCTCAACCTCATACAAATGGTTTGTGCTTCAAAGATATCCTGAGCTAGGGATGTTATGAAGTATTTCCATGTCTTCAGTACCACTCTCAGGTTTTTCTTCTTTTCTTCGTAAGTATGAAAAGTCAGTGATTTGATAGTATGTTATTGGGGATTTTTTGGCATGGTATTAAAACATGGAAAGAACTTCCTCTAAAGAACAGAGAAGGGAAGAATGGAGTTTTAATGGCACTGATGTTCACAACATCATTGCTTTTGCTTCTTGCAAGAGCAATTCTACTGGCATTGTCTCAGTACTCCAGAAGTCCCTAATTTCCAAATTTCAGGCTGCTGGCTGACACACTCTAGGCTCCAGAGGAAAGTCCTGGAGATGGAATGCAAGGTCTCCATCTGAGGAAGCAGGCTTTCTATACCAGTATGGGGCCCTTGAGCTTGGCTCAGCATTCAGTGGTGAGCCCCTGCTGCCTGTGGAGCACGGGGAGAAGTACTCATGGCAACCCATGTTGCTAGGCAGATGGATGATTGTGTTTTGTTCCTGCTACCGTGTTCTTGGGGATCCTGGCTTCACTTCCAGATATAATTAATGGTAATAAAGTCTGAAGGTTAAAATATATGGATCTCTAGGGCCATTTCTGTGCCTGGGTGGGATGGGGAGCAGTATCCTGACACTTACATATAAAAGAAAGAGGTTTTTTCTGCTGCAGCTCTTTAGGCATAATCCCAGAGGCCGAGCACTGCCAGCAGCTCCTTGACATTGAAGAATATTGCTGCAGTAAAGAAATGCTTCCTTTTTCCTAGCAACTCATTTTTAATGTATGTTCAGTCACTTTTCCTCAAATGCAGCTTTGTTGAAGCTGGACAGGAGGAAGTAAAGATCCATAGGATTGTAGCTGTACATGAGCAGTAAGAGATATTTGCCAGGACATTTCCAAAGACATCCCATGGCTGAGAAGGGTTTGAGATGCTGCTATTATCAGCAGCCTTCAAACCTGATTTCCCCCCTTTCTTCCCTCAGTGTTTTACTTATGGACTCAGACACCTACTGAGCTTTTTCCCTCCAAAAGAACATCTCACCCTCCCTGCCTTCCCCTCTATTTTTTTTTTTCTTCTAATTGCAAGGTCCAACTTCCTGGATGTTCTGATTGAGATGCTTGTCAGATCCTTTTCTGAGTTTCTTAATAGAGCAGAACACTATTCACTTTTTGATAGATTGTATTTTTACTACCTCTGTGACTTATATCTGCTCTCAGCAAATGGCAGAGCTAGCACAAGGTAGAAGGAAGATGTGCAGCCAGCAGGAGGGAAGGAAGGGCAAGACTTAGATCTTCCCCTTTCAGCACTGGTGAACTCTGTATGTGTCAAGGAATCATATGCTGACATTTTTTTTAAGAGGTCAGATTTTGGGCTTCTAGGTTTATCACCTATATAAAAAATAATGTAAATCCTTTGCTAATTTATGTACTTTTTGCTGTCTGTAGGTGAGAACAGGAAGAATTATATTTTTGAAAGAAAGCAAAATTATGACAGGTAAGGTTATTATAGATATACCAGCAGACCAGAAGAGGTCAGTGGCAAAGGAAATAATGGAGGGCATGCTTGCATGTCTGCCTCTGCCCACTCTGTTAGGATTCTCTTCATCTAGCCCAAGGATAGGATCAAAGCCTGCAGTTACAAAGAGAACAAGTCAAAGGAGAAGCTGTCTTCCCCTCCTACACATGAAGGAACGAGGTAGCTGCTTTCAAGTGTAATTTACCTAAATTCTGTAGAGAAAGGTACAGTATAGGCAAGGAAGGATGGAGTCTTTTTCTCATTTTTATCTGGTTACTGTGTATCACTTGGGTGAACAGCTAATGTTTAGATAATGCTCTGTTTTGAAGAATCTGTTTCTGAGTCACTGAAATCAGCTGCTGATCCCAGAGGAAGAGTGGAATGAAGGTACACTTGGGTCATTGGTGAAAAAGGGTACAG
This sequence comes from Sturnus vulgaris, assembly GCF_052056855.1. Lineage (NCBI taxonomy): Eukaryota > Metazoa > Chordata > Aves > Passeriformes > Sturnidae > Sturnus > Sturnus vulgaris. The sequence goes on from NC_142245.1 coordinate 33,649,994, forward strand.
TGACATGGAAATGCTTGCAGAACAGCACAGCTGCACCCCTTTAGCTGCAGAGGAGCTATAGGTAAGAGTCCAGAATCATACTTATCCACCTACTCTCTTGGTGAAGGACTAATGAATATGCTTCTTTGTGCCCTCAGTTATATGGTCCCCAAGGACCCATAGAGGGAATCCTATAGTGAAGGTCTTTGGCAAATGGAGCAAAGATGTGTTGAGATGCTTGCAGCCCTGGAGCCATGGGGGGACACAGCTTTGTAGGATGTTATTGTATCTCCTTGAACTGCTCTCTCTTACGTCGCTTCTCCCATTTTAGACCTGTTTTTTATTGCTGAATAACATTTCTGAACATATGCACGGAAAATATGCAAAATGTGTGATAGGACCCTGATAGCTGAGAGGAATGTACGTGATGAAATTAGGAGTGGAGGTAAGGGAACCTTATGTCTATGACACTTCAGTGGATTCATACTTTGTATCAATAATGCTGGATTCTTCCATAATTTTCCTGAGATATTTTTCTGACATTTTTAAAACGACAAATCACAATTTTAAAAGGGTATGTTCTCTTCAGAGGAGATCTGTAAAGATCTTGCATGCAGCAGCTGATATTTCAAGCTGTTGAATTAGTAGTTCTGGGTTTCCTTTTGTACTCGTCTGTGCCAAAATGTGATTAGTTGTTTCAGCCCACTCATACCCTTGGTTTGAGATATCTGTGCATTAAGTTAAAAGGGAAACAGCTATATGGTTCAGGTCCAGTATTTGATCTGCATTATAGTTGTTAACATTTTTTTCCCTGCACAGATTTTTCAAGATACATTGCCAGGAAATTTTAAAGCAGTGAGTTTTCATTTTGAAGTGCTTTCTCATTTAGTATTTTGTTCTGCTCCTGGAGACAGGCAAGACACCAAAGCCTGATGTGTTAGGAATTGGTAGAATAAGGACGCTTGGCTGCAAGCTACTGGAAGCAAAAGGAAACTCCAGGCTAGAGTGGACAATGCAAATGAAGCACTTTGATTTACAGTAATTGTCCTGAGTGGAATCTCAACAGCATAGGCAGGACAGTGCAAAATGCTATTTGCTGAAATTTCTATCAGCTCTGAGCCACTGAAGATTCTGCAGCTAGGCTAAAGTTATCAAACTTAACAAATTTGATATGAACATCCAGGATTTAAGCAAAGCCTTTATATACTCATAACAACACTTTCCCCAAGGAGCTACACTAGCAGCTCACATGGGCCAGAGTCAGCAGCTACGACAGGACATAGATGTTGTGATGTAAAGGACATGTCATAGCTGTGGCATACTTCACGATTTCCCCTTTCTTCATCAGCATTTACACACTGCTTTTCTTACCATCCCTCTGGGAGGAAACAAAGATTAGCACCTGTCAAATACGATGGGGTTGTGAGGAAAGCCAAGTGCAAGCCCTGAAGAAATTGCTGGGAAGATGTTAAAGGTGGGTGCCCGAGTGGAGTTACTGTCTTATCATCTCACAGTTGCAGTGACTCACTTCCATTAAAAGTCTACTATAAACACACAATAATCTCAATAAATATACACAATATGCAATACTTGTATTTATTTTAAAAACGAAGAGTTTTTCATATTTTGGGCATGGATTGTCATGAAAACCTGAATAACTGGAACAGGATTTTATTAAGCTTTTTTTAGGGATATGTAGTAAATATATTGAATTAATGTAGCATTTATATAAGAGCTGTGAGTGTTCTATGATGAATTACCTGGAAAATAATATAAGAAACGTAATGTTGGGCACAGTATTCAAGAACATGAAATTCGACATTTGGGGTAGGGGAGGGAAGAGATAAGAGAGGTCCATCCTTGCCAAAACAATGTATTTTGCACTTTTCTCCAGTTTTAAACATGTGACCCACCATCAGAGACCTACAATCAGGAAAGACAAGTTTTCTGTGTGGAGGGGTTAAGGGGATAAGAAATAGCATTGAAAGATAAAGGCTTTTTCTTCTGCTGCTGCATCCTCTAAATTCATCTGCCATGCTGTTCTCACCAAAATTTCTGTTAGCAATTTGAGAGGACATGTAGTCTGTACATGTAGTTTGAAATACTTAGTTACTTTAATAAACTACTCAAGTCACTAGATAACCTTTCAGAGGGATCAGCTTTGTTAGAGAGCATAATCAGCTGTTTTCCCAACAGAGTAAATATGTATTCTCTTGGGTATCTATTATACCCTCTTTACTCTGAGCCATGTTCAACAAAAAGTGCAAAAATAAGAGGCTGAAAGGCAAATAGCAAATGTAAAATGTTACGAAAAATGTGATTTTTTTTTTTTTTTTTTTTTTTAAACAAGGAAGCCCTGTTTGTGCTCTATGTGTTTTTTGAAATTTCAGGCTTCCATGAATACTGAGAACATCATTAACTGTTTGAGAGGTGGAACTGAGTGTGTGAGGAGTCATCATCCATGCGGGCTTTGCAAAACCGAACTTCTGACATACAAGCACCTGCTGTACTGAGGACAAGGTTTTAGTTCTAAGAATTTCATAAATATTTATTTTCTAGGAATATATGGTGCATCTTGCCAGAATATTAATACTTGTATTTTTTTTTCTACTTTCACAGTTGTTTTAGAGTCAGAAGAACCAGGCATCGCAACCCTGTCTGCTAAAACATGCAGCTAAATTTAAACCGCACAGTTTTATTTAATATCACTAAGACAGAATATTTTAGCTGTTTTGGCGTGATGGCGTTTCGAATAAAATGTTCTTTCGAATAAAATGTTCTTTCACTTTCTACAGCTCAGACACACGGAAATCTCCAGCAATTGCTGGGGAAAGCGGTGCTTTTAAGACAAATGGAGTCCTTTGAGGTGGCAGGCTGAAAGGGCTCACTGGATCCCGGCCTGCAAGGGCGCTGGGGTGCAGCGGGGCCCTACGAGGGGCTGGGGCGCGTTTTCCGCCTCCCCGGCCCGGCGGGGCCCGACGCCCGGCCCGGGGCCTGAGCAGAGGGCCCAGCAGGCCCGCGTCGCCATGGCGACAGCGCGGCGCTGCGGCCATGGCGGAGAAGCAGGAGAAGGCCGAGGGTAAGGCCGGGCCGCCGCTCCCCGCCCGGCAGAGCGAGCGGACGGGCCGGGGCCGGGCGCCTCCGAGTGAGGGAACGAGACCCGCCCGCCTCGGGCCTCGGGCGGCGGCTGCGCGGGCGGCCTGGGGCGGGGCTGGTGCCGGGGGGCGTACGGACACGCACCGGCGGTCACAGACACACGTATATACGTACTCAAGTGCATATGTACATACATATATAAATATACACGTGTGTGTGTGCGTGTGTGTGTGTATTGCGGTCTTCGACATCCTCACTAGGGAAAGAGGAACGGCAGGCACTGATGTCTTTTCTGTGGTGCTCAGTGACAGGATCCGAGGGAAAGGCCTGAAGCTGTGTCAGGGCAGGTTTAGGTTGGATATGAGGAAAAGGTTCATCACTCAGAGAGTGGCCGAGCAGCAGAACAAGCTCCCTAGGGAAGGGGTCACAGCGCCATCCTGGCAAAGTTCAAGAAGAATTTGGACAGCACGCTCAGGCACATGGTGTGGTCCTGTGCAAGGCCAGGAGTTGGATTCAGTGATCCTTGTCGTTCCTTCCACCTCAGCTCATTCTGAGATTTTAGATATGTACCTATCCGTGCGTGCACATTGTGCATGGGTGTATGTAGGTACATACATATGAAAGCCCACACATGCATATTTACACAAACAGAAATACAGCCCCTGACTTCCCATCCCGTTCAGGTTCAGGGTGGCCGCAGCACCGCCTCCACCTCAGGGCAGCTCTGCAGCACTCCCTGCCACGGGGGATGCCACCAGCTGCCTGGTGGTGCTGGCAGCCTTATGGTGGTGGTGCCACCACAATAGGGTGTGCCCAGGTTGGATGGTGACAAGGCCAGGGCAGCTGGGATGGCTGAACCTGCTGCTGGCTGGTTGTAGCCCCTCACAGTCATTTCTGGATGCATTGGGCTCTCTCTGCCAGAAAAAAGTAATCTGTGCTGCTGATAGCACCATGGCTTATTTTTAGAGGCCACTGTGTTCTACTTTATGGAGTGTTGCCAGAAATTCTATTTTATAGGCTAAAGGTAATTCCTTCTTCAAGAATATTCAAGTATCATTTCAAGGAAAACATAGTTTCCGTAAAGCCCACAGTATTGTAACTATTGAAATCCATATTTTCTGTTACTAAACTTGTATGTGTTGCAATAGTTTGCAAAGTCTGAATATTGTAATTGAAATAATATAATCAGTGGATTGTTTAATGTTTTTTAGGAAACAATGTATGCTGCAGCAAAGTCTTGTATAAATTGTTGCTGTGGATGGTGCTTGAATGACTAATTTGATTTTGGTACGAGTATTTCTAGCTGCACTTTGCAAAATAGATATCTTGAAGAAATTAAACAATAAGACGTAGCTTTTTTTGTTTTGTTTGTATTTTTTTAATATAGGTTTGAATTTTTATTTAGTGTTGTGGAAGCCTATCTTTTGCATCTTTCTAGTGGTGCAAATGAAGCTGAGGCAAGTACTGGCAGAGGTGGATAGAAATGATAAGATAATAACCTAGTAGTCTGCCGAACCATCTGAGATGAGGGAAGTAGTATTGGGAAGCCTAGCTCCATATAATTTGGTTACCCATATATGTACAATATTGAGATTTTGTGCCTTTTTGTCAAGCCACAGCCAAAAGCTCTTGGAGAAGGAAGGTCATGGGCTTTTGATTGCTAGATTAAAGACTTTTAATGTCTTTTTTTTTTGTAGTTTCACATTGAGAATACTATGTAAGAAGTTTACTTGTTGTATTACTAAAGACAGACTGTATTGGGGTTTTTTTATGCTTCATGTTTTTAACATCCTATAAAACGTTATTCCCAGTAGAGCAATAATGTCACCTTCTAGAGGAGAATTGTAGTGTCATCCTAAACGACCTTGATCCATAAACTCCATCCCTTGCCCGACCAGTGGATTATGGAAAGTGACATACTGGACTTTAGTTTCCTACCTGTAGAATGAGGACAATAATTCGTGTCACACAGACAGTAACTTCTGTCACTCACGAGAATGCCAGCCTATTATTAGGCAAACCAGTTGCTTATTGCCCTATAAAGGTGCCTCATTACTGTAAACACGGCTGAGGAGAGCTAACAGTCAGTGTCTCATTAACAGAAGCAATCTCTTAGGATTAAGTCATTTACACCACTTCAGAATTGCTATTAGCCTTCCTGCTGATAGCTGTTAGAGGGTTAATTAGGATTCTCCGATTCTGGATTCACTCATCGATTGTGCTTTCCTCCAGCAAGTACTCCACATCCACGCAAGCTGCAGGTTTAACTTTGTTATGCTTCAAGGTAATAGCATTAGTTGTATTGTCAGATAATTAGTCCTTAGGGTGTTCCTCTTGGTGCTTTGCAGAGCTGCAATTCCACCAGCTTTCCTGGAAAGGTCTCCCTTAGGTCCTATTAGTTCCAAGTTCTGTCTTCTTCGAAGCTGAAATGCCTGCTTGAATGTTTTACAGATATACATGATATACACAAGGAAAAACAGTGAAAGGCCAAATCCTGCTACTTCTTGTACGTATAACTCACATGAGTATTACCTTCTAGCTTATGCAAATGTTGCAAATAAAGTCTTGTATGTGCATAAATGTTAATGGCACCATGCCCATACTGTATGTAGCTACATGTTTTATGTCTGAATTTTTATCCCTACATTTGTGTTTTCGACAGTGTTTAATGTTCAATATTTTTTCTTCGCACCCATCTGATTACACTAAAATACTTGTTTAATCTTTCACTTTTGTACATTTGACCCTATCTTCCCTCCTATCATTCTAATTCTTTCCCCTTTTCTGCTACTTAATTCGGTCTGTCTGTTCTTCCATTTGCTCTCAGATACTGTCTTTGTAATTTGACATAATGTGTCAGATTTTCTAAGTTTTAATACCTCTGATCTTAATACTGATGTTGCTAGAACCTGAAAGCAAAATGTCAGACTGGTAGTGCCTCAAGTAGAACTAGACTGAAGACAAATTATTCTCCATCTGGGATTTAAGAAATCACATGAAAGTACATAGAGGAGAAAATGCTCAGTGTTCCTGTATCATTATGGAAATGTTATGTAATTGATCAGTATTAGAGTTTTTCAAAGACCATATTCTTTGTGCCAGATAGCGTGCATTTAAAATGCAATTAATAAGTCATGAATTTTAATTCAAAGGGAAATACATTGAATAATCTGAGCTGCTACTTCACCCACTTACACCTGTATGGAACCAAATAACTAGCTGTGGATAACCGGTGTCCCCAGAAAGTCACTTGATTCTGCTGTGAACACCTATGGAGAGTAACTGTTCAACAATAATGGTTTTCTCTGGTAAATGATTAGTAGTTGTTCTGGGTAGCAATTTGTAATCGGGCCTCACAAAACCTCTTTGCACCATGGATGAAGACACACCATCATGTGGATTGTGGGAAGGAGTTTTCACTCCTATTTTAGTATGTAAATACTGTAACAGTGTGTTCAGTTGTACATAAATGTCTGCTCTTTGCCTGCCCCAGTTTGCTGCCTGGTGAAATAAGAGTTACTGGAGATAACATTTGGGGAGAACTAGTTATGCATTCAACTACTACCCTCTTTTAAAGAAGCAGAATTATGCCTGTATCACCTGCCTTGCTGAATCTTCTCGTGCCTGGAAGGAGGATCTAAACCTTGCCTGTCCACATCACCTCACCTGGCTTTGCCTGCCTTTTGTATTGCTAGAGATACTGAAAATGTGCTATCACTGCTCATTTTATTTTAATGGTTTGAGTCAAAGCTGAGAGAGCCTTGTAGCTGCTGTGAGCACTGTAGGCAGTCATAACCATTAATTCTGCTTGGAGCACACTTAATTAACATGAGAGTTTGAAACCGAACACAGAAAAGCACTTAAGCTGTGCACGATTTTGGGGAATCCCACTGAAAGGGATGATGCACATGATGCCGAAGCACGTGAGTTCTTTTAAGAACTTGTTATACTGAGAATTTTAAAATGTATTTTTGAGAGTTTCACAAATTAGCATCAGCATTTGAAAGGTACAAAAGCTCTGAATTAAACACAATAAACCTTCAGGCTAAAGTAGTCCATCAGACAAATTATCTCTAATTTAAAAAGAGGCAGTTTTTAATTTATGGGGGGAAAATATGAAATTAGTATGAGCTGTTAAAAATAAGTAGCTTTCATAGGACTCAAGCAAGCAGTGTTTCAGCTCTAGAAGAAAATCTGAATATATGAGATCACTTAAGAAATCAGTGTGCAGTTTTATCACAGTGGAATTTATGGATGAACACTTTTTGAATATTTTTATATCCCTTTGTTGACATTGATATAAGAAATTACATGAGAAAAGTTTATAGTCTTTATTAGACAGTAATGCAGTTTAACATGCACCCTGACATCAATCTGATTTATGTTTTAATATTTGTACTTATTTGAGACTGAAACAAAAAATAAATTATGTCCATCTCCCATGACAAACACAGGTTGTAGATCTGATCCTGTTGGCTATACTCCCACAGCAGAAATTGATCTCAAATGGATGTAGAATAGGTAATTGCAGATTGACAGGTTTCTTGTTTCCATGGTGCATAAAATGGCAGAAATTTTTCAGTTTGGCTCTACTTCTAGCTGATTTATTGCATAAAAAATCGGATGGTGTGCAAAGAAAGGCTTTAAACTTTTTTCCTTCTCAACAATGCCAACCAGTGAGCTTGAGAACTCCCACAAATTATCTTTCCAACAATAGTTAACATGTTATTAAGAATTTCCATGTCTACACACTAATTACTCTGAGATCTGAGGGGTTGGAAGGTTTTTTTCAGTTTAGCAGTACCTGTATTTTGTGTGAACAGATACTGCTTTGTTGCTACTGGCAATAAAATGTGTTGGGCAAAAGACTGTGGAAGGAAAACAGTCTTTTGAATAACAGAAATGTGACATGAATCTGTTGTCACAGCCAGTGTTTAGCACCCAGCTGGGAGGTGGCCATGCAGACAGGGGTGCTGGTCACACCACTGCTCTGCCCTCACCAAATCTTGCCATGGGGTCCAGCTGTGCTGCTGTTTTCTGCCTTGAGACAATGGCTGAGGTGGGGAAGAAGCTTAAAATAGCTTCTACACATCCTGTGAGGTACCCCGAGGGAAGCAGCAGCTGCAGCAGTGATGTCCCAGCTCAGCCTGTGCAGAGGTGGGCCTTGTTCTCAGCATGGCAGTGACATGGGAAACAAATGGGACAGTCAGTGGCAGGGCTTGGAGTGCTGCAGAGGTGGCCAGAGAGCCAGAGCTTGCAGATACCCAGTGGGAAGGTAAAAGCTATTGGCACAGGGAGGGGCTGGAGGTCCCAAACCAACCTCAGGACTGCGTGCTACCTGATGGGTCTCAGCAATGTTTTTATAAACAGCCTTAAATGGTCAATGCCCACCTTTAAGAAAATACAGACTCACAACTTTTTGGAAATGTATTGTCTTTTCTGTTCAGTGTTGCATAAGTGTGGGTAGGATGTGACAGCCTCATGAATGTGAGATTGGAAGGGATTTTCTTGAGTCCAGCCTAGGGTTGTATAGAATCATAACCTTCAAAAGCTTTCCAGGCACCATCTTAAAAATGGTAAGGATTATTGTGTCACTGGGGTAAACTCACAGGAGGTTCTGGACTGTTATTGCTGATGGTCAGGAAAATTAGAAATTAATTCTGAAGTTCATTTTTGAACAGCTTGAATTGAACAACTTTTCCAAGTTTGCTAACTTTTTCCTTTAGCTTAGTCTGCCTGAAATGATGAATGCCAGAAATGTCTTATTCCCCATTGATGTTAAATGTGTATGTCAGTTGTGAGCTGAAATGCTGTTCAAATTCAGAATATTACTCTTAGGTAAACAAAAAGAAAATTGGAGGTTTGTGTTCATTCATGGTATGTAAAGAAAGTGGTTTTGCACTGTAAGCGATACTTTCAAGGCAGCGCCTTAAAAGCCAAGCAGCTGCAGCAGCAAACCCTTGCCATTTTGTTTCACTTCAACAGTCTTCCTTTACTTGGGCAAAGACAGAGTACTGCAGTTAGAATTGCCACCAGTCTAGAAACTATTTTTTTAAACCCATTTAAGACACCAAATTGAAGGGTTTCTGATATATTACATAATAACAGCCTGTATTAAATCATACTTAAACCCCTCATTCTGCCATTTTGTTGCAGATTCCAAAGAAGAACATTTACATACTGCTCTGTTCTAGCAGCAGTACTGTGGTACTGCAGTTAAACTTCATAATGTCTTATGTTGAAAATAAATTACTTCTCAGAGTGCTCATATCCAGTTGATTCTGGTGCCTGGTTCTGGACCACTTGAGCAATCAGTGTGCAGAGACAGTTCAGGAGGAATATTCAATTTATGAGACATTTGCTGCTGCCACACATGCAATCAAGTGTACCTTGTCAGTGACAAGTGACATGGTGCCCTGTTGGGACTGTCCCACATCCTTGGCAGAGTGAGCTGCTTCTGTGGATCCCATGGCAGCGTGTGCATTGCCACATTTTGGTGAAACTTGGTGTGGTGCATTTGTGGGTGTCAGAGTTGTCCTTTGCAGCTCTGCCATCTGCTTGCAGGGCCAGCACTGTGGAGAGTGCAGGAGAAATGGAGACAGATGACAGATGCCTTCTACGACCACACAGCACAGCAGCAGGCCTGTGTTCTGCCAGTGTCACAGCCTATGTAAGCTGTTCTGTTCAGCTGCAGCTGGAGATACAGCAAGACTCAGCACCACCAGGAGAGCTGTATATCCTTGCAGGGCAGATTGCTGTTGGGGATGAAGGAGGATATAAATATGGGCTAGACATAGCTCTTTCATTATATCCCAGGTGTGGCTGAGATGAGGGATATAGAACAAATTGCAATGAGATTACTGTTTTTGCCAGCTCTGAGCTGCCACAAGAGTGCTGGCTGGTGCAACTGCCAGAGTTGTGATTTCAGGGATGTGCAAGACATTCCTAATGGAGATTTATGCTGAGTTTATCTCTGCCTTGTGAAAAAGGACACTGCATGCAGCTGGTATTGACTTTAAAAAAGTATCACTGTCATTCCTTGCAGGCTAACTAATGTCAAGTGCTGACATTTCTTTAACTTCACTGAAGGAAGGATAACATCGTGAATTATAAGGTAGTCATTGCATATTACCTATGAACCACAGGTGTGCAGAAAGCAACCTAGATCTATGCATAGATTGGACTTCCTTGCTTTCTTTGGATGGCTGGAGGCAAATCTCCACATCATCTGCTCCACATCTCTTCAAGAGAAGATCTTTTGTATTAAAAGGAAAGGATTTCCCCCATCATTCTGCAAGTTAGTGTGACGAAGCATGTTGTTTCACTGCCCTCAGTGCTGGCTGCATGCAATAGCAAGTGTTTGGCAACCTGTCTGTGGACACCAGGTAGCAGGAGAGCTTTGCTGTTAGAGCTGGACCTGTGCAAATGACTCCAGGCTTTGTGAAATCACACTTAGCCACCAGTTAACTAGCTGCAAAATGATGCTGTGCTTTGCTGGCTGAAATTCAGGTCATAATTGAGACCAATTAGGTCCAATTTGGATACATGATTATTCTTAAGAGTCCTTATTGTGTGCTGCTTCCAAAGTAATAATCTGCAAGAGTTGTGAGGCCTGTGAAACAAGCAGAGTGGCTATGGCTGACTGCTTGGGAAGACAGGCAGGGCCAGGACCTGAGAGCTGCAGTGGATCATTTCATGCTATGCCTCCATTGTTGCTTTAAAAATGTTACAGCTACTTCTGACATAAAATGTTTGATAAAATGCTTATCAAATGAAAATGCGTGCCACTGTAATCCAGGAGTCAATAGCTTTTTCTATCCTGTAATACTGTAACTTTCCCATCCCAGGATCTTGAGGCCCATCTCATCAGACTTCCTTCCAAGAAGTGCAAAAAGGCTAAATGGGCTTGAGGAAAAAAAAAATCTTGTTTCAACATTTGACCAAATACTAGGGTGAAAAAAGAAGAAACTGGCTTTTCTGCAAGGACTCTGCAACAGAAGACTCAAAAAGTGTGAGCAAGCAGACTTGCGTGAAATCTGGGAAGAGAGAAACCCCTAGGGCCAGGGTAGGTGCTGGTGTGTTATGAAAGATGCTCAGGAGGACTGCCAAGTATTTCTGTTGTAAGTAATGATGACTCCACATTCATTCAAGCTCTAAGAGATTATCCCTGCTTTTTATCTGAGGTTTGAGCATACATAGAGCAGCCACTACATGCATTCCTTCTATTTCCCAATGCTATGTATTCTCTAGAGGGTATAGACAATAAGATGTATGTTATAGTTCACAGCATGACCCTGCACTATTTACAACAGGGGTGAGGTGACAGTGGGTCAGGACACAAGGAATAAGGTACTTAAGAAGATCAGGTCAGAGCATTAGCTGTCACTGTTGAGTATTTCAGAGCTCAGAATGATTTCCTACGCATAGTGATAAAAGTCTTTAAGCCATAGCTACAGGGAAAGGTGCAAGACTGAGCTATGAAGTCACATAGCATGGTGTTTGTCACCGTGCTCGAGCTGTGGTACAGCCAGCAAGGGACCATGGGGGATGGCAGGAGGAGCTCAGGTCTGCGGCACCACGGAGCAGGAGCAGAGCAGCAGTAAGTGGGAGCTGGAGAAGGGCTGGGTATTTGCTTGCGCACTTCCTTGCTACTTAAAGGAGGTAATCGCAATAATCTCCCCGCCCAGTGCCATCCTGGCTGGTCAAAACAGAGAGCAGAAAACCTGCCTGTGCTGCTGCATGTGCGGGAATCCAACTTGCATTGCATTTTCTGCCCTTCCACCAGCAAGGTAGTGCATGATAACCTCCACTGGAACATTTTCCTTGTAGATATAAGAGGAATGCTCTAGAATGGCTTAAAAATTACTCATTAGAAAATGTATAAGAATGTCTTGCAATTTTAATTGCCAATGGGCCAACTTTTCTGATTTTTTTTTCTTGGACATGCTGGTAGGTCCAGAACACTTAATCAACAGGAGACTCTGGAGCTCTAGCCAGGTTCTAGCCATATTCCAGGATTGCAGGCTTCTCTACTGATGCTTATGAAGAATGATAGTTCAGTATTTATAGATATATATGTAGATTTAGCATATCTACACAGATTGCGTGCAGTAAAACATCAGAACATATTTTGCTAAGCTTTTCCTGGGATACATAATGTGCATGGATTGAAATATACCTGGATGCATCACTCAGACTAGCTGCCTACAGGGGAATGATTTTTCCCTGTAGTGTTCTGCCCCAGTATGTCCCAGGATTGTGTAGATTGAGCTTGCCCTCACCAACAAGAGGCTCAGGAGCTCTTTGAGCAGCAGGAAGGAAGGATTTTTTTCCCCTTGCCTGTAGGGCAGGCACATGAAGAGAGCCAAAGATGCAGAAAATAATGGTTTGTTGTTCCCCTCCAATATACAGACAATTTTATTTTGGAGCAAGCATCTCTTGAGGAATTCACAAAGGTATCAAGGGTGTCCCTCATATTTTGCCCTTCTCCATTCTCATAGGCAGGTGCATTACCTGTGGAAAGCCCAGGCAGTGATTGTGGTATCACTGGGGCTTCATGCTGACATACTTTGCCATCCATATCCCCTGGCTTCAAGAAACACAGACTTAAGAAATGCAGGCCATAGACAGAGGAGGCAAACAGGATCCTGGTCAGGATGTGGGAGTCAAGTTTAATAGAGCAGCTGTTCAAGGTGGTATATCATAATGACTCAGTGCAGACAGGTATGAATTATCAAGGACTGAGGATACAGAGTGATCTCTGTGGACTGCTGTGAGCCCAGTCTGCCCAGCACAGGCCAGGGAAAATAATGGCATATTGCAGGAGCAGCCAGAAGTGACATCATTAAAGTGGGCTTGATAACCAACAAGAATGTGAAAACAAATATTTTTCCTCCTGATGAAGAATCATGTCTGATTCAGAAGAGAGGGCAGTAGACAGGATTGTCCATAACTCCAGTACCTTTGGGAAGAGATAACTGTAACATGAACTTTGTCAATGGTGGATATTTCCTTTCAAATCAATGACATTTTAATATGAACTGTGTTTAGAGGTAGTGAACTATAGCCTTAAACACCTTTGGAAATTCTAGGTGATGGAAGACACTGGCTATTTACAGCTTCTTTTCCTGCTTGATGTGGTATTCTTCATGTCCTGTTTTGTTCTATGTTACAGTGTCAAATAGTTTAAGAATTTTTTGAGCAACTAGGAGCTTGACTGCTTATGAAGGCAGTAATAGTTTCTACACTTTGTTTCTTAGCAGTTGAATGAGTTGTTAATTGCCCCATTAATTTTGTTAGTTCCCACATGTATTGAAACATATGAAACTGTGGAATGCCATGGCATTTAAAATGCCATCTACTGAACAGTCAAAATCCAAGATAATATTGAGGATATCTTATTTCATTAGGTAAAAAGTTACTGGCAACTTGTAACTTCAGTAGTTGCTGCCAACTGACCAGCACAAACGATATATTTAGCAAACTGATGTATTATTACATTTTTCAATTTCGAGGTTGAAACTCACAGTTGCTGTATAATTTTTTATAAGTCTTTAATGAATTTGTCTACTTCTAAAGGAAGTAAACAAGATATTCCATTGTGCTTGATCTGAACTCTTAATTTTTTATTGCTATCAGAATGCTATAAAATAATTTTATTTTTGTAGCCAAAACTGGAGTCAAGATAATGTTTTCTTTTTACATCACTATGTATGCCCATGTTATAATTATCTTATGTAAAGAAGACAAAAAGGAAAAATTGTGTTTAATATTTTTCTGTCAGAATATGAAGTAGCTTTTGCAGTTAACTTTTTCCACAGCCTTCTTCAAACTGAAAGCCTGTATTTTAATATTAGATATCAAATTATTTACCTGATTTTTCTAAATGTCTATTTGCTGTTGGAGGTTTTTTTTTATGGTTGTTCACACTAGGTGCCATGGGGTTGTGCAAAGATCATTCTGATTGCTCCACTTTAACGGCTCTGTTCTGTCTATCTATTTTTAAATGTAGTCCCTTTATTTTTTTTTCTGTTGGTTTTCCATAAGGCAGTTACTGTAGTGGAAACAACCACATAACTTTTCAGCTCTCACTTGTGCTGCCATTAGGAGAAGAGGTGTGACAACAGCATGAGGTGATGCTCTTGGTCTAAGGTTGCTCACATTCACAATGATGAGTGCAGGATTTTGGTTTTGTTGACTCACACTGGTGATGAGCCTTGCTTCTCATCTGGATGCCACACGGTGTATGCTGTGACAAACATAAGCAATGGGGAGCAATGACCTGCTAGTTCTCAACAATTCTGAAAAACATGAAAGAAAAAGCTTTTACTGTTCTTGAGATTTAATTTTTGCTCCTTTAGGAATGCTTGAAAGTGACCTCTATGTAAACCAGTTAAGTTGTTGTTTTGGTTTTTTTTTTCCACACAGACTAACATTAAGATTGCCTGAGTATAATCTGTGATAACATGGGATGTTTTGTATGTAGGAGAGAAAGCATTATCCTTCTCCTGAGTCTGCAGGCCATGACTTGCCTCCCCAAGTTAGAGTAGGTGTTACAGCCAATGAAGACATCAGCTTGATCAATTCTTGGGAACTGATGTATATGAAATCTCATAAAGCTGTGTATTTTATCTCTTCACATAATCTGAATGTCTAAACTCAGGTGACACATTTCCCATTGATGCCCTCAATGCTTTGCATACATCTGTTTTCTTTAGATTTCTGTTCAGGAATAAGTTTGCCCATTCTTAGAAGGAATCAAGCTCCATAAACCTCTTGCTTCTCTTCAAAATCTTCTTGATTTATCTTTCTAGAATGCAGACATTCTAGAATGCAATGATAACATAATTATTTAATTATGTATCACAAGGCACAATGAAACAACATTGCAAACTTACAGCTAAATCCTATTGTTCCTTTCTTTTCTGATACCTAATGTATTAATATCATACGTGCTACTGCAGGTATAGAGTAGAGAAGACAATATTTCTCTTACCTCAATACTTTTAGAGCATGGCATACAATTGCTGGTTCAGCATTTTAGGCTGGCTGTACATTTAGCTTCCTCTGAGAAGGAATTGAGAGGGTCACTAGGAAAAATTTAATGCATGCCTTTTCCTCTTCAGAGCTGAAGGATCTTACCAGTAAGTCAGATTCAAGTGGCCTCAGGATGTTTTTCTCCATGTTCCTGTTCCTCAGTAATTTCCTTAAAATAGCATTAGTTAAATGCTATAAGATTTTCTTCTTTGGGGTGGGGCAAGATTTCTGAGTTATTTTTATGTCAGCCAAGCTCCCCACACTTCATATGAATGCAACCCAAATGTTTGTGGCAGAATGCTGGTATCATCAGCAAGAATCCATGTTACGAGACCACACTGGCTTTCCCTTTTTATTCTGGAAACACGATGCCTTGATAAAACTGATGAGCTTATTTGAGAATGTTTGAGAATTCACCTGCACAGATGATGCTGAGTACTGTGGCAGCTTTTAAATATCTTGACCGAGGTGATGGGATCGTCCAGTTAGAACTTGGTTGAAAGCCTGATTAGATCTCATAAGAGCTCATTGATAACCTCCTCAGAGTTTGCATTGTGATGTCTCTTACTGGGGTTTTTTTTGGCTTTTTTTTTTTTAATATTTGAACAAATACACATTGTACATTTCTTCTCATTAGAACCACCATCAGTTTTGGAGGTGTTTTTTTTGTTTTGTTTTGGTTTTGTTTTGTTATTGGTTTTGTGTTGTTTGTTGTTGTTTGTTTTCGTTGGTTTTTCTTTTTTCCCCCCCAAATCTTATGCTCCCATTTCCATTTGTGGTTTTGGGAAGGATTCTGGGAGAGGTCATGTGAAACAGTGTGTGCAAACATCAAAGGCAAATGTGTTTTGGTTTTTCTTTTGTCTCTTTCATCCTAAATGCATGCCAAGAGTGGTCATAGGAGCCTTATGGAAGTGTTGGAGTAGAGTGGAGAGGGTGGTTAAAAACAATAAGTTGGATCTGTGAGCAGAAATAGAATGCTGACAGAAGTTGAGTGCAGATTGCAGTGGATTTAAAGATGCACATTTTTTTATGTGGCTGCCTGCACAGTCACATCCTCTCTCGTTTCTATTACCTTCTTAAAAATGTTCCTTTTTCTCCATGGCAGTCTTTGTATCTCATTCCAAGTTCAGCTGGCAGGACCAACTTTTTGATTGAAATAATGGCTAGTGGAAAAGAGAAGGAATGGTGCTGGAGTATAAAGCCACTGATAAGATTTTGTACTTCCAGCCCTAGTTACTGGATGGGGAAATCTATGAAAAAGCTGTTGATAACAGCAATTTAAATAATATTTAAAGAAATAAAACTGGAATAACATGTGAATGGTTCTGAAACTGTCACTGAGTTGGGATTACCTGGTTGTGTCCCTGTCCCTTCAGACTGACAAGTTCCACAAGGCAGCTCCACATGAGAAAGGGTTCCTGTCAGCAGCGACCTCAGAGGTTTCCTCACACTTGCCTGTAGCCATAGCATAGTGTCATGGAAAGAGGATAGAGTAATTAACAATTAATAAGATATCCACATGCATATAGGAGCTTAAATAAAAAAATGACAATATTTATTAAAATACACCTAAATTAATGTTTATAAAGAATAATGTTTCAGGTGTGTGAGCAGTAACACTAAGTAATAAAATCAAGTCCACCAGCACTTCTACAAGCCAACCCTTAATTTTTCTCTTTTAAGTAGCATAAAAAGAGTTTAAAAGTATTTAATAGTGTAAATAGGTTCATCAGGATGCATTGGGTCTGAATCTTTTCCTGTGAGCAACAGATAGATGCTGCTCCCCAGCATTTTAGGTGGTTGTTTAATGCTGGACTACCTCTTATGGTAACTCAGTTTTTCTCTTTAGTGAAAGAAAGAGTTGGCTTTCTGAACCATCAGAGAAACTGTCCCCAAGGAAGGAAAGAAAGCTAGCTCATTCATTAAGTGAATGGTAGAATCTAGGAAATTGTATCAACTAAAAATCCCTTTTTAAAATTCTCATTACTCAAGAGTCTGGCAGAGCCACATCTAGCTAGTGGTTTCTGTTCCCTATAAAGGCTGAAAGTGTGGTCTTTGAAGAAGAAATGTCACAACTGAAGCAGGTGTTCTGCTTAAGGGCTGGCTTCAAACGGGCCTCAGAGTGCTGGGGAACAGTCTGGACAAACTGAAGAGGAACAACTCATTCTGCAAGAACCATCAGAATTGACTTGGGAGTCCCAGCTCTCTGCCAGTCTTACTTAATTGGCAGTACCAAGAGCTTTTATATAATTCACACTAAACAAAATGGGAAAATAGCAAAGGATAGTATAAGAAAGAAAACTTGATAGTGAACACATTTTCAGTTAACATCTAGGAAACATTCTGGGAAATAGATTTTAAGACATTTTTCCTTCTTACTGCATATGTGGTAGAAAAATAAATTAGGATGGGACAGCATTGACAAGTATCTCAAGCGTTTTAACAGCATAAAAATGGGAATAATACATCATACCTACAAGGTTTTTTTGAGGGAATAAATAGATGTTGCTATTGGAGTCCTTTTTGGCATGGTATGTTTCAATGTTTGTTTATTTAAATCATTACAAGAAGTGAGATAATTCTATCCTTGACACTGTATATTTGTTTTATAGTTAGTAGAATAAGTGAGTGAAGTCTTACTGTCAGAGTATAGGTATTTCTGTCCTGAAATGCTGGTAGAACACAGGGCAACATGAAACTTTCATTGATCTACCCGTGGTGAAGAGTCTCCCTGTACAGAACGATTTCAGTACATTAGAGCATCACATCCACTGAGTTAATTGTGTGTCTGATCTCTTGATGCCCTTCTTGAAGGGATAATTTCAAAACTTTACCTATTTCTTATCCTAGAGTTGGAATCTGTGTTCTTTTCCCTTAGAAAGAGAGGTTTAGAGTGAATTGTAGAATTCTTCAGATAAACAACTTTTTCATCCTGAACTATGCTGAACATCTTTGGCTTTCATTCCTGGAGAGAAGATAACAAATTTAGCCAAAGCTTATTAGGTGTTTACTCATCTCACAGAGAGTCTTTGAGAGGACAACAGTATATTATGTTTTCTTCCAGGGATATGGCTCTTAGTCACTCAGTTCCTCTCAGTTCTTGGAAGAGATATAGATTGTTTGGTACCTAGGTTAAAGCAAGTTCGTCTCATTTCAGGATCTTTCTTTATCAGGCCTTTTCAAAAGGTAAGATTAGTGTTTACTGTCTTCATGGAAAAAAACTTGGAAAGGCTGGATGCCTACAGAGTTTCAGCACTTAAAATCTCTCCCTGCCTTCTCTTGGCTAATTTTTATTTCTACAGAAGTCTCATACATGATGCCAAGAATATACAGCTATAAATATTCCTTCGACATTTCTCTATTGCAGGTTGTAGTGTACAATTGAAGTGCCTGATGTCAAGAACTAAAGTCCGAGCCTGTGTGGGAGACAAGATCCAAGACACTTTGAAATAACCAGAAAAAAAACCCCAAAACATCAAATGTAGCACTTTGAGAGTCTTTAGGGACTTTTTTTGCGAGGAATCAGGTCCACTTAGATTTAACAATGAGTTTTTTAAAAAAATAATTCAATGTGGATTTTACATAGACAGAGAAGAGGTAGGCATTATTGTCAGGCTGTGTCAAGAGTACAGTTTGTCTTGTGCCTGTGTACTGCAAAGGGCTCCTCTTCCTCAGTGAGCTCCAGTCTCCAGTCCATCACACACACACCTGCCCATGCTTCCATCAGGGGAATAAAGTCAGGGAGAGGAATACAGGATATGTTCCTACACATCTTCTCGTTGTTTATCCTCTGGGGACTTCAGTACCAAACACAGATGGAAAGCAGCAGGCAGCTGTAGCTTTATGAGGGGATGCACCTCTCTTTTACTTGCAGAAGGGGTTCCTTATATCTGGGTCAGTCCACTGCTGTATTGACGTGCTTATAGCCTGCAATGGGCTGGCCTTGGCCAGCTGCCAGGCACCCAGGCAGCCTCTTCAACTGCACAGGGGGAGAAACCACAATAAAAAAGCTCGTGGGTAGAGATAAAGAGAGGGAGATCACAAAGCCAATGTATCATTCAGCTATGTTCAGTTCTGATACCCTTTGTCAGCAAAAAGACATTTCTGTCAGGAGGGCAAGAAAGCAAATGAAAAAATCATTGCACACTGCACAGCCCCAGAGGTTCCCAAACTACTGGGACTGTAGAAAACTAGTTATGAATTTGTTATGCCTGTAGAAAACAGATCTGGTGGCTTAATGTTGGCCTGAGCTGCTCAACAGCCCTTAACACCACATCAGCTAAAGAAGGAAATATATTGTCTACTAGAGGAGAGCTTTGTTTTACTTATTGTATTGAGAATACAGATGGCAAGTATGAAAATGAGGAAACAAGTGTCCCTCATACCAAACTCAATTTGGCTGTTAGATTTTCCCTGTGGAATCTCTGTGGAGGCTTGGGAGCTAGCTTAAAAAATGCTGCCTCTTGGGAGCTGGTTTGCAAAAGAGAGTTAGAGGCTGTATTTAGCCACGTGGACCAAGAAGTCAACTCTATTTCACTTTGCTTCCTATCTTCTGTCATTTTGAGTCAAACGAGTAAGTGGGCTACCAGTTCACTATTTTTTTTACCCTGGCTTTCTTGCCAGAGAGTTTTCCTTTTGAGATAGACCTTTTCCTCCCCTTATATATTTTTTCTTCAGAATTTATTTCCTGGTTCTTTGCTTGCCCCAAGAATGCAATTTCTGGCTTATGTGAGATATACCTGTGATAACTTGTGGTTCTTTTTTCCCCATTCTTTGAGATTGAGATATAAAAAGCAAATGCAGCAAATTACTCCTTCTCCTTTGCTGAGATTGTCTTCCTTTCCAAACTCTTACTATGAATTATTTACCATGAGCCATATTCACTGTGCACAGATCTTATACATCTTATCCCTGGTTCTCAGCTTTTCATGCTTTATGACTAGCTGAGTGGACATGAGAGCACTTAGTTTCCCTGGATGCAGGAACCTGGATGAAGTGACTCAGCCCCATCTCAGGGCAAGTGTGGCCCAATGTTTGCCTTGCTTCTTCCACTGGCACAGTGGCATCCAGGAAGGGCTCAGGCTTGTGGTCCAGAGTGAGCTGTGGCACACTCTGGGCAGGGTCCACACCTGGGCAGCTGTGTGTTCATGCAGCTGAGGCATACCATTGCCATCAGACTTGATGTAGCTGCAGAGCCATAGCAAGGCAATATTACTAATATAAATGACAGATCCTGCATTTAGAGTGGGGGTTTTTAATAACTTCTGCTTTTTCAAAGTACCTTTCCTGTCTGCCTTTTATCAGTTTTGGTGCTTCTGCTGTTGTAAGTCTCAAATTGGAAATATATTAGTTGTAACAGCTCAGTGAATCATTCTTTTTCTTATGTTTCTTTTTGCAGATGGCCTAGTAGCTGAAATTGAGAAAAAGATTACAGAAGCTTTTGAAGTGTTTGACCGTGAATCCAATAAAACTGTGGATGTCAGGTTTGCAAATATATTCACAAAATTATTACAGTATCTCAATAGAGATAAACAGCTCCCTAAACTGGCATCTACTTTACCAGAAAATGTCACAGAAACAGTTCTTTTGGCCCTGTTTGGACAAGTATGTTTGTAGTGGGTTGACCTTGGATGGATGTTTAAAAATCCCTAGATTCTTTTAATTCTGGTATTTTAAAAGTTTGAATATTTGACAGTGCTATTTAAACTTAATTTGAATGTAAACATTCATACATATATGACTTATGTTATAAAATGCGTAAGCTACATGTTTGTGTTTCAGGGAGCAGGTTCAGAGGTTATAAACTCTTGTCATGAAAGTTTACTGGAGTAGCTTTTCATATTTACAATTACTGTTTTCAAAATAATATCCTTTTAATTATAAATCAGTTATCCAGTGGAAACAGTACAATGCAGTGTGAGAAGTGGTGAAATTGTCATTAGATGTTCTTCATGAAGACAAATTGAAAAACATATTTAAATGTTCTGAACAGCTTTTCTACATTACAGAGAGGAAAAGGAGGTGCAAAATATTTTTATGATGGCTGTAGCAATGCATGCTTACTAATGCCTCTAAGTTTAAGTAATGGCAGGTGTTTCATAGAAGTAATGGTTTTTCAGATATATATATATATATATATATATATATATATATACACACACAGAGGATATGTCTCCATACTCAGTATAGTTGCTGTTCCCTTTTCTGTAGGGCTCTGTAGGGGAGAGTGATCTCTTAAATCCCTCGGTGTGTGCCCAGGGAGGTGCCTGATGCCCAGGGCTGGGTCTGTCCCGGTGCCCCCTGGTGCCCTGCTCCTGGCTGGGCAGTAGGATGGGCTCTGGCTGCCCTGCCCAGGGCAGAGCCCCTCTCACTACCACCCCCAGCCCTCACGGCATCATGGCATACTCACTGCCTGTTTGTTTGTCATTTACATCTGCAGTCTTGGCTAAACAGCTGTAGAATTTTCTCCACTTCTCACTTCATTATATATGGATATAGAACTTGGGAGCATGTTACAACAATGAAATGATACAAATGGACTCTTTTAAAAATGTATTCATTCAGACAGGGGACATCCAAAAGTCTATTTAACGTAGCAAATGCACAATTTCACATTAAATTTTTTGTAGTACAGATACAGACAATGAACAAAAACTTATTGTCTAATTATTCCTAGGTTCATATTGCAGGGCTGTATCACAAATGGGATTATTAATGGCTGATTATATTATATCAGAAGGTGGCAGCACAGCACAATTCTTAACCACAATTGTAGCAGGATCAGTATTATTGCCTGAAATATCAGATACCTGTGAAGAATGGAAAATGATACTGGTTTGACAGGCCAACATTGGTATTCCATGACTCCTAGTACAAATTAGTAAGAAATTAAGCATGAGGAAGATTTTTTTTTTTCATGCATGTTTCATATCCCTCAGTCAAGGACTTTTGTGATATTGCAAATCTTGTCATTGGAAGCGTTATATGTAAGGTGAAAACCATGACCCAAAATTTTCATTGCATCTGTGTTACAAAACTTGTATGATCATAAACTTGATTTTAACCATCATTTTTGTATTTTAGAAACTACACAGCAGAAACCGCAGCTGCTGAACTAAGTGAGAAGAAGGGGCTAGGAGCAAAATAATTTCCTATCAGGTCCTTTAAACTCCATGTTATTACCAAATGGGACCTGAATTTTTTTTTACCACAAGGACTTTAAGCAACATCCTCATTCTGGCATGCATGCAGACTGCCAGATACAGCATCCAGCAGTGCCAGATTTTAGAGACTTTTCTAGGTCTGACTTACCTCAGTCACATCACAGTTCTGCTGGGTGTGAGTGAAGTGAGGCAGGAGGGTCATGGCAGCATTCCCATCCTTGGCAGTCTGTGAGAGCAGAAATAGTGTGGGACAACAAGGAGGCAGGATTTGTATTGGCTGTTGCTCTGATAGAGGCAGGGAATAGTTACAAGTAGCTGGAAAATATGAGGGAGTGCAGGAGTGAGAACAACAAATGCAATATTATACATACTAGAAGTAGGATGCATGGACAAGGATTATGTCAAAGTGACTGACTTCCCTGAGGCCATTGGCCATTCACAACCACAGGGGCAGGGTCATTTGAGTAGATGGTTTCATTTCAGAGCACGTGGATGTGTGGGATTGGGTTTTGCTCTGCAACTAGTTTTATGCAGCCAGCCCTTTTCTCTCTTTTATCTACTGTAGTGCTTCTCACTTGTTTTCAATCAGAATGGGAACTCCTTGGGACCTGTCTGAGCAGGTCATAGACTTATACATATAATTTTGCATATGCTTAGTGTGCTGCATTCAGGGTCTTAATGTTATAAGAAGATTTTACAAAGATCATTCCTCCTTGTATCTACCATTTTTATTAGGCAATCTGATTTTTGCACAAAATGAAAAGAAAGAACCACAGAGGTTTGGATCATGGGAACCACCAGCACTGTGAATACATATTCAAATGTGCTTAAATTTCTGTGTTGTTGAATTGAATTGTAAGTCACAAGCTATAGTAATGCTTCTGTTATA